>NC_060127.1:53646989-53954073 GCF_021461395.2 Schistocerca americana
AATTAAGTCGGGTGATGCTGAGGGAATTAGATTAGGAAATGAAACACTTAAAGTAGTAAAGGAGTTTTGCTATTTGGGGAGCAAAATAACTGATGATGGTCGAAGTAGAGAGGATATAAAATGTAGACTGGCAATGGCAAGGAAAGCGTTTCTGAAGAAGAGAAATTTGTTAACATCGAGTATAGATTTAAGTGTCAGGAAGTCATTTCTGAAAGTATTTGTATGGAGTGTAGCCATGTATGGAAGTGAAATGTGGACGATAAATAGTTTAGACAAGAAGAGAATAGAAGCTTTCGAAATGTGGTGCTACAGAAGACTGCTGAAGATTAGATGGGTAGATCACATAACTAATGAGGAGGTGTTGAATACGATTGGGGAGAAGAGAAGTTTGTGGCACAACTTGACGAGAAGAAGGGATCGGTTAGTAGGACATGTTCTGCAGCATCAAGGGATCACCAATTTAGTATTGGAGGGTAGCATGGAGGGTAAAAATCGTAGAGGAAGACCAAGAGATGAATACACCAAGCAGATTCAGAAGGATGTAGGTTGCAGTAGGTACTGGGAGATGAAGAAGCTTGCACAGGATAGAGTAGCATGGAGAGCTGCATCAAACCACTCTCAGGATTGAAGACCACAACAACAACAACAACAACAACAACAACAACAACGACATATTAATTATCAATTAGTATAATAGTCAAGTGTCCTATTTTACAACATGCAGTAAATGAACATCTACTGTGCTGGTGTGAAGGTGTGTAGATACATGTATAATTATAAATTTATACTTTTGTGCACGATACCTGACAAATTTTATGTAGCCTAGTGAGTTCTGTGTAATACAGAAACGTGTCCAATTTAGAAAATTATTTTAGTACCATGTGATTTCATGTTGAGCAAGTTTCACTATATAAGAAAAGAAACTTTACTCTTACACAAGGATGACAGACTTCAGCCAAAATCTGCAGGTCAAAATGCATAAGGCCTGATGATGATGACAGATATATTAATGACAGTTGCAAGTATTAGTACTGAATCTCATAAATGGAAGTATTGTGATCATATAAATGTATGTTCATGCCAAATGGTGCAAACTCTGCCCAAGGACAAATACAAGTATTTTGTTGTAGACACTTTACCTTGATATCTAAAGCAAACAGTGTTGCTCCCTTGGTTCTATGTACTGTTGTCATAGTTGGGAAGTTGATGGCATTCATGTCATGCACACAGATGACATTATCTGAAAAAAAAAAAGTTAATGTTTTTCCACAGTGGGCATATTCTAAAATTTGTGTGACATAATCAATTTTACCTTAAATGTCATGACTTAATATACAGATTACTAAATATTATTCGGGTATGTATTTTTGTGCATGCCAATGTTTGTTTGTCATTTATCAGTTCACTGTGTACTTAAAAGATAGGACAAAGACATTTTAAGGTTACAGTGACTTGTATACCCATAAATAATTAATTCTTGTTTTTTTTTCCAGGTTATGGTGAAATGACCAGCAAAATCCTATAAAAGGTACATACCCAGTATGCTTTTTGAGTTTCACAAGGGTAGTAACACAATAGTTGGTACCAAAAATGTTTGTGATATCTATAAGTGCAATAGATGTTTGTAAATGCTAAAGATGGTTTTCTAAGTTCAAATTCGAAAATTTTGATCTTTCTGGCTCATATTGATCAGGACAACAAACAACATTAGACAGTGACATGTTAAGGGTGGAACTGGAAGTAAATCCATGTCAGACAACCAACGAACTGTCAAAAAAATCTTAACCAACATTGGCCGACCATGCAGGAACATTTTCAGCACAGTGGTAAAGACAAACAAAGCAAACCAATCCACCACATGCAGCTTATTGCTTTAACAACACAATACGAAGCATTTTTTGATTGCTTAAGCACTGGAGATGAAAAATTGGTTCTCTATGACAATCCAAAATGCAGAAGGCAGAGACACTCTCCGACTGAATCACAATAAGCACAGCTAATTCTGGTTTACACCTTACAAAAGGGCTTTTGTGTGTTTGGTGACGTATTCACAAGTTTTTTTTTTTTTTAAGTGCTGAAACCTGGAAAAACTCTGAATGCAGGCCTTTACTGTGAACAACTGGACAGGGTAAATCAATCTTTAATTGAAAAGTGTTCAGTGATTGTCAACAGAAAAGGTGTTATTCTGTTACACAATAATGCAGGTCCACACTGCACAAGACTAACCCTGGAAAAAATTAATGAATTGGGGTGGGAGATATTGCCACATCCAACAATATTTACCCAATATTGCACCATTGGATTTCCATTCATTCAGATCACTTCAACATTTTCTAACTGGCAAAAAATATGAAACTTTGGATGATGTCCAAAATGCCATCTTCACATATTATACTCAAATACCAATTGATTTTTAGCGAGCCATCATTGAAAACTTGCGCACTAGATGGCAAAAGTTAGTTAATAATAAGGCCGATTAAATCACAGATGATAAATAAAGACTTGTTAACAATTTATCTGTTTGAATTTAATGTACAAAAATGACATTACTTTCTGGTCCCCCTAATATAAAAATTATGGATACTCTTTGGTGAAAAAATCTGTAAAATAATGATATGTGACATGTTAAGCAAGTTGTGGTACTCATGAGACTAAATCAGATTTAAATGCTGAGCTTTGGGATTCAGAGTGGATACTCTGCACACATAAATCTCTGACTTATGCTTAAAGCATTTTTCTTTTAATCGTTGGTAACAAGTAGTCAACAACTCTGCTGAACATTACATTTCAGTTATACAATCACAAAATTAAGTTGTTACAATCAAAGTGCAGCTAGTCACAAAGGTCCTATGTGGGCTGTAAGTATTGTATGGCTGTGAAACTTTGTATATATTCTAATGTGCTAATGTTGAATCAATTTACACTGGAAAATTTTAGTTCTGATTTTGGTCACCAAGTGTAAATCTGTGAAGGCAAGAAAGACATACAGAAATGTTTCCATATGTAATGGGTTAGGAGCAGGATGAGGGAATAAAAGGTCAAACAAGTGAGAAAGGCATAATGCTGTTTTTATTATCAACTGCTGCTTCCTCAATTTGTTCAATATGATCACCAGAAACATTGATCAGATGCTGCATCCATAAACTGATGGCTCAACAGTTTGATCACAGCAGTTCCAGTGGAATCTGAGCAATGTGTTCCTGTATACTGGCTTCAGATTAGGTAGAGACTGAATGGGTCCCTTCGTACATCCATATTTAAATTGGACAAATGTGAGACACAGCTGGTACAATTTTTGTTAAAAATGAAACTCCTTCACCTGCACAACATAGAGCATGTGTTGGTCTCACCACGGACTTACAGTACTGAGCCACACACAATTGATTTCATCAAAGTGTACGGGCCTGAAAATGGTGTTGACGCAACGTCGAAACTAGTAGCCAAATTAATATAAAAACTTAAGTACAGCTGGAGGAGTTTCACTTGAACAAGAATGTGTCCCTGGCAAACACGTCCTTTTAGATATCCCCAGAGCCACATTCTGATCACATGATCCTGCAGATCATACATTTGGAGACCCTCTGGAAATAACATGTTCATGGAAGGTTGCATTAAGTAGATCTTCAAAAATGTTCAAATGTGTGTGAAATCTTATGGGACTTAACTGCTAAGGTCGTCAGTCCCTAAGCTTACACACTACACACACACACCCATACCAGAGAGAGGACTCGAACCTCCGCCGGGACCAGCTGCACAGTCCATGACTGCAGCGCCTTAGACCGCTTGGCTAATCCCGCGCGGCAGCAGATCTTCCACTGGGTGAGCAAAATGGATGAAAATGGTGATTCCCACATAACTGGACTTTTCCAAAGCAAGAATCACGTTATGTAGGAGGAGGTCTTGAGAGATCCTCTGGATGAACTGTCATCAAAGAAGAACCGAGAAGGCCAAGGATAAAGGTTCTTGAGATCCACATCATACCATCAAAAACCGTGAGTGCAATGGCTCTTTGTGCGCAACAAGCAGATTACAATATCCAAAAATTCGACAGTTCTGTGTATTAACTGTACCCTGTAGTGTAAAATAAACCTCATCACTCCATAAAATATAGCCTGGCCACAGGTCATCGACTTCAATCTGTGCCACAAAGCAAGAACAATATCAGAACGTTGCTGCGGTTTCAGTTGCTGCACAGTCTGGAACTTGTACAGGTACCAGCGTAAAACAGGCTGTTAAGCTCTCAGTACTATTTCCCATGGGATGGACACGTCTCGTGACACTGCACTAACACTAACATTCCCCGTAACACGTACTGCAGGGTCAGTTACAATAACAGCAATCTTGTTAATAACTACCAATGGGACAGGATATCTTCCTCTTCCAGGTGCCACACCAAACTCACCTATGTTTTCAAATTTCGGTACTATCTTCCTTAAAACATTTAATGACATTAACAATTTCGTGAGCCGTGGGAAGCATGCTTCCCACTGCACTGAACTCGCTCCTAGCCCCATGGGATTCATAGTTCCCACCTCTGTATGGTGCTGCCACCTAGTGAACAGTATAGGGTACTACTTTCAATCAGAAGTTCCTGCCGTTTTTGCTGTACCTTCGTGCAGAGGCCTTATATGGCTTAGTGTTGCTCTGCAGAGGAGCCTTTCAGTGCTGTTTGCGTGACATTTTGTGATTTTTTTTCCCCTCAAATCTATAGTACAAGGTAAATACTTTTGATTTTTGCTATGGTGTCTTATTATTTGGTGTTCCCTGTTTGTGGTAAAATGTGTTTTACTTATACTACTTGTGGACTTTACTTGTAGTATTTGATTTTGTTGGTGGGAAGTATTCTTCCCACCGCCTCTTTGGTACCCCATTGTTTTACGGCTCTTGAACGAATATTTCTATATTTTGCCACATTTATTTGACATTTCTGACTTAGTGGGTTTCAGAAATAATGCACAGATCACTGTTACTAAAGAATGTCAAGTTTACCATACCAAACCAAGTGCTTGCTTCCACTGAATCTGTCATACTATTTTTTACACTCTCGAGTTCCCTATTTCTTTGCATTGCTTTCCTTTCAGACGTCTCATTCCCTAGACCTCAGCAATCCTAAACATGTTGACGAAATTTACAATATATTATTTTCATTACCCAATGAAAGTGATTCAGAAATTGAAGGAGATGAAGGTGCTGCAGATGAACTGAATGTTCTAAATAACACAGTCACCAGCGATTCAAGGCATATTTCTGTGGAACAAGACATTTATGGTGATGAGCATGACAGTGAATCATTCGTGCTTCTGACTGTTGCCAGTAGTGATATGTTGGACAGTGAAAGCGAAGAAGAATGGAACTTCGACAATGTAAAGAACTACTTTTAAACACAAATGGAAAGGAACCAAAATTTCTGTAATGCCAATGATCGGGAGCTCACTTTTTTTCTAAGTTCTTTGAAGACGACGTTTTCACACTCATTGTAAATGAAACAAACCTGTATGCAAAACAAAATCATGGCAGTAGATTTCCATCAAAAACCTGGGTGGATACAACTCCTCAAGAAATGAGAGCTTATATAGGATGTCTTATTCTAATGGGAATTCACCAACTTTCTGCTCTCTCTAACTTCTGGAGTTCAGACCCTATACTAAAAGTAGAGCCAATTGCTAATGCAATAACAATGAAACTGCAAAGCCAAGAAATCATCCAGAATATGATAAAATGCACAAATTACAGCCATTGATTGAAAAGCTTTTGCAGAGTTGTAAGAATAATTATGAGCCCTCATCATTTATGTCAGTGCATGAATCAATGATTCCTTTCAAAGGACGATCATCTATGAAACAGTATATGCCAATGAAGCCAGTGAAACGAGGCTACAATGTGTGGTGCTTGTCAGATTCACTCACTGGATATATAATTAACTTTGATGTTTACACAGGCAAGTGTAATGCAGATAGTGACTTGACATTGGTCGAAAGGGTTGTAGTAGATCTAACAAAGGAAATACATAATAAAAAATAATGTAGTTGCATTTGACAGATTCTTCAGCACCGTGAAATTGATGTCAACACTTTTGAAGAAGGGTGTGTATGGATGTGGAACAGTGAAGACCAACAGGAAAGATTTACACAAATTTATGAAGGAAAATGTAAAATTGGAACGAGGACAATTCCAGTTTGAAACAAAAGGAGCCATTTCTGCAGTGAAGTGGATGGATAATCATCCAGTGACTTTCCTGTCCTCAATTCATAACCCAAGAAAAACAGCCACAGTGAAGAGGGAAAACAGGATGGTACTAGTACAGGGATTTCTTGTTCTGAAGGTGTGGCAGAATACAACAAAATAATGGGTTGCGTCAATAAGTTTGATCAATTACGAGAAATGGTGGCACAGAATATTTTATTTCCTGGTGGATGTTGCTATAGTGAACAATTTTATCCTGTAGAAAATAAGTAAAAGAAAAAGTTGACAGCATGATCAGCTCACATACAGGATCCATCTAGCAATCAACCCATTTTAGGAGAAACCTACAGGAGGTGCCGTCATTGTAGTACCAAAGCTGCAGAAAAGGGCACTCGTATTTGTACATACTGTCAAATACCACTTTGTATAGACCCATGTTTCAGAAAATTTCATGGCAAGTAATTGTGAACAATCATTGTAACAAAAGAAGTAAATTTATAAAATAAATATGACATATATTGAAAAAGTTGTTTTTGTCATTTTACTCAAAGGAAGGGCAGTGGGAAGAATACTCCCCAACCTTGTTGTGTGACCTCACTTTCACAGTTGGAGCAAATCTGATATTCTGCATGATAAATACACCTTTCTGTTAACTACTACCTGCGCTCCATTCATTAAAAAAAATTGCTCAATAATTTTACCCACGAAAGGGTTAAGCCTCTCTTTGGACCTTTCACTTGGTGATACTCTCTCAGTGCATCACTGTAATTGCTGCCATTCACATAAAACAGTTTCATTAACTGTGCACAGTCTCTGTTGTCAATAGCCATACTGTTCACTCACGTTGTGGCTTGTCAAATGACTGTGGATGTCATACCATCTAACAAACAGTGTACAGCATCAGATTTGCACTTGGTGGCCAAAACTGGAACTAATTTTTTCCAGTGTACACCTGTTACTCATTAGCATACCAACCAATTTCCATTGCCATATGATAATTACACCTCACACTGCACTTTAATTATTATCACCCTGCAAATACAAAGGCTTATGAGGCCAATGTGAGTTTCATTAAAATTCTTCAGCAGGACAGCAAGAATAACTATAAGAAAAATTAACTACAAATGGTCTAAGACAGAAATAGCTTAATGCAAAGTGTCAAGCCCTCACATTTTGTAGTCATCAGGCTTTACATCACTTTGATGTGACCTGTTGTGACTTCTTTGTCTGTACCCTCTTTGTCCAAGTATAGTAGTTGCACAAACCATCCCGCATTATTTGATGAATGTATACCAATCTCTGTCTCTTCTTTACAGTTTTTTTGCAGACCAATGATTCATTTCAACACAATGTTGTGCTCCAGACATACATTCTCAGAAATTTCAGCTTCAAATTAAGGTTATGTTTGGTGCTAGTAGACTTCTTTTAGCAAGGAAACTTCTATTAGTGATATACTGACTGGTTTTGCCAAATCTCAACCATGCTATCACCTTCTACTCTATCTTAGATCTTAGGCTATACTAATGCTCAGTCTATCAAACATAACTTTCATTAATATATAAATAAATAATACTGAAACTGTGAATGAGGAAATATGCATTCCACTTGTCACATTTCCACCCATTCAAAAAACACTAAAAAAAAACTCCGTTAAATGAAACCATCAATAATAACAGAAAACTACATGGTGAAAGATTACCAACCAGAAATATGAGGTGTGTTGGGAAAACAGTACCTTTTCATTCTACTGCAATCACAGCACTAGTGTCACAGTTCCACACATTCCCACTCGTCTCTCTAGTTCATTGTCTTTTCACTGACGTCATTAAAACTGGATTGTGTTGTGTTTAAATGTTTTAGTGGTTGTTTAAAATGTTTAAAGACAACCTCTTAGCCTGCCAACTGTGATAAGTGTTCTGTAATATGGTCCTTGATCGCAAAGAATATTACGCCAGATGAAATCATTGTCAACTTGTAGACATTTATAGTGAAAATGTAATGACTGATGGAATGATGAGAAAGTGGTGAGATAATTCAATGATGCATGAACCAATGTTTATGATGAAGCATGGAGTGGATCAATGATGGATTGGTTGAGAAAGTGAATGAGAAAATCTGTGGAAAGAGATAGTTCACAATGAGAATGTTTTATCATGAGTTTCTAGACATTTCAATACTGTATTGCATGAGATTACCACAAACCACTTAAATTTTCACAAACTGTGTTCCTGTTGGATCACAAAAACACTTACAGACATCCACAAAACAAAGCGAGTTGGCAGTGCATTGACATTTGTTAGCAATACAGTGATGAGGAAGATAATTCTTAAACAGAACAGTCTGTTGATGAATCCGTCAAGCCACAGTGTTGCTTCATGACAATGCATGTCCCCGTTTTGCTGGACTCACTCAATATCTTATTCAACAATTCAATTCAGTTGGGACCAAAACCTTATTCAACAATTCGGCTGGAAGCCCTTTGATCCCACCGTACTGCCCCAATCTTGCACCTTCTGACTACCACTGTTACTGAAGTTGGAGCACAATTCTGGGTGGAGGTGCTCTGACAGCAATGACGACGCAAAAAACTGTGTTCAGCAGTGGCTGTCTTCAATGGCAGCACCTTTCTACGAAGAGAGCACAGAAAAGATGGTTTCCACCTACGACAAATGTCTGAATGATTTGGTGCTGGCTACATGCAACTGATGCACTCCCAGCCTATGGTCTGACAAAGGAATAGCAAAAAATGTTGAAGTTAACCACAGCAATAAAACATTGTAGTATTACAATATTGCCTATACAACAGACTTAAAGAAGGGATAGGTACTTAGAATATAAGCTGAGGCATCAAGGAATGGTTAATATTGTATAGTTAATTTTGTTAGGCTAAATTTTATTACCGCAAGCAGGTCCAAATAGATGTAGGCTGCAGTAGTTAATGTGGCAATGACGAGACTTGCACAGGAAATACTAGTGTGAAGAACTACATCAAACCAGTCTTTGGATTGAATACGGTAACAAAAACACACAACACTAGAATATGTTCAATCAAGAATATAAGTGACATAGTGGAATGGTGAGACAGTCAACTTGTCCATCTACTTTTAATGCTATTTACTGGTAGTTCAGTATATGAAATACAACCACAGAAAAGAAGGAACATCACAGCTCAGTGTTAAAGTCTTAAGAGTACGGCCAATGGCGTACTTATGCGTTTCATGCAGGAATGTTGTCAGTGCTTGCCGTGAGGTATGATGGGAACAAAAAAGGTGCGTAAGCTGTTTAATCATGCAGCCTATGAGAGAGCTGCAGGCAAACAACATGTTTCAAAGTGATACGTTCAGAAGAATGAGTGAAACATTGGTGTAACGAGGACTATAAATTTAATTTCTCCTTGTTTGAGCCTCAGCTGCTTGAACTGTGCTAAAGTGCGCGTCACATATCTTGGCGGCCGAGTTTAGGTTCGTTCTGCGCATCTGACGTCACAAAACACAGTCAGCCAATGAACAGAGAACGACGTTGCCAGATCTCGACAGCAGTGCAGAGCACGGACGAGTGTCTTCAGTTTTAGAAACGTTCAGTCATAAATAAAGTAATAGAACAAAAGCAATGTCTTGATAGCAGACTTTCTTTTACAGAAAGTTTGGAAAAAGCATTCTTTATACCAATTGCTTCATATTCTATTAATTAATTAAACCAAACAAGCAATAAGACTCCTAATTCAGGCGATAGCAAGGAAAGGTGTTTGTTTCAATCTCACGAACTGCTTTTTCGCAATAAAGAACAGCAGTAATTGCTTATTTCCTACTGTACTTTGACGAAGCGTGAGTAATTCATAGTCATACCAACAGTGTTTATAAGTAGTTGCGTGAGGTGTTAGAGTCCTTATGGAGTTACACTGTTCGATGAGCTGAGGTAGCGGAACGGTTAAGGTGTTGGGCTACCAAGTGAAAGGTTATGAATTCAAACCTTGTGCAGTACGTAATATTTTCTTTATTTAAAAACAATATTGGAGTGCCTTACTTCACGAATTTTATTCGTTTGAATGAAATTTCTAGTGCCAAGCCTCTTCATTAACTTTTTCGCTGCTGCAGACACGTGCTCCCCGCATTCCGCGCTGTGCGCGATTTTGTCATCACTGCACTTCTCGCCTGTGCAGACACATGGTGTTCCCACTGCTTTGACACATCATTCGATTTCACAAAAACTATTTTGCCAAAAAATTTGATTTTTACACGTCTTCTTGCCTGATACCTTCCCCCCATAAACGACTTAATTTTGTTTTGATGTGTGCACGAAATTTTGAAGAGTTTGCAGAGGTATAAGTCCATAGCGTATACTTTCCGTATGGTCGATTTTAGTTGCCACAATGTTGAGAATGAAATGTTGACAAGATACCTAAATTTCATATAATATTTACTGTATAACAATATCTCATTTAATTTAAGTACCACATAGGTGTCGTATGTAATATCGAGAAATATTCCGTCTTTCGCGACTGTAATAAAAGTTTTATATACACACGGTGCGTTTGGCTTTATTTTAAAGCACTTCCATCGATGAAAGGTATGGCACATACACAATGGTATTCATGTTCTATTTCTTGTTTTTATTCCACAGTCGCAGTTTTACCAATGGTATTGAAATATATCCCTCTTCTGCAACTGTAATAAGCGACTTATTTAGACCAGACGCGTTTCTCTCTTTTGAAGCATAAGAGGACTGTATTTTGTGTCCTCCATTGTCAAGTCACCTTTTGTAGTTTTGTGCTGCGGTAGCACAATATTCAACGTTTGTGTTGGCTCATCAGTGTTTTAGCAAATAAATGCTGTTTGTGTGTGCCACACACAAAATTATATTTGACATAGCTCTGAGCACTTCACTGACAGACGGTATACTCAAGTCCTAATGTTTTTGTAAGTCCACAGTTTTGTTTAATGTATTTTGTCTACTTCCTTTTGATTGATTGAAGTGCTTTAAAATAAAGCCAAACGTGCCCAGTTTAAGTAAAACTTTTGTTACAGTCGTGAAAGGTGGAATATTTCTCAATATTACATACGACACTTATGTGGTACTTAAATGAAATGAAATATATAGGTATCTTGCCCACATTTCATTCTCAACATTGTGGCAACTAAAATGACCACACGGAAAGTATACTCTATGGACTTTTACCTCTGCAAACTCTTCAAAATTTCGTGCAAAGGTTTACTATATTTAATGCTGCATAATAACTGCCTTGAACATCGAAACAAAATTACGTCATTTATGGGGGGAAGGTATCAGTAAGGAAGATAGGTAAAAATTTAATTTTTGAGCCAAATAGTTTTTGTGGATTCGAATGATAAAGAGTGTCAAAGCAGTCGGAACACAATGTGTCTGCACAGGCGAGCAGTGCAGTGACAAAATCGCCCACAGTGCGGAATGCAGGGAGCACGTCTTTGTAGCAGCGAAAGGGTTAATGCGGCCGTGGCGGCTTTACTTCATGAACTGCGCGCTCCCCCCTACACGTAAGCTTGCGAACTATGCTATACTATGGCGCTGCTTCTATTGGCGCGTGCGTCGTGTGCAACTGGCAACGCAGCAATCTCCCGCGTCTGGGCGGGCATGCGCGAGCCGCCAAGATAAAAGAATTGAACTATAGTATCTGCAAACCAAGGGGAGCATTATAATCCATGATATATTCGAAAAGCAGTGAAATATTTCTCTGCTCTGTGTTACTACGCAGTTGAACTGCCTGAGCATACTAAGTGGATTAACATTTTTTAATTAAATCATGGGAGGAGGTAGATGCATCAATGTTCATTAAAATATTGAACGTGCAATTCTATTATGAACAAAAATTGATCTACCTGCTTTCTCCCAAAATTTAACTAAAAATCACTGATCTACTTACTTCATGTGCTCTTGCATATCAAGTGCATATTCATTCCACCACCACATTTGATACATTTTTCTGTCTCTGCAATTAATCCATGAGACATGTACTAACTTCAGTCCACTTTATAGCACTCGCTGCCATAATCAAAAAATATTTCTCTCAAAACTTAATAATCCACCAAAATATGGTAAATGACAACAACAGCTAGCCATCTTGTGGGCCGAATGAAAAACACGAACCATCAATATATTCACTGATTAGAGATGCCGTGTGTTACGTAGATGGTGCCTGGTATGCTTTTGTCTGTATGTTTCAGGTGTAGATGCCAGTCATGTGTTTTGTTGGACTGGCCAAAATGTTCAACACCACTATGGCAAATTCATACCCAAACTGACATCAAGCAACATAACCTAGACATCGGGCTACGCTACATATCATTACCAGTGGAAGTATGAAACTGGAATTTCCCTATAGATGGTGCTAGACCTCATTGCAGGGCCCGTGAGACTGCATCTGCAGCGCCCTCTTCCTGTAACGGCTGACGATAAAAGCCAACACACAGCAAACCAACTTCCAAACATCGGTATCTGTTTCAAACCCGTAAACACGTCGATTTTTGTGCCTGCAAACCACAATTTGTGGACAGCATTGGTTTTCTGTTATCGTTTGAAGAAAACTGCTGCAGAATCACATCAAATGCTTGTCAAAGCTTTCAGCGAACATTCTCTTGAGAAAACACAATATTTCGAGTGGTTCAAAAAATTAAAAAATGGTGATTTTGATGTGAGAAATGATGAGCACAGGAAACTACCGAAAAAGTTTGAAGACAACGAATTGTAGGCCTTATTGGATGAAGATGATACTCAAATTCAACAGGAACTCGCAGAAAAATTGAATGTGACGCACAGAAAGCTGTTTCTCTCCAGTTGAAAGCTATGGGAAAGGTACAGAAAGTGGAAAATGGTTTCTGCATGAACTGAATGAAAAGACATAAACATATTGAAAGACTACTTGTGAAATGCTGCTCATCAGATACGAAAGAAAGTTGTTTCTTCATTGATTAGTGAAAGGTTATGAAAAATGGATATATTTCGAGGATCCTAAGTGTTGTAAATCTTGGCTGAATCCAGGCACACCATCGACATCCACTCCAAGACCAAATCACTTTAGAAAGAAGACAATGCTCTGTATTTGGTGGGATCAGAAGTGTGTCATCTATTATGAGCTGCTAAAACCTGGTGAAACTGTTAACACTGATTGCTACCAACAGCAAATGATTGATTTAAATTGAGCTTTCCATGAAAAACACCCGGAATATGGGAAAAGGTAACACAAAGTCATATTGCTCCATGATAATGCCCCATCACAGCCAGGAAATGGGGTCAGGGAAACAATTGAGGTGTTCAGTTGGGAAATATAAGGGCATGCGACTTATTCTACAGACTTCCAGACTTGGCTCCGTCCGTTTATCATCTCATTGGGACATGCTCTCGCTGAACAATGCTTCAATTCGTATGAAAATGGCTCGCTGATTGGTTTGCTTCAAAAGAGGAACTGTGTGGTTTTTTTCTTTTTCTTTTTTTTTCGTGGCATTCATATCGTGCCGGAGAAATGGAAGAAATGTAAAAATAGTGATGGAGATTATTTTGAATAAAATGTTGTTTATCAGTTTCAAATACCACCCATGTGATCATTGCAACCAAATCCCAGTTTCAAACTTCTCCACCTGGTATATCATCAAATCTAAGATCTTGTATTTACATTTGTTGGCTTTGCAAACTTACAACAAAAGTGTCAACTTGCAACCTAACCTAGACCTTGAGCTATGCAACAGACCAGTTTGTCACCAAATCTACATTCAAAAAACAAATGTAGACACAAAATAAATGTTGCAACTGTTCTTGTCTCTTTCTATTTGCACACACAATGTCACATTACCATTTATTTTGGGACAAAGCCAACATTCTGTGTCAGTGGGTTCAGCTGACTCGTATTCTCTATGATGTTCATGTAGTTCTTTTGGGTGGTAGCTTAGATTATGTTGTTTACTAGAGGTATACTGCACTAGTGGACACAGTGATTCACTGAAAGGAACAATGTGTTGAACAATATTTGTAGGCCTACACTAAATCCATACAGATTTTCTGGGTAACATTGAGGTGACAACAAAATGTAGCATAGCGCAAGGTATAAGTTAGGTTGGATAACGACAATTTGACTGAGTCGGAAAAACCAATATATGTGTCTTTTTTTGTGTATACATAGCATATCCCACAGTTACATTTACAAACCTGATGAAAACCCTTATTTTCCCATCTGGTTTGATCCTTTCAAATCTCTGATATGTCTTAAGGCATTAATAAAATAAGATCCTTGCACAAAACCCTCCATTTCTGTTAAGGTATTGTTAGTTTGTGTATTTTTTTTTTTTAAATGTTTATGCTTTCTTCTTCCTTCCAGTATTCTGCTGTTCTGTTATGACTGTTATAGGTGGGTTTTCTTCTTGTTTGCTACAAAAGATTATACTGCTTTGTACAAAAACATCAAGGGAATAAACCTACCTGAGAGACTGACCAGGATCTGGTAGTCCGGCACAACAGCAAGTTGCTGTATCGGTTTCTTGCTGAAGTTCTTGTTGTAGCGCAACAGCTGGACATCATGCTTGTTAGCTCCGGAGCCTGAGGTAGTAGCATCATAGCTATTCGTTCCCCGGCAGAGGATGGAGTACATAAGCAGATGCCCAGTTTTGGTTCCCACCAGTAAGTTGTCATCTGAAACAGACCCCACAGAAAACTCAGACAACCAAGAAAACAAATACTGACATATTGCCTGTTGCCTTTCTCAAGGCAAATGGATCCCAGATTCCTGTGCTGCAGCACAAAACCAGTGCAGGTAATAAGCAGAGAACAACAGTGGTAATAACCAAACATAAGCCCTCATAACTGACATGACAGGTACACACACTCTCTGGCCGCTTGGCTTGACTTCAGTCCACCACCAGCATGGATGGTGAACTTTCGACAATACCAGCAACCTGTGATGGCAAAATGTCAAAAAACTGCTAAACAAACACTGCCCAAAAAATCCAACACAAAGCCAACAGACAATGTGTCAACAAAGACCCAAGAGTCTCAACATTTTTGTACTAGTAATTACTGCTGTCAGTGGAAATTACATATGTAGTAACAATAATTACTGCTGAGGAGGAGTGCCTGCTTACAGTTTAACAACAGTTTAACCAGACAAGGATAAAAATATGCAAAAATCTGAAACAAAATTCGTTCTCAAAATTTAAGAATTTATTATTTTGTGGAGTTATTATTATTAGTGATTCCTTGGAATAATTTTATTAGCTTTCATTAAAATGTTACTAGTGATTAGCTTATTTTTCACCTTTGGGCATAATCACAAAAAATATGTTAAGTTGTATGTTTGCACTTGTTGACATTTCAGGATCCAAACAGCAGTGTGGAATACATCAAAAGGTGACAGTATGCTGTTTTCCTGCCAAATTGTGTAATATTGTACAATCACAGATATGAGATTCTGTACCTAGAATGAAAAGTGCAATCCATATGAAGGTTTAGGCACCACATCAGTGCAGATGGTGGATTACAATGAAACAGAATTTTACTCTGATCACAATTTCCAGAAGTGTACAGCAAATGGCCTACATCTTTCATGCTAATGAACTATAGATAAACAACAGACTGTATAATATAAACATAATTCATACTGAGTATTGCTAGCATTCATTGTCATTTACCTAATGATGTATTCTCTTTGAACTAATTATGTAATGTATCCATTCCATATTATTTTATTGCACTTACTATCATCTACCTAATTTCTTGGACAATTGCATATAAAAATGCTCAAAGGTGGCTGAAGTATTGTTAAGTTTTGTATAATTTTATTTATGTCAACACCCAGGAGCTGATGTGTTCTTGGGTTCTTAACATTCCTGTCACTCGATTTTAAGGCATCGAACATGTCATGTAGGATTTTGTTTCTAGACATATGTAGCCTTGTTTTCATTTAGTGACTAGACCTGCACATCAGTTGAACTTTTTTCTTCTCTATATGGAACCATACATTTGGGAATGCTATTCAATGGGAATAAGAGATGTCAATTGTGGTTTTGAGTGATATTCCTAGTTAATGTTCAAGGGAGCAAAAGTAGCCAATTGCCCCTGAAATCAAGTGTTTGATTCAAACAGAAAAATAGACCGATGGCGAAAAATGGCGTTTTTCAAGAAATTAATACAACTCTTTGTCAGAAAGAGGGGAAGGATATATGCACAGCTACTCAAGGGACAGAAAAGTCACCCCAAATCTTCATTTAAGACAGACACAGGATGCAGTGATCAATTGAGTAGCAACACCATGCAAAGCAACTCATTTGGACCATCTGAGTCCACCAATAAACAGTACTAAAATTATTTTAATATCTGGCACACTGTCCACCTAAGGACTGTCCCCATTGTGGTCTTGCAACTGACAGGAAATGGGTCATGAAGGCCGTCAATTTTTGTACTGGGAGTCATGTGAATTCTAATCCGTGTTCTCAGTCAAATATCATGCTCTATTCATTCACTATAACCACACTCGTATGGCCAGTTTAATTTTCTCTGATGCTAATATATTTCATCGACAACACAAAAATCTGATATACATCTTTAGCAGAATGCAGAGAACTGTAAACAATAGGCTTTAACAAAGTAGCCTATCACAATTTTGTTGATTTTGCTGACTAGGACGTCGTGAAACTTCGCACCAATACGCTCTATTTATAATTGACCAGTTACTTTGATGACGAGGCAATGAACAAAATTAAAATAAACACAGAAGAGTTTAGTATATTCTATAAGATGACTCATCATCACACTGTTTGACAGATAACCTAAAAGCACACTGGAAACTTATTGGAATGTCCAATGAAATACCACTTATTTATAGTCAAAGATTTTTCTGTAAATTTACCGTAGGCAGCGATTGACTCTATCTGGACAGTTAATTTTAATAGCTGGAAGATTTCGTACGCATCATGCATCCTTAGCAATGACTGATCTACGTCTACTGTACGTATGTACTTTCATCTGAAGAAGTTACACGAGAATTTTCCTAAATAATTCATAACTTATGATCTACGTATTAACTTCGAATGTCACACAGTATCTCTTTTTACGTAAAATAATGTTGCACTCCTTTGACATACACTCCCTATCTCAGCCATTGTTGACTATTGGTGGACTTCGATCGTCACTTTTTCTGTCTCTCTGTATGCTAGCCTGCAATACTCGATTGAGCCGTGCTTTCGATCATAAGGTAAATCGAAACTGACAACTAGAAGGTAGAGAAGATTGACAGATGAGAGTGCAGGCGCGTAGGAAAATCAACGTAAATAAGTAGAATGTGACGTAGAGTTAATTCAATGAAAAATAGGAAGTAAGGATCGAGAGAATGAGATTCATAAGGGTGTTGCGGCTGTTCAGCAACTCACCAAACTCGTGTGCATAAACAGAACTCTTTACGAGAATCATCTTTTTTCGTTTATTTGCCTTTTATTCTCGAGGAATTATAATACGTTTCCACATTCGCTGTTATGCAGTTTCATGCTCGTCTTGTTGGATAATGCATATTCGGAAATCGTTTTCCGATGATTAGCAGATTTGTAGGAGTAAAGTGTAACAAAGTAATTCTAAAATAGCTGTATTCTTTTGATAGGTGAGGGTGTTACGCAAGAAGTTATTAGGGCCTACTGAAAAAATGGTTTTAGAACTGTCAGATCACGCAACAATCTTCTGTCTCATGGTTTTGAAAAAGATATCATCAAAGAAAACGAGGAAACTTTAGTTTGCTTGAGCCGTTGCCGTGCAACACAACAAAAACGCACTGTTGTGGGCTGACATCCCAACAGAGAGAAAATGGGGTACAGAAAGAATTTTTTCGATAAATTAGCACATATTAACCATTGTAGTTCCCGAAAAGCAACCCATTCGAAATACTTTGATTCCTAAATGGTGAAGTGAAGTGCTATAGCCTCCACAGAAGGAGCAAGTGAGGCTCTGATGGTACCAATCCTGGGCATCAACTGATTAAAGTGTACACCTTATGCTGGACTGAAATGTGTGGTAGAATTAACAGGTATCATAGGTATTTTTATATAAAGGGTCCGTCTGGTGATGTAGTCTGAGGTCCACCGTGTGCTCCTGATTAAAATTTTCAATAGTTATCTGTGGCGTCATGCCCCTGTACAATGCACAAAGGGGGATGCGAGAGCACAACTGGTGTAAATTTATTTTTCCATATGAAGTAGTGTACTTCATTCATTGTATATTGTAGATCCCATCAAGGAGGAGAACCTTCAAGGGTGTAGAACATGTGAAGGCATTCATTAACAACGCCAGTGCTATCCCCATATATATTGAAAAAGTGATACAGCCGGTGTCTCCTCAGTTACAATACACAGCTGCTGTTTAGTTCCTATTGGTAGCTTGATCTCCAATCGTATTTTCAATATTAAATTGTTACTTTGCAAGTCTGTACCCAGTACTTCAAGGTCTAGTGGTTCTCTTCGTCTTTTGGTTAGTCATTTCCACTGATGCCAACACAGTTTGGTATTCAAATTAATTTGATGGTGGTGCCAGTATCAAGTCCTTTGGCCAGCAAATCTTGGATGATTTCTTCTTTTTATTCCATTGTATGATCATAAACAAATTGTCCTCAGATTGACAGTGGTGACCACTGTCAGACCTGCAGAAAAGGGGGAAATGAAACACAACAAAGGGGTAGTATATCTTGCAAATAATAAATTGACATAATGAAAAATATTACTTTTGTACATATAAAATACACATTCTTAAAAATGTGATGTAGCATACCTATTTAAAATATATCCTGGTATAATAAAGAGCATGTATTTTACGTGTATGGATAGCAGAAGCACTGAGTTGTTGACAGGCACATACAAAAGAGAGAGAGATGCATTCTACTGGATATTTCCACTCTAATTATATGTGTGAAAGTAATGTGTTTCCTTATAATTTACTGTTTACAAGATATAGACTATCCATTAGTTGTATTTTTTCTAAGGATATGACGATGGTTACCATTGATCAAGATTGACAGTCTGTGGACTATAGACTAAAATAAAAGAAATTATACACTTCATGGTTCATTAAGTTTATTCGTGACTATGTCACAGCTTTTGAAATCTTAGACAACTGATAGCAACATATTCTGTGGGTAAAACAGATGAGTAGCTTGTAGGCAGTACATTGCACTGCCACACAATAAAAAGTTACTGCTTTCTTGTCGAGTTGTGTGTGCTGCAGACTGCTTGTAGTGGCAATCAGTTAGGAAGTAAATAGGCTGCACGAACTTCGGAAGTGACTCTTGTTCATATCTGCCAGAATACGTAAATGTTTATCCACCACAGTAATTAACTGCGGAGTCACCCATATAGGTATTTTCTAAGTTGGTATATTTATGGAGGACAGAGAGAAAGACAGTAGTATCTGTAATCTCCTTTGGTCTGCAGTGCAGATCAAGGACAAATTACTCATCAGGAACAGAGAAACACTTGTGTCAAGTTAAAGGCTGGCCAGTTTGCTTCTTAGGGTACCTAGTGTGTGGCCACTCTGCTGGTTAGCGAAAGGGAGAGGTGCTAGTTGGAGAATTTTTGCAGAGATCATGAATCACGAGGATGAGAACTGGGTTACAGATTGTGAGGTCTATACTGCAGTGACCTAATTATTGGGCTACTGCACCCAAAATTTTTCTTAATCTGACATCAAGATCACAATCTGCTTTGTCAACACGGGCTCTCAAAAATAATTATGCTGTTTTCCTTAATTGCCCCTCTGTGGGTTGTGGACAGTTACTTCCTCCACTTCCATAAACAATGAATGGAAACAACTGCTGCTCTATTTGGCTATCTACATCCTTGGATAGAATCTCATCCTCTGGTAGTAAAGTTGCATACTGTTATCTTAGTGGGCATCAGTATGTAAACTGTGACTGCATCTAAATCTGTAACTGAAACACTTGTTCATTGAAGACATTTGTGCAAACACTGCCAGATGCTCTTTTGTTTTGTTTTTACAGTACACATTGCAGTTTCTTAGAGAAGGAAGGTGATCTACTGGGAACTTTCATCTCTTGCACTGCTGTTAAGAGATCAGGATAAATTATCAGTTGTCACAGTGCATGTAGGTGGCGGTAGTAGCCATTGCAGTACACTTAAGCATTAATATGACTGGCTACTTCATGTATGCTTCTGGGGAAGTCATTTCGCTGCTGTTCTTAGATGATGCCACATCTACTTTTCTGCCGTGGTCCTAGCAGCAGACCACCCCACAGTACTAATTTGTTACAATGCTGCCACTAGTTCTTTCAGCTACCACCTTAAAGATAGTTTTTGTCCTCTGTGAGTGAGAAAAGGACAGCGTAACTGGGGAGGCGTCCCTGGGGATGCCGGAGAGAGATTTCTCCAGTTCAACCAGTGAGATTTTTTTGTTTGTTTCGAAGGCTGGAAAGAAGAGGAATTCTCTCGGTGTAGATAGTCTTGTCTTGTTATGTGACTACAGTTGGAGTCACGGACGATGGCAGTCGAGTTTAGGTTTGTTCTGCAAACCTACATCATGCATTCTCCGACAACCAATAAGTGTTCAGTAGTGTTCTCAGTGCTCTGCTCTGAATGCCATAGCTAATGTGATCGTAGCAGTTGTTTAATGAATTTTTATTCTATTTGTTGCGAGTTGTCATCATTGATGGTGGTGGTATGTGATATATATGGTATAAGTAAGCGAGAGATACAATTTGCAGGATATACGCTTTCTTCAAATGGAAAGCATGTGCATACTGCAAGTGTTGCTTGGAATAGTCAACAATGCAATCCTCATCCGTGCCTTGACATGCGCAAACTGCCATCATTTGTGGATTGGACTACAGTGCCTATTTTAGTGCATTTGTAATAACTGTAAATTTTGGTACTGCCTTTACAAAGCTTGATGACAGAGTGCATACTTTCTCATGGTGCTCTGGTATGACAGGTGAGTGGGCATTTTAATTTTTTGGATCTTCTTCAATGTGGAATAGACTGGTGATCAAAGAGGCTCTCTCCTGTCATCAGTCTATTCTGTATTGAAGAAGATCCAAAAGAATAAAATTTGTGCCCGCCTGTCATACCAGGGCACCACGGAAAGCTCTTGTTATGCACACAGGAGATAGTTCACAGGGTGTTGTCTCTTGACACTTTTGTACAGTTCCAGCAAATGAACTGATTAGTCCCAAAGGGGATAGCCTCATCTTTAAACCACTCCATAAATGGGAAACATAAGACATTCAATCACATCAATACATCATGATAACCACATCAAAGTCCAGGACGGAATAACAACAATATGAAAAGGACTGATTGGTGCACACCACGCAGAGGAGGAACAATGAAAGACTGCTACACATTTAAGCTTCCATACACAAAAAAGTCGGCAGGAAAGATTATGGCGACTGTGTTTTGGGATTGGAAGGGGGTGTTTTTCATTGATTTCATGCAATCTGGGATGACAATAAACTCAGACAGATATTGTGGAACATTGACCAAACTCCGTCGAGAAATCCAGAATCACCGGAGAGGGCGACTGAAGGAGAGGAGTAGTGCTCTTTCATGACAACACTCGACCCCACGCCGCTCATCGAACACAGGAGCTTTTGAAGAAATTTGGGTGGACTGTTATGCCCCATCCCCCGTACAGCCCGGAGTTAGCCCCCAGCGATTATCACCCCTTCCCAAGCTAAAGAAACACTTAGGTGGCAAATGCTTCAAGAGCGACAATGAAGTCCAAGCAGAGGTCACACGCTTCCTCAACGGGTTGGTGGGCGACATCTTCGACTTAGGAACACAAAATCTGAAGCACCATCTTCAAATGTGTTGAAAAAAATGGAGACTGTTGAAAAATAGACAAAAGTGTAAGCTTTTCCAACAATGTGTAAATTAATAACAATAAACAATGTTTTCTATTTGTAAAAAATACGGGAACCATACTTTTGGTACAACTCTCATATATGAACACCTTGGCACTCTAAAATTAGTGTTTAGCTCACTGTCTGTCTGTAGCCTAAGATCATGGTGAAAGATGAGTCCTTTGACTATGCTGAACTGCGTATAGGGAGTAATTACAATGATAAGCCAAAACATGACCACTGCCCACCGCATCGCTGGATGCCACCTGATGGTGTTACAGGCACGTAAGTATGTAAATGGAGCAGACACGGATGGGGAATCGCCCTAGGGAAGATATGGACTGCAAACAGGAAAATCGTTTGAGAGAAGCAACTTTGACAAAGGGCAGATTGCTTTGCAGAGCCTGTAAACAAGCATCTCGAAAATGGCAAAGCTGGTCAAATGTCCATATGCTACTGTCATAAGCAACTGCAGAAAGAGGACAGTGAAACCACTACTAGGCGCTAAATGGTTGAATGTCCATGACTCTTCGCAGATCGTAGGGTTCAGAGGCTTGTCTGCTCTGTGAAATTGGATAGATGGTGATCTGCGACATTTCGCCTTAAGAGCACAATGCTGGTGCAAGCACAAGTGTTTTGGAGCACACTGTTCATCATTGTTTACTGTTGAATATGGAGTTCCGCAGCAGACCACCTGTACATTTTCACGTGTTGATCCAACAACATCGTCAATCACGATTGCAGTGGCCATGGGACAATTGAGGTTTGATCATCAATCTATGGAAACGTGTCATCTCTTTGGGTCAATCACATTTTTGCAACACTAGGTTGATCCCTTCATGCTTGATATCTTCCTTGACAGCGGTGTCATCTTTCAGCAGTACAATTGTCCGTGTGTCTGAGCCAGAACTGTGCTAGTGGTTTGAAGAAAATGATAGTGAACTTACGTTGATGTCTCGGCAACATGTTGGCTCTTCAGCTTAATCATGTTTTTGCTACACTAGATCAATGGTAGTCTCCACAAACAGTCATCGTGGTGAATGGCAGCTCGAAATGTGCAGCATGCTATGGATCCAAAATTATGTTATGGGAGACATTCCTCTGTGCTTGCATGGGGCCTGTGTTAATAATCGAAGACACGGTGACAGCTATTCACCACTTGCATCCCTTCATGCTTGATGTCTTCCCCGACGGCAATGTCATCTTTCAGCAGTATAACTGCCCGTTCACCGGAGCCAGAAACATGCTGCAGTGGTTTGAGGAGCATTATACTGACCTCTCGTTGAGGTTTCATTGACCAATTTTGCGTGATATAACTCCTGTGGAACCCGTTTGGGTCTTTATCAGGTGTCAATCACCACATATGCAAAACAGCAGCCCATTATTTACTCAAATTACTTGACCTGTCCATAGACATTTAAAGCCACAAACCTACCAGCAAACTGTTGGATCCTTGATAGGCAGAATTAGTGGTGTATTTTGTGTCAAATGCAAACAAGCAAGCTATTAAGCAGGTGGTCATAATATTTTGGCTTATCAGTGTATAACACCAGTATGTTATTAAGCTTCTCTCATGATTGAAACACTTCAGAGTAGTGTTCGATAACAGAATAACTGCTGTGACTTCGCCAAACCTATACATATATTTTCTTTTGTAGATAACACAAGATACTGGGGGAGCTGCTTTACTCAACTTACACTGACCCAGTCTTCTTCACATAGCACTACCTAGGCTGTAAATACTTTAACATTGTAACCTTTACATAGAAAGTTTTGTTACATTCCAATAAGCCCACCACCTTGTGGGGCCATTACTCTGAAAGAGTGTTTGATCCACTTCACTGCAGATCATCTGTAATGACACTTGTTATAGTTGGAGAAATTCTCTATGGGTGCCGCCTAACAATGCCAATGGCAATCTGACCCAATAGCCACCACCCCGAATGAAATGGACACTTACTCCATATCATGCATTCCCAGATCAGGCATCAGTAGTGCTGTGCCACGCTACATCTAACAGTACATAACCACCCTCCCAGGATGTGCTGGATATCTGACCCACTTGGATGTGCAATGCTTGGGATTAAAAGCACAGCGGGTTGATGTTTTGCTTAAGGTATCCTTTGCCAAATGGCCCACATTTCTTAAGGATTTGGAAACAATGGTGATCAAAACTAAATGGCTATAAGTTGAGTAGTATTAGCTGAATTGAGTCCCAAGTTGCCATACCAATGTGTCATCTATGTTGGAAACTACCCTTAGGTAAAATGATTCTCACATTGGTCTCATTTCAGACACCTTTTACAACAGTCGAGAGTTACGGTAGGCCTATTATAGTACCTGACAATACAAAATCCAGAGATTCAGAGGCAGTCATTGACACATACATAAAAAATTAAGTAAATGAAATACAAACTTTTAATGAAGTAGAGTTGTGACTTAAGTGACACCTCAAAGCAGATTCAACTCTATCAAATATTAAGAATAAATCACAGTAGACCATTGATTATCCAAATGTCTGTCAACCAAATGACCGCTTGACCGAACTGTTACTTGCTTGTGAGTGCCCGGACCCCTGTATCAATCCCGATAACAATAACTTATTGTTTGTGCTCAGTTATGATCACTTGTGTCAACTTTGTCACATAAAGTAAACTTGTGATATAGAATGCTTAAACATAAATATGTTGTCCTTTCCTTGAGAGAGAAATACAATATCACAAATTCTGTACCTGAACTTGAGTTTACTGATGGATCACCAAGTCGTAAAACTAGCCATGAATAGGCATCTAGGCAATGCTGTTTACAAGTGGTTTACACGAAAAAGATCAAAAGGAGAACCTATCTCTGGTCCCACTCTACGTGGAAAGGCAGTTCAATTTAATGAAAATCTTTCGAGGGTCATTGAATTTTAAAGCAAGCAGGTGCTGGTTAAAATGCTTTTAAATCAAGATACAGCATTTGTGAGTTTCAAACACAGGGAGAAAACTGTCTGCTATTTATGGAGGGAGAACTATCCTTTCAAGGAAGTTAACAATTCTGACACAACTTTGCCAAGAAATACTCTTGGTTCCAATTGTGAATTAGCAGCAGTTGGTTCTAAAATGAGCAAGGACTATATTACTGCTTTAGCTTGTGCTAATGCTACTTGCAGCCTTGGTTGCCTATGTTCATCATTGGTAACAGTGAGAAACCACATTTTTTCTAACACATTACGTTGTCTGCTATGCCTATTGTTTACACCTCACAAAAGAGCACCTGCATGGATAGTAAAGTTTTCATGGATGTCTATGGAAGTTTTTGTACACTCTGTAAAAACTCATTAATTAAAGAATGGCAAAAGGGAGAAAACATTACTGCTCCTTGACAATGCACCAACTCATACATTATGTGATTTATTTAACATTAACAATGTTCATAGATGTAATGTTTCTTCCATCTAACATACGTAACCACCTTATTACTGCCCATGATCAAGGTGTTACTGAAACTTTCAAACAGTATTACTGGAAAGTATTGTAATCTAAGCTACTGTTAGAAAGGGAAGAGAGAGATAAGAAATTCTATTAATAAATCATAAAAATAGGGAGTTGAAAGATGTGTCATAAATGATTGGAGCAGAACAGGAACAGAATCTGAAAAAAGCCTGGAATGAAACTTTGGGTTGGTGGAAGTTTTTAATAGTCTATTTGGAAACGACAAACAGAATGATAGGTTTGAACTGCTCAATATGCTAAAAGAACGCACCTGCCATGAATGTGATGATGATAAAGAATGGATGAGTGTCAACAAAGATCCAGGGCAATAAATTGGGCACAACAGGGGAAATTGTAAACCTTGTCACTGATAACGCTGACGACACTGGAATCTCCTCGACTAGTGGTACCAGCAGATTCTGAAGCATTTAAAAGTTTAGATACCACCTTGCAATGGTTTGAAGCATAAGATGCTTGTAAGCAGGTTTGGTTGCTTAGATAGAATGAAATTAAGGATTTTTTAAAGCATTAATTCTATACATGAGTACTATATATGCAAAATGTATTTGTATTACATATTTATTGTTTACTACACTGTACTACATACATTCCTACTGTAATTGCCTTTGTAATAATACAAGAGATTCAAGTTGTTATAAATGTAAGTAGTTTTTATTGGTAAATGAAAGTGTATGGTTAGATTAAACTGGTCTTCTGAACACCCATATCCGCCACTTAGTTCAGATAATCAGTAAAATACTGTAATATAATTTTCTATGTACAGTTTATTCATTCTTAAACAAGTAAAAATATAATATTGATTACTTGTTTCACATACAACAATTCTGCAAGATGTGTAATTCTTAAGGATGGGAAAAGCTGCATGTATTAATAAAGTGAAGAAGAAAACTGTATACAACAATGTAGAACAGCATACATTTAGGCAACACCATCATAATTTGGTATCTGTACTTCATGGATACACCAGTAAATAATAATGCTCAATGTACAACATTTAACTCACATACACATATTAATAGATGGAAAAAATAGAAGTATTCAAGCAAACTTTATGCTTCTGAAGCTTTTGTGTATGTGTGTGTAATCTTTTACAGCAATTACCAGTAAATCTTTCTTTCACTACCTCAAACTAATGTTACTTTAGTTATATATGTAAAGTACTAATGCTGTTAGTGTAACTTTGTTGATGGCTGGTAACTCATTAGTTATAGAATTCATACAAAGTGGAAAATTCATTTCATATCAAATATTACAATTGAAGAAACTACTTTTCAAGTAAAGCAGTATCACAAACAGTTATTTTTTATCATACACTTTCCTTCTGGAGAGGAATGGAGGAGAGCAGTTAAGATAAGAATGTAACAAAATCTTTACAACAGTATGCCAATTAATTTATTACTAAGTTAATTCTTCCACAAAAAACTTTGCTTTTCCAAAGATCCAGTTTATTACATAAAATCACAAAATATACAAAAACATATGATTTCTTCCACTGAAGACACTATTTTTGTGAACTCAACACATGAGCTCATTTGAAGATTGGAAGGCAGATTATTTACACTGATTATGTTTACGTGGCAACTGATGATTCATGTTCGTTACAATCGGGTCCCTGCTCTTCGCGAGAAACAGGAACTAGTCTGCTGGCTAGGAATTATATTACTCCAGCCAGGATGGTTATCATCATAGTGTCGTTATGAGAGTCAGCTTCTCATTCAGCTGCAGCTGCGTCTTCGTTAACTGTGCTAATGTTATCACCATTAACAAATCCTGCGAAAAAAATAAGTTTCTCGTTATGTTCTCTTACTGCTTTTCTGGAAGGTAAAACAAAATTGTACACTTTAAAAACACTACTAAACGAAAAGACAACATTCTAGTGTGATTGTACCATTTCATTTCTTCACCACTCAATGGCCCATCTGAGCATCTTTGCCTTAAAAGGTTAACGTCCTTAATTTTCTATCAGACTGTTTACTATTACTATTTACTCAATGATATTCATATTTTATAAATGCTCAACTGTTCTATATCTTTATTACCATATTTTCAACTGGAACTCTCAAGCCCACACTTAAAATTTGTTCTAATAACTGGAATTTAAAACTCATCTTGCTACTATAAAAATTGCTCTTCACTTTTATTGGGTTGAAGTACAGAGGCTTGATCATTAAACTGCAGCCCGAAACAAATTTTTATACTGGCTTCAGTAGACAAACTATTTTTACTATCAATCTGTTTGTGATCAAATTGTACTGAAGCTACTACTTTAGGTTTCAACATCCCACTACAAAATTTTAGTTGCCTAACTGATCCCTGAGTCTCCAGAAACTGAATCTTGGTAAACTATATCCATTTTACAAGTTTTATCCTTTGTAGCTCACAGTTCACATCTTTCTGTAAGAAATACATATAATAGCAGAAATTATGTACCTCACTATATAAAAAACTACATCCAGATTATAAAGAAAACTAAGAGATACTATGGTTTGTAGTGCCACTGACAATGTCATTCGAGAGAGAGCTCAAGCTTGGAAATGGACATGAATAAGAACAAGGAATGGAATCAGCCATGTTCTTTTCAAAGGAATCATTCTTGGATTTGCTTTTGGCACTTTATGGAAACCACAGAAAAATCATGGGCGACTGTGGACTTTAACTCTGCTGCCCCAACTAATGAAATTGGTTTCTGCTTAGTCTTTCTTTCACTATCTTTACCTGCTGTTTTGTTGAGCTCGGGGAAGACTTCTGGTAGATGTCTTCTAATGTATTTGCTGTTCATAATTTATTCTTGTTTTCCATCTACCCTATAAGCAGCCCCCACCCTTCATTTACAGATTACTCAGTAATACCGTGGGACATTACTTACAAATCAGAACACAAAATGAGTTCATCATTTCACTATGTCACACTAACTTGTATTTAACAATCTAGGAAAAGATAGATTGTTACTTACCGTAAAGGAGACATGTCAAGTAGTTGACAGGCACGATTAAATCTTTTAATCATACCTGTCTACAACTTGACGTGTCTTCTTTACAGTAAGTAGCAATCTATCTTTTCCTAGATTGTCGATATTCCTACCTGGAGTTTTCACTGTCTAATTTGTATTTAACATAAGCCAAAAATCTAGTAATAATTATTTTGTTTCTATGGCACACGATAGTTAACCAATGACCAACAAACGCACACTGGCTTGGCCGACAAGTGTCACAGTAAGGTATTTCCCCCTCCCCCCATTCCAACCTGAAATTGACCGGAGTCAATGTTCCAATTTGGAAACGTGTACTGAATATACTAGGACTGAATCATAGTTATACTCAGCTCACAGTTTTTGCTGATATGACGCCTGGGCTGACCTCTATCAAATTCTTGACCCTTTGAGTTCTTGTAATTAAATGTAAAAATTGTAAGACTGCTTTATGTGGTTTGTGCTTTACATTCGTCACACTTTCAACGATTGACCTGTTTTGGGTAAATCCCTGATCAGCATGGCTTTCTCATATTTTAAATCATTTTACATAAGTTCAGTAGACATTTGCTATTAATGTATTTCCAACGGTTTATCCATATATATTTGTTGTGGTCATCTGTTCGAAGATTGGTTTGATACAGCTCACCATGCTGCTCTATCCTGTGCAAGCCTCTTCTGAGTAACTACTGCAACCTACTTACTGTATTCATCTCTTGGTCTCCCTCTCCAGTACTTATATGGTGACCCTAAAAGTCACAAAATGTGTGTGATCAACTGTCCCTTCTTTTAGTCAAGTTATGCCACAAATATTTTTATCCCCAATTCTATTCGGTACCACCTCATTAGTTATATGACATCATCTAATCTTCAGCATTTTTCTGTAGCACCACACTTCAAAAGCTTCTAGTCTCTTCTTGTCACAACTTTTTATCATTCATGTTTTACTTCCATACAAGGCTGCACTCCAAATAAGTACTTTCACAAAAGACATACCAACACTAAAATCTATATTTGCTGATAAATTTCTCTTCTTCAGAAATGCTTTTCTTGTCATTGCCAGTCTAGATTTTATATCCTCTCTATTTCAGCAATCATCAGCTATTTTACTGTCCAAAGAGCAAAACTCATCTACTTTTAGTGTCTCATTTCCTAATATAATTCCCTCAGCATCACCTAATTTCATTCGACTACATTTCATTACGCTTGTTAATGATCATCTTATATCCTACTTTCGAGACACAGTCCAACCCATTCAACAGCTCTTCCAAGTCCTTTGCTGTCTCTGACAGAACAACACATGTCATTGGTAAATCTTATAGTTTTTTATTTCTTCTCCTCAATATTTAATTCCTTCTCCTAAATTTTCTTTGGTTTCCTTTGCTGCTTGCTCAATGTACCGCTTGAATACTGGAGATGGGCTACCACACTGTCTCGCTCCCTTCTCAGCCACTACTTCCCTTTTTATGCCCCTTGACTCACAACTGCAGTCTGGTTTCTGTACAAGTTGTAAATAGCCTTTCACAATCTGTATTTTATGCCTGCTACCTTGAAAATTCAGTAGATTCCAGTCAACATTGTCAAAAGGTTTCTCTAAGTCTACAAATGCTATTTCCATAGGTCTGCCTTTCCATAACCCATTTTCTAAGAGAAGTCGTATGGTCAGTACTGTGTCACACGTTCTTACATTTTTCTGGAATCCAGACTGATCTTCCCTGATATCACGTTCTAAAAGTTTTTCCATTCTTCTGTACATAATTTGTATTAGTATTTTGCAGACATGACTTAGTTTCTGATAGTTCACTAATATTCACATCTGTCAGCACTTGCTCTCATTGGAACTGGAAATATTACATCCTTTTTTAAGTTTGAGAGTATTTCACTTGTCTCACACATTTTTCACACCAAATGGTATAGATTCGTCATGGCTGGCTCTCCCAAGGATATCAGTAGTTCTGACGGGAAGTGTACTACAGGGTCCTTGTTTTGACTTAGGTCTTTCAGTGCTCTGTCAAATTCTCCTTGCAGTATCATATTTCCCATCTCATCTTCATTTATGTCCTCTTCCCTTTCTATGAAGATTTAACTAACTTTACAATACATCTACATATGTACTCTGCCTTCCACTCACAATCTTGTCATATTCTGCTGGCCATGGACCACATAATACATGCCAACAGTTGTCAGATCAGAATCTTAGCTACGTTAATGAGTGATACATGCTTTCCATTTCAAACAGATACAAAATTTATGGTGAAAGACAAAATTTATGAAACCATGAAGAGGTATAAGAAAGTGACAGGACTCAAAACACACCGGTACTTCTGTTTGGTCTGGATAACAACAATGAATGTGAATTAACAACAACAACAGTAATAATATCAAGAGTTAAAAAGCACTCCCAAGACAATACATATCGGATTTGTGGAGTCCACTCAAATTATGGAGCACAAATCAGGATGAAAAGGTACAATAATGTGTGCTCATACCTCCACTGATAAATATGCAGAGCTGTAGAAGGAACAGATCTCTTCAGCAAGTGTACTATCACATACCTGAAGTGGTAATAACAACTGGATGCAATAATGTCCAGTGTGATCAATAAATACATTCTGACAACTCATTCTTGTACATCAGCCAGATAACAGAAAATGCCTCTTAATCAATATCTCCGACTTGTGTGATGGGGCTATTAACAATAATATGGCTGAGAAGAAAAAGAAACGAAGATTGGAACAGTAAAGTCAGTCAAATGAGGAATGTAAAAATTGATATTCCTGTTGTCGTTGCTGCCCTGAGATCAATAGGTCATAGCTTGGAGTGTGCAACATCTGGAATCCCACAATGTACAAAAGACAGTGAAGCACAAGATCTAATACTGTTTGAAATAACCCAATTATTGTGTAAAGTAATGTACAATCATTTAAGCCATCAGATCTATGCCTCAGGAAGTTGGAAGTAGCCTGTAGTATACTTGACTACACTCACAAAGTAATCTCAGTTGTCAAAAATAAATATAATAATAAATCATTTTTGGCTTATTCTTGCTGATCTAATCACAACTGCTACATTGTGTGGTGCTCCCCATATGTCTCACTCTGTGTCACTTAAAAGCATAAAAACACATTGGAGCATTGCCCCAATTTATTAATTTTGGTCACTACAGGATGTGTCACACAAACCTTGATATTGGAATGGAACATTTCTTCAAACTCTTCAGGTGTCATTCGAGGAACGGAGTTGACCATATCTAGAAGTGCACGGCCAATGGCGTTATCCGGTGGACGACTTCCAGGCTGAGCCCCACGCAACACATCTTCCACATAGGCGAGAACCTGCAGGAAAGCACACCGGATAGTAAAATTATTCCTTCTGCGACTTTCTTCCACCGTACTGCCATCCTTTTACCATTACTTCAAACAGAAAGTGGGGAACTGGATCAACTAATCCGTAAATTCTGGCAGTATGGGCGTTATTTAAAGTTAAGGTATTTTTAAGTAAATTGTAAATAAACTGCGTGTATTACAGCAACAAGTAAAAGAAAATTAAGGAGAAATTTAGAATTGGAATTAAAGTTCAGGTAGCAGAAACAAAAGCTGTTGGAGTTTGATGATGACATTTTAATTCTGTCAGACACAAAAAAGGTACATGAAAGAACAGCTGAATAGAATAGCCACTTTATAAGGTGAACATCAATAAATGTAAAGTAACTGTAATGGAGTGTAGATGAATGAAGTCTTGAGAAGCTGGGGAATCATGTTCTGGAGTAGTACCTCGAGTTCAGTTATTTTGGTGGTGATACCAATAGTAAAGCTGGTACAAAACGCACACTAGCAATTGCAAGAAAGCTTACCTGAAAAAGAGTAATATGTTAACAGTGAAGATAAATTTAAGCGTTAGGAAGTCTTTTTTGAAAGTATTTGTCTGGAGTTTGCCTTATATGGAAGTGAAAGATAGGTGATAGTACAGAGAAGAACATAGATTTTGCAGTGTTGTGTTGCAGAAGAAAGTTGAAGTTTTATTGCTAGATTGCATAAATAATGAAGAGGTGGTGATGGTGTTGCTTTCTTGTTGTTGGTGGGTGGTCTTCAGTAAGAAATCTAGTTTGAGGAATCTCCCCATGCTAATCACACAGTAGAGCTGCATGCCCTTAGGAAGAATAACAGCTGTGATTACACCTTGCTTTCTGCTATTCGCAGGATCAACAAAACAAGGCTGTGTCTGCGGATGATACAATGCCAGAACAATCATCTAGACGCCCGACCCTCAATTACAGAATTCAGAAACAACAGATTTGTCTGGTTGCTGACAACTCTCTCTTGTGGTTGCATGCGCCTACAGTATGGCATGGCTACCTGTGTTACTGAGACATGCAATGCAGCCTATTTTGATGGGGACGAGGGTATGAAGAGTTACTAAACTGGAGGGAACAGAGTTTTATGGTGCAATTTGACAAAGTAGGCAACAGATTGCAGTAGGCAATGCAGGGGTGAAGAGAACTGCATCAGATAGGCTACTGTGGAGAGCTCCACAAATCAATCATCCATTACAAGACCACAACATTCATTATATACCATATTACAGCTGCTTATTCTGCACTCTTTATTCTGACATCAACAGAAAATTAATCATAATACTGACACTATCTAAGCCTTCCCACAGCAAAGCTTCTTCAAATTAAAAAGAAACAACTATTTTCTGAACCATTTGAATAAACAAAGAGTAGATCTGGAGAAAAAGTGGAATTATATGGGAGCTGTGCTTTATGTCCCTGGAAGCTTGTAACATTTTGACACTGTGCCAGGATGTCCACTCTCATAACAGAAGATGGTTGGCTGGTTGCAGGTGGGAATGTGTACGGGACCAAACAATAAGGTTATCAGTCCCTCAATCCAAGAATGGTGCATATGGAAGTAGAGACAGCAATTGCAAATTTTTTCTGATCTAGTTGAGAGATTAGTAAGAGTAAAGGCAAGAAGACTTAAAACATAATGACTATCTTTGGACCATCAATAACAAAACCAAGAAGAAGGAAATAGGGAGTTAGTAGGTGGGGTATCCCTGCGGCTCTGCATGCGACAGTGCACACTATTCAACAGAGTGCAACACCCACAATAGAAAAATGGATGCAGCAAAAAGAAGGAAAACTGAATCTAAAAGAGACTGTTTTCAGAGTAAAAGAGGGATAAAAGAGCAGTCTGGTCATGGAGGTAGAGTCAGGGAATCCCCAGGCCTAGCATACAATGGCGGAATACCCAACCACTCCACACCTGCTCCAAAGACAGATTAAAACCTTATATCTGAGAATACAAAACCACGTTCAAGGGAAAACAGAGAACCAGGTTGACCATCCGTGAATTGTCTGCCAATATTTAATGAAACTATGGCTTAACCTGGCATGAGCGATGCGGAGACAGCATAGGACTGTGGACTCCTTCAAGGAGAAGCAGAACGAAGAGCACCATGTTGCAGCAGTCTCCTTGATTGTGTGGAGTTTATTACGTGGGACAGTAATCCACTAGATGTTGTTTCATTCCTGAGTAAGCAGAGATTCCATGTGCACCTGCAAATCCGCACTTGTCATGGCAAAGTGAACAGGGAGCAAGTAAGTGTTCCTCTAGCCAAACGGTCTGCCAGTTCATTCCCTGGGATATCCACATGTCTTTGGACTTAGAGAAAAGTAACTGAGCAAGCAGCACAATTGAGATCAGTGAGGTCATGAATAACAGGGACCAAAAGGTGGCAAGAATAGAACTATCAATAGCCTGGAGACTGCTCATTGAGTCAGTGCATATTAAAAATTGGTCAAGGAAGACCCATTTAACAAAATGGAGGGCTCTGGCAACAGCAGTTAGCTCTGCCATTAACACGCAACATGTTCCCTGCAGTGAATGGTCTTCCATACCAGCAAGAGATATAAAAGCATATCCCTCCTGATTCACAGTTTTAGAGCCGTTGGTGTAAAAGATGGTAGCACCCTGGAACTCTTGAAGAACTGGACATATCAGACACTGAAAGCTCATGGAGGTAACCGAGACTTTATGACATGGGAAGAGATTAGCCCTAAACTGTGGCCTGGGCACCATCCCAGGTGGAGTGCGCGAGAAAACAGGTGGAGCACAGTCCAGGGAGGGGAGGTGGAGATCTTGGCAGAATGAAGCAAGGCATATTCCAACTTGTAATACCATCCGAGGGTGGTATCAGAAGTACAACATCTCCCTTCTATGCAAAGAGAATCGAATATGTGGGATGATCAGGGAACTGTTGGCTGGTGATTGCATAGTAGACGAAGAGCTGGTATCATCGAATCTCAAGAGGGAAGATCCCTGCGTCGGCAAGGAGACTTTCTATGGGCCTAGCCCAAAAGGCACCAATGGCCAGAAGCACAACATGATGGTGGACTGGGCCTAACAGTTTCAAAGTTGAAGGAGCCACCGAGCCATAAAGCTGGCAACCACAGTCCAGTCAGGAAGAAACCGGGGCCCAGTAAATACGGATAACACCAGCATGATCTGTGAGCAAGGAAGCAGAAAGTGTTAAGCTTCCCCATGCAGCTAGCCCTCAGGTGATGAATCTGGAGCAGCCAAGTAGCTTTTTATCAAGGAGGCGGCCCAAGAACTGAGACTGCTACAATGTCCACGTACTGGGTACGAAGCAGTATTCTCAGTCAGGATGGGCTGTGGTACGATGGCAGAAATGCATGACCCACATTTTTGTAGGAGAGAATTGGAAACCATGGGAAAGAGCTCAGGCAGAGGCTACCGAGTGGTAGCCGTACTAAATGCAATAATCTTTGACATACAACACAGGAGCGACCAGCAGTCCAACAGAGGTCACTAGCCCATTGACAGTGGTGAGGAAGAGAGATACACTCAAAGCGATCTGTGGAACACCATTCTCCTGGACCCGGGGGCAGCTGAGTGAAGTACCAACACTAACCCAGAACAACCAGTGGGATAAAAACTGATACATAAACACTGGCAGGGGGCCTCGAAAGCCCCAGTCATGGAGGGTAAGTAAAGTGTGATGACGCCGAGAGGTGTGATAAGGTGATGGTGTTTTAGGAAAAGCCTGTTAGATTGCTGCCTCTATGCCAAGCAGATGGTGGGATGTGGATCATCCTCCTGGAAACCACACCGATAGGGGGACAAAAGGCCCCAAGATTTGAGAACCCTGCACAATCTACAGGCAACCATCATTTCAAGCAGCTTGCAGAGTACATTCGCCAGGCTAATCGGGCGGAAACTATCAAGAGACACGTGTGTGGCTTAAGGATGGGACAACTATGCTATCCCACCATTGCGAGGGGATGGCACCTTGGAGCCAAATACGCTGTACGACCCTAAAGAGATGTTGCCTTTGGGGAAAATTCAATATAGGATACAACCTGAGGGCAAATGAAACATAAGGGGATGTCTTCAACTTGTTACCTGATAAGAAGAGGATGCCGATGCTGTCACAAAGTGGGTTGCATGGTGTTCAGCAAGAACCGATGAACTGTTAGAAAGACAACCTTGTATGACAAAACCTGGGACAGCTGTTTATCATTGACAGTCCATAAGGCCATCGAGCTTGGCCCACACATAAGACGAAAAGGCATACGTTCCCTGGGAGGATACCTAACACTCCCAGCATTCCTTCTTAAAGCATTCGATTATACAGTGAGCCTTAGCATGAAGCTGCATAAAAGTGATAAGGCTGGTCTGTTAAGGATGTCGTTTGAATTACTGTGGAGCTTGTTGGTGAGCCTCAATAGCTACTGCAATGTTTCTGGCCCACCATGGCACAAGGATCCCATCAGAGAGAGAGGCAGCGAATGTAACAGCTGAGGCAAACAAAGGCCAGATGGCTCTGCAAAGTGCTCAATGTGGTAATCAATCTATCTGATGGTGGCATGGAAAGGACTGGATAACCGTAAAGTGGTCACTGTCGCAAAGATCAGTGACTAGTGATCAATGTAGTGAAGCAACAAGAGTAGGGGAACAGACTGTCAGATTGGTGACTGAAAAGTTGCCATGGGAGGCACTCAAGTGGGTAGAACGTCACTGAGGAGGTACAAACTATCGTCTGTGAGAAGCTGGTCAATTAGAAGGCTCTTGCCAGGCCCTCTCGGGACCAGCACAGTTCTAACAGAACACAATAACCACAGAGTGTTCGAGAATGGTCATCAATAAAGAAAGGATTTTAACGAGCAGCACCTTTCCAAAAATATGGCTATTTTCGTACAGGCACATCAATATATACATTTGGGGACATGAAATGAAGCAAAATAAGTATATTCTGTTGCACCTTTTACCTTCTATTCTATGCTTACGCACCTTTCTCTCCATTTTTCTCTATGTTTTACAGATTAAACAGATTTTTTTTTGCCCTCTTCTTAGATTAGAAAATACCAAAACATACTTTTCACAACAAAACAATGCCAAAGGTGGAGAGAGAGAAGTTGTGTACATTTCTGGAAGAATTAAAGACTCAGTTTTTCAAAACTGATGGGATCATCCTGCGATGTGCCATTTGTGAAGTAAATATTGCAATCGATTACAACCAACAATCAAAGAAAATAAACCAGCACATCCAGAACAACAAACCTTTAAAGAACATTGAACTTCACAAGTCAAAACATAACCAACCTACTCTGATGAATGCCTTCACATCAGAATCTGAACCGCAGCGGTCATTGAATGAGTTTAGCGAACATCTTGCCATAGTATAGATCACGATAGGAATTCCAATCCTGCAGTAAAATAATTTCTTGAGAAGAAAGTCAATGCCGGATGGGAGCACTCTGAGAAAAGTTACGCACAGCCAATTTATGAGAATGTTTTAGAGAAGATAAAGGAGGCAGTTGGCAAACATGAAATGGTATTCATTTTAGATGAAATTACTGATGAGCTGCAAGGATATATTTTAAATGTGTTGGTTTTTCCGTTATCTGGTGAATGAGTAAAACCTACACTTTTTGAAATGTACCAACTCGAGAAGACACACACCTGGATAATAATACAACCGTTCAGTGATTCATGTATGAATCTGTAACCAGGGGCCATACAATAAAAAAAAGTCAAGCTTGTGGTGTCTGATCAAGCACACTAAATGCTTATGGCTTTCCAGCAATTGAAGGACGTGTACTTCAACCTGACCATGTGACATGTATTGCACATGGTGCATACCACATTTGCGAAAGTATCAAGGAGAACTACTACAGGGTACATGACTCCATTGCTGCTCTGAAGTCCATTCTGGTAAAGACTTCCAGTCGTCAACAAGTTTTGTATTGAGAAATGACAGAGCTCCACCTTACACAGTTTCCTGCCACTACAAGGTGGTGTACTTGGATAAGATGAACAGTTTTCTAGTGCAAAAACTTTGATAAAAACAAACATTTCACACGTGTCATAACTCAATGGACCCAACAGTCATCAAGCAGGCCAACAATTAGTCAACAAATATGTAGAGTTGTAACCATACACAGCAAAAAGTTCCAAGTATTTACCTGATGTCATTTAGAAGTTTTTGGAAGAAGGTGTAGAGGAGGAGGTTCATCCTTGCTGGATCTGCTACAGACAAATCTGAATTAAATTTGAAGAACAATCCAGATGCTGACAAGATATGCTCCATTGGTTTCTGTAGATATCAAGGCTAATTTCTCCATATATAACGAGCTGTTGAGCTCAAAGTGCCAGTGACCTGCTGTCCAAAAAACTGAAGTGACGTGTTTAACCCACTACCAGTACAACAGACCCCCATACAATGGACAAAGATTGTTAATGTAGCTTGTTTAGATTCAAATAAAGTAATTTCATCAGCATCTTTTTGCATGTATTTTCAGAACCTTTTCCCTACTTTTCTGTCCATATTTCCACCTTAAAATCCTTTCGCTAATCATCAGCGATGTGTGTTTCTTTGAGAGCAATGCAAACAGCAGAAGAGGAAATATGGTGGTATAGCTCTGGCAGGTGACAGTAGTGCTCATTACAATTCCACTGAATGATCATGTGACTGCAGGCCAGGTTAGGAGTAAAGGGATCATGAGGGCTGGCCACACAGCAGGATCACTGCCTACCACTAGCGGGGGTGGAACTGCATTCACAATCATTAGGATCTGACTGTGTGGTGGGATCAGGCACCAGAGGAGCCTTGTCCCAGCTCTTATTCTCGTTCTTTTTCTACATAACCTTTGTGGGTAAACTTCGTTCAAGGAACTATCCGCACTAAGTGCAAGAACAGATAGAAGCACACAGCCCTGGGACTCACAGGTTGTGGCTCCTTCAGCAATTATTGACATTGGGCATCCAGTCCGGGAGCACATAAGGGAGAACAGTTCTCCATCTAGGTGCGGCAAGTAGCTCCATAAGAAGGTACAGCAGGATAGGAACGGAAGGTAGAGGTGAGGTGTCATTGCCACAAGATGTAGACATTCATATTTCTTCTGTGCCTTAGTATACAACAGGCGATCAACAGACTTTTATTCCTGGATCTTCTGTTCTTCCTTGAAAACAGCGTGAACTGGTGAATGTGAAGGTGATGTTATGCACTGTTGAAACACAAAAGTGGGTGTTCACAAGGACTACCTTCATGACATGATTGTACACCACATTTTCAGTCTGCTGTGCACTGTGCAGCAGGATGACACATGGCCAAAAGCATACACATCTGAAGCACCTCATATGCAATGGGACAGATGGTTTCACATCGCACTTGTATACAATGACCTTAATTTTCTCCGGGAGGAAATTGCCTTCAAAGGCTAACACAAAGGCACCCCCGTATCCGTACGATTATCCTTGGCCCCCTTTTTTTTTTTTTTTTTTTTTTTACAAGTGTGATACAATGTACACCTCACTGCTGCAGATTAGTCCAAAGCTCCTCATGTACTCAAAGTGTTAGATCCCTGTGACAGAATTCCCTGGACCACATTCAAAGTTTTGCGTGGGGAAAATGGTCATAGGTACATCATGTAGATGAGCATATATCTGAGAGCTGTAGATCAGGCAGCAGAGTAAGTTTTAATTAATAATAACCATTTTGCATTTTTCCCAAATTTGTCCTCAAAATTTTCAAGGAAAAAACCATGGTTTCATTGCAGAAAAAGTATCTGCAGCAACATGTACGCTGCTTATTTTCGTATTACGAAAGTATAAATTTGAATTCCATGAAACACATGTTACTTTCTGAAGTGTTGAAATTGAAATTGCGATGCGCTTTTGTAAGCCAGCCATAGCTGATGTCACATGATCTCACTGGCCGATGACGGTGGACATTCAGAGCAGATGTTGAGTAGCGCGACAAATTGGAAAAGTTAATGGTTTAAATTAATATACATGGTGTTGCTACCAGAGAAGCAAAGCTATCACATATAATATTGGTTTCGAAGATTAATAAGCTGCAAGAGAATCTACGTTTTCACATATAATTTGATCTTTTTTGCATGTGTTACACTTTAAGATATATCACACGAATGTTATGGTACAATTTTTAACAACAACATAAATGCCTGATCATCTGGGCTCACAATTCTTCTAATGGTCGTCCTCAAAGAGTTGATTTTTAAATTAGAATGAAACGCTCTATGATTTAAGAAATTCTTCGTACATTCCCACACATCGTTCATCTTGCGTAAAAGGAAATTTACTTTGAAAGTACTGCTTTTCAAACCACCATTCGCAATATTTTTCCACTACTGTTAGAAATAGTTTCATTTCAGCAGTTGCCAGATAGCGCCAGATAACAGGTGTCACCGCACTTGCGCAGCTGCGATGTCGCAGGAAGCCCTTATGTTCGTACATGTAAAATGTTTAAATATCTTACATAATGCCATAAAAGAAACAAGACCTCGGATGTGGAAAGGCTGCTTCCAGATGCAATGAAGAGTACAGGGTGCAGCCAACTGCAGGTAGTGGCTCATGTCGGCACCAATGACATATGTCGCTTTGGATCGGAGCAGATTCTGTCCCGTTTCGGGCGGCTAACGGAAATGGTAAAGACTGCCACCCTAGCTTCCAAGATCAAGGCGGAGCTTACCATCTGCAGCATCGTCAACAGAACTGACTGTGGAGCTTTGGTGCAGAGCCAAGTAGAGGGTCTGAATCAGAGGATCAGGAGGTTCTATGACTGTGTTGGCTGCAGATTCCTTGACTTGCACCATCAGGTGGTGGGTTACCAGGTTCCGCTTAATAGGGCAGGAGTCTCCTACACACAGGAGGCGGCTACACGGGTAGCGGGGGCTGTGTGGAAAGGACGGGGCGGTTTTTTAGGTTAGAGGGTCTCAGGGAACCACAGAAGAGACGTCCGTCTAAAAACATGGCTGATAAAAAACAGTAAGTTAGCTGTAGAAACGATTGGTATTGTAGTAGTAAACTGTCGTAGCTGTGTTGGGAAAGAACCAGAGCTCCAAGCCCTAATAGAAAGCACTGAAGCTCATGTAGTTGTAGGTACAGAGAGCTGGTTAAAGCCAGAAATAAGTTCAGCCGAAATTTCTTCAGACGATCGAACAGTGTTCAGAAAGGATAGATTAAATAGAGTTGGTGGTGGAGTATTTATTGCTGTCAGAGGTAGTTTGCCTTGTAGTGAAATTGAAGTAGATAGTTCGCGTGAAACAGTATGGGTAGAGGTTATACCTGACAATCGGACTTAACAATTAATTGGATCGTTTTACCGACCCCCCGACTAAGGAGACATAGTTGCTGAACAGTTCAAAGAAAATTTGAGTCTCATTTCAAATAAATACCCCACTCATACAATTATAGTCAGTGGTGACCCCAGCCTACCCTCGATATGCTGGAAAAATTATATGTTTAAAGCCGGTGGCAATCATAAAACATCATCCGAAATTGTACAGAATGCTTTCTCAGAAAATTATTTTGAACAATTAGTTCATGAGCCCACTTGAAGAGTAAACGGTTGCAAAAGCATACTTGACCTTTTAGCAACAAATAATCCTGGACAATAGTGAGTATTGTGACGAATACAGGGATTAGCGACCACAAAGCAGTTGCTGCTAGGCTGAATACCGTAACACCTACAACCATCAAAAAGTAACACGAAGTATATCTATTTAAAAAAGGTGATAAAAATGCTCCTAACACCTTTTTAAGAGACAGTCTTCACTCCTTCCGATCTGATTATGTAAGTGTAGAAAAGCTGTGGAATGTTTTCAAAGAGAGTGTATTGACAAAAATTGAGAGAGATATACCACATAAATTAATAAGTGATTGTACTGATACCCCATGGTACACAACACACGTCAGATCGTTGTTGCAGAAGCAACGAAAAAAGCATGCCAAATTTAAAAGAATGCAAAATCCCCAAGATTGGCAAAGTTTTACAGAAGTTCGAAATGTGGCGCGTACTTCAGTGCGAGATGCTTTTAATAATTTCCACAACGAAATTCTGTCTCGAAATCTGGCAGAAAACCCAAAAAGATTCTGGTGATACATAAAGCACACCAGTGGCGAGACGCAATCAATACCTTCATTGCGCGATAACAACAGTGAAGTCACTGATGACAGTGCCACTAAAGCAGAGTTATTAAACACGGTTTTCCGAAACTCCTTCACCAAAGAAGACGAAGTAAATATTCCTGAATTCAAATCAAGAACAACCGCCAAGATGAGAAACATAGAAGTAAATATCCTCAGTGTAATGATGCAGTTAAATCACTTAATAAAGGCAAGGCCTCGGATCGAGATTGTATACCAGTCAGGTTCCTCTCAGAGTATGCTGATAAAATATCTCCATATTTAGCAATTATATACAACCACTCGTTCACAGAAAGATCCGTACTTAAAGACTGGAAAATTGCTCAAGTCACACCAATACCCAAAAAGGGAAGTAGGAGTAATCCGCTGAATTACAGGCTGTATCACTAATGTCGATTTGCAGTAGGGTTATGGAACATATACTGTATTCGAACATTAAGAAGTACCTCGAAGAAAACGATTTATTGATACACAGTCAGCACGTTTTCAGAAAATATCATTCTTGTGAAACACAACTAGCTCTTTATACTCATGAAGTAATAAGTGCTATTGGCAGCGGATGTCAAATTGATTCAATATTTTTTGATTTCCAGAAGGCTTTCACCATTCCTCACAAGCGTCTTCTAACCAAACTGTGTGCCTACAGGGTATCACCTCAGTTGTACAATTGGATTCGTGATTTCCTGTCAGAAAGGCCACAGTTTGTAGTAATAGACAGAAAGTCATCGAGTAAAACAGAAGTAATATCCGCCATTCCCCAAGGAAGTGTTATAGACCCTCTATTGTTCCTGATCTATATTAACGACATAGGAGACAATCTGAGTAGCTGTCTTATTGCAGATGATGCTGTCATTTACCATCTTGTAAAGTCATCAGATGACCAAAACGACTTGCAAATTGATTTAGATAAGATATCTGTATGGTGCGAAAAGTGGCAGTTGACCCTGAATAAGGAAACGTGTGAAGTTATTCACATGAGTACTAAAAGAAATCAGCTAAATTTCGATTACGCAATAAGTCACACAAATCTGAAGGCTGTAAATTCAACTAAATACTTAGGGATTACAATTACAAATAACTTAAATTGGAACGATCGCATAGATAATATTGTGGGTAGAGCAAACCAAAGACTGTGATTCATTGGCAGAACACTTAGAAGGTGCAACAGGTCTACTAAAGAGACTGCTTACACCACACTTGTCCGCCCTATTTTGGAGTATTGCTGTGCAGGGTGGGATTCGCATCAGATGGGACTGGTGGATGACATCGTAAAAGTACAAATAAGGGCAGCTCGTTTTGTATTATCACAAAATAGGGGGGAGAGTGTCACAGACATTATACGTGAATTGGAGTGGCAATCATTAAAACAAAGGTGTTTTTCGTTGTGACGGGGTCTTCTCACGAAATTTTAATAACCAGTTTTCTCCTCCGGTTGCGAACACGTTCTGTTGGCACCCACCTACATAGGGAGAAATGATCATCACGATAAAATAAGAGAAATCAGGGCTCGCACAGAAAAATTTAAGTGCTCGTTTTTCCCGCATGCCATTCAGGAGTGGAATGGTAGAGAGAGACAACTTGAAAGTGGCTCATTGAACCCTCTGCCAGGCACTTTACTGTTAATAGCAGAGCAATCACGTAGATGTAGATGTTGTGATTTTACTGTTTCCTCTTCGTTTATTTCTCTCACGTCAAATGAAAACAAAACGAATTTCTGTGGCCGGAAGCTATCATGTGAATTAAAGTACATTCACATAATTATGGAAGGCTAAAATAAGTTATTAGTTTTAGTTTTTATTTTATTCCCACCTTTCTAACAGTCAAGTATTAATCACCTTGCAAAACAATGAAGTTATTTTTGTCGGTTTGCTAATGAAATTTGGCTTTTATTAATCTTTTCCATTGAGGTGCTTCATTTATTTGAAACGGTTTAATTCGACATCTTTAGTTTCAACTGTTCGCTGCATTTCAAGTGAACGTCTTCACCTTCTAGCACGTATAGCATTATGCTATAATAAGAACCAAACATGAAATAACACAGTACTGGTATTCCAAAAAAAATTTAGATCCGATCCTGGACATACAAATGTGCACTGTAAGCTGAATTATATATTTTAGTATGGTTCACGAAATTCCCACATGGGGTGCAAACTGACTCCCTTCCCCTCCTTGGCAGCCATGTTCCTAAGGGGCCCCATTATGAGCCCAACACTGGAGCTCCCAACCACCAGCAAACCCACCCTCTGTGAATGCCCAGATCTTGTGGGTCGAGAAGCTTCCTCTGGAACAGGGTGGCTGACTACATCCGGGTCAGAGACATCGTCAGCCACAGATAACTCCCAAAACATGTTCATCAAACGAAGTGGCGAGGCCTTATGGTCGGCCCCTAGGAAGGTTTTTTGCTGCCTGCCAGACGGACCGATCAGAGGACACGTGGGGCATGCTTGACGTCCCTCGCATCCCCACGTTTGATCCCCCACAGTGACACCCCTTGGCAGCAGCCTCAAGCTGTGTGACGGAAGCCAAAGCAGCCTGGAGCTCTGAGCGAAGGGCCGCCAACTCAGCTCGCATCTGTACACAACAATCACAATTCCTATCAATTACTGCAGTCACTCTTGTTTGAAGGTCATAAGAATATGCAACAAACGAACGGTGTACTTGCCTTATTAGCAGCGGGAAATTGAAGTGCTCTCTCACTGATAGTCTAACTGACACTGAGCTGTTCTAACCAAACAAACAAAAACCTGTACGATACGAGGGTTGATAGGCAGGAACTAGCAGCGCGCTCTCGCTGACGGTCTAACCGACACATAATCACGCGTCATGTGGAGACTACCTACCTCCCCACTACAACTCAGACTGCTCCGTGTATCAGTCCCAGATCTACAATATTTCTGATGTTCTCTGATGACTGATTAAACAGAATATTTGCCAGAGACAATGATAATATCAGACTGTTTCTCCACATACAAATGTCTAAAAAAACGAAGGTTTCCAGCTCCTTACCGTCAATCACAAACTGACTTTCAAATGCCCAAAGACAGGGCCTACTCAAATACCACACATGGCAGATGTGTTACCATTAAATGGTCCCTGCACGACACAAGACAGTGCAAGACATTATTCGATATCAATCTCTTTGAATGTGAGTGGAAGAAACAAAACTGAAATGAGTCAGACTTGTTTTCATGTGCTGTTTCATTGCTTCTTTTTACTGGTAACTGTTATCCTTAAGACAAGCAGCAATTCCATTAAAATTATTTGTTGCCATAAATACCTGATCATTTTTCACAATTATATCAGTTACTATGAAGTGTTAAGTTTGGATGTCAAAGTGTGCTCCTGAGTTGACAAAGCCAACGAATCTGAAAGCTAAAAAAAATCTGCTTGTAGTGACATACTGAAAGCTTTGCCCAAGATCTAAGTTAGTTTGGTATTTGACTGTTTGGTTGTGAGTTAGCAGAGTCAATGAATCTGAAAGCTAAAAGTCCTGCTTATTGTGACAGACATAGCTGTAGCTTAGCCTGCATTCTAGGTAAGGTTGGGATGTGAAGTTTTGCTAACAAAAACTACATTTATAATATTAATATATAGAAATGTTTCATTGCTCCCCCCCTGCACGCGTGTCAAAACATGTTGAATTACAGTGTTGTGCTGATGTCGGGCCCTAGTAATTCAGCTTACATTCCCTACTGCAAGCAAATGAGGAGAATTACATTAATAATATTCACTGTCACAGATATTTAATTCCTGCTTTCTGAACATGTTGCGAATTACGAGGCCGTGATTACGTGTGATTGAGGAGGGGATTGGTGTTTAATGTCCCGTTGACATTGAGACAGAGCAAAAGCCCGGATTAGGGGAAAGATGGAGAAGGAAAGTAGCCTGCCCTTTTGAATGAACTGTCGCAGCATTTGCCTTAAATGATTTAGGGAAATCATGGAAAACCTAAATCAGAATGGCCTGACGTGGGTTTGAACGGTCATCGTCCTGAATGCAAGTACAGTGTGCTAAGCACTGTGCTACACTGCTCAATGTGCCTATGCAGGACTCTAATAGCAAAAAGAATTACGATGCTGTGGATAGTTTTCACAGCATAAATTGTTGCTTCTGAAACGAACAGATAATTACGCTCATAATCTCCACTGTCACCAATATTTCATTGCTTTCTTTTTCAAATATATTACAAGTTATGAAGTTAGGATTAGCTTTATGGCTAAGAGCACATTTTTAACTGCTGCAAGCAAAACCAGCAGCAATTAAATCAATAACCTTGATTATTCAGTAATGTTTCACTCTTTCTTTTTTCCCTGAGTATATTATAGGTTACAATGTTGTCCTTAGGTTTGCAAATACTAGCACACTTTAAATAGCTGTGATTAAAACACAATGCAATTAAAATTATAATCCTTGTAAATAGCAATATTTCACTCTCTCTTTCAAATGTATAACTTCGAAACACATCATCTACTCACTGTCTCTCACTGTCTGCGTAACATCAACATCTTTCGGTCCCACCAGATCTCACAGCAAGTGCTGATAACATTTCTGCATGGAAACGTAAGTATGCCACTTGCCCTATTCTAGAATCTCATCAACTGTGATGCGGGACATTAACTTATATATGGATACAGAAAAGTTGAAGAACGAATTAATAAACCCTGTTTTCTAGCACGAGACAACAACTACAAGAGAAAAAAACCATTATGTGGACGGTTACACTCCCCTACTGTACAAACTAAAGGATGCTATTACGAGTAAACATCCATATCTTGCAAAAAAGAATTCAGCCATGGTAACATTCTCCCACCAGCGTCACAATGTTACAGTAAAACTACGTAACCTTCACTCTGGACTGTTTCTACATAAATCAGATTTAGTGGGTGGATGAAGACTCACATCAAATGACAACTGAAGTTAGGACAGGGCCTTCTTTTGCACAGCCAAACAAATAAATTTTGGTTGGTAAGGGAGGTTGGTGTTTGGTGAGGGATCAAACAACGAGATCATCAGTCCGACAACCCACGAGTGGTGCACTCAGAAATCGAGACATCCACCACGAACATTTTGTGATCTAGTCGGGAGATTCATAATAGTAAAAGCAAGAAGGCTAAAAACACAGATCGTCAATAATAAAACCAAGGTGAAGGAGATAGGGAAGTCAGTATGTGGGCATCCCCACGGCTCGCCAGGCGACAGAAAGTGTCCCAACTACAGCTGTCCCACCCCAAATCCATTACAGTTCAGAGCAGCCACTATTCAAAGAAGTGCAACACCTTGAATAGTATACTTGGCACAGCAAAAGTGAGATAAACCAAATCTAAAAGTGATTAAAACACGTAAAAGAGGGATGAAAGATCAGCCTGGCCAGGGAACACCCAGACCTAGCATGCAGGGTGAGATACCCCACCCCCAACGGCTCTAGCCTTGCTGCCGAGGTAGATTAAAACTTATTAACTTGACAATAAGAACCACTTTCATGGAGAAAACCGAGAACCAGGTAGTCCGAAGTCTACTCACAAGGGGAGGCTGCCAATTGTGAAATTCAGATTCGATTCATACTGCGCATAATAAAAGCTCATGGCCAGAGGTGTAATGTGGCAAAGCAGCAAGATGCACTTCTCAGCCATTGTCGAGAAAATCGACAGTTAAAAGAAACCGTTGCGGTGAAATACTTTCTACGAATAATAATTTTCCACAGCGTCGTGGCGCAGCGGTAAGCGCTCAGGTTTATAATTCGAAGGTCGCCGGATCGAATCTCGCACCATGCAAATTTTTTTTAGTATTTGTTTTTTGTAATTCAAATATATATATATATATATAATGTCTGCTTGTGTCTGTATATGTGTGGATGGATATGTGTGTGTGTGCGAGTGTATACCCGTCCTTTTTTTTCCCCCCAAGGTAAGTCTTTCCGCTCCCGGGATTGGAGTGACTCCTTACCCTCTCACTTAAAACCCACTTCCTTTCGTCTTTCCCTCTCCTTCCCTCTTTCCTGATGAGGCAACAGTTTGTTGTGAAAGCTTGAATTTTGTGTGTATGTTTGTGTGTCTGTCGACCTGCCAGCACTTTCATTTGGTAAGTCACATCATCTTTGTTTTTATATATATATATATATATATATATATATATATATATATATATATATATATATATATACATATAAAATTCCCGGCAATCAGTTGCAACAATTATGCATATAATAAGTTGTTGAAAGTCGTTTGTCGTGGAAAAACTGGCGACTTCGAACATCATTATTTTTTCCGCAAACAAAGTTGTATTTCACAATTGTCTTCATAATGTTAACCACGTATAGTTAACAGAAGACGTAGAAACGATATTCCGGAACGAATACGTATAGCGTAAGTCAAACGTTCGAATTAGAATAGAGACCCCACGAACACAAATTCGCTGTGGCAGGTATGAAATATAAACTCCGTTACTCGCTCGTTACACTTGAAGGACAGATGTTGAATGGGCCGAAACGAGCCGCCGCATAACAGCGTAGTTGGCTGCTAACTTCGAAAGAAGGTAGATGCGGTCCCTAGCGCAACTTATAACGTTGTCGAAAATCAGTGAGGACGGGAGAGCTTTGGTACACCCTGTAAAAAAAAAAAAAAAAAAAAAAAAAAAAAAAAAAAAAAAAAAAAAAACGGAAAAATGGAGGCGGTACCATTGGAGAGCGATCCGCCTTCACCAGCATGCATAAGCAATTCATTAATATATATATATTTTTTTAATTACAAAAAACTAAAAATAAAAAAAATTGCATGGTGCGAGATTCGATCCGGCGACCTTCGGATTACTAACCTGAGCGCTTACCGCTGTAGAAATCTATTAATCGTAGAGAGTATTTCACCGCAACGGTTTCTTTTAATTGTCGATTTTCTCGACAACGGCTGAGAAGTGCATCTTGCTGCTTTGCCACATTACACCTCTGGCCATGAGCTTTTATCATGCGCAGTATGAATCCAATCTGAATTTCACAATTGGCGGCCTCCCCTTGTCAGTGTGGTGAGTGAAGGAGAGGTATCATTCCACCAGATACAAGCTACTGTCTGTAAAGTTACGTTGTGCAAGACGCGACACTTGGCTGCGACTGCGACGCTGCCCCCTCCTCTTTCCCCACCCTGGCAGACGGCGACACGGCCGCAACACGACTGGAGTCGTCGCCGTTTCCCAAGCTCCGGTCGGCGGCGGCGGATTCAAATACATAAGAAAAATAAGAATTCCGATTTTCTTGCTGTAAAAAATACTGTATGTTAATGCAACAAAGTTACATCGGCTCCCAGAGTTAGTTTTTCGATACAGATTCTCCTTTTACTTTAAAAAATTGAAAAGTATCTCTTCCGGTTTTGCGTGTTTTTTTCGCTGTATATTACTTCTCTATCAATGGTGAGGAAAGTAAAAGGCACAAAAAATTGATGTTTGCGTATCTTACAGTTTCACATCACAGCTTGATAATGAGGTGTCTATTTTTCCGATATTCGCCACAGTTATCCCGATACTTAATTTACAAGTAACCTACTGCATAAAATTTGAATTGTGTACAGTGAAAAATGTGGTCGCTGGCTACTTTACGTATGGTTCACGTTAGGTCATACATCGTTGCCAACGAAAAGAAGCTAACATATCGAAATTATTTTTTAAGTTGAGATCAGATTGATATCGATGTCCGTTTCCGAGATTTGGGCTCATATATCTCCGGGAGCGTCGCGACTAGCCGCCAGTTCTGTCGACGCGCAACGAGAATCGTGTGGTCATCACACGATAGAGAATGCATTTGTTTTGTTTCGCTGACACATTTGGACCTAATGAAACCATTTTATGTCATATTCCTCCGGTATGAGTTACTAATATTTCTCCATATGCTCTTGACAATTTCATTTAAAATGCCACGAAACGTAGGTTTCTTAAATCCAAGTGATCAAGCAGAACCCATTTTCTTGGTTTTGCTGAGGCATCTGAACCTGTTCCAAGCTTTCTTTCTCGTTTATTTCTCTGATACGAGTCCCGAATATTCCTCCATCTGTTTTTGCACATTTCACCTAAAATTCCAATGAAAGATAAGTTTATTAACAATAAGCGCACGCTAGCTTCATTGCATTGTTTCAAGTTCTTGACAACAAGATAGGGTTACACCTTAAACATCTCTAGAATTTTGATTCTGGACGTCTACAGTATACACTGGCAGAAATGTGGAAGAAATAATGTCCGTGCTTGGTCACAAAATTTCCCCAAATTATACTTGTCAGTTTCTCCCATGCAGAAACTTTTGGAACAAACTAAGGCAACTTTCATAGGCAGCTGAATCTTTATTCCCATCGAAATGAACTTCCATATTCTTGTATTCTGACAGCATACATCGTTATGGATGACATCAACATTTAATCCATTTAATCTTGCCAAGCTGCACTCAAAAGATGACTCTAGGATTTACAAAAGACGAATTTCAATTGTGAACTGTGTCAGACCAGAAGGGCCTTGTAAAACAGTAGTGCACTTTTGGCACAAGTTTTTTGAGCACCATCTTCTACCAATGAATTGAAGTGAATGTGACAAATTACTTATTGCAGCATACTGTTTGCGCGATCTGTTGAGAAACGCCTTCCTCAAAAACGAACATCTATTGATTACAGAAAGCTGTACAACAATCTGGCGGTGGTTTTTCACAACTAGAAGGTATCATCAAGACACCAATCTACTGTTTACTTTCAAAGTGAAGGTATTGTAAAATGTAACATTCTCGTTGTACGTTAGATTGTTCATTTTATAATGTATTTGCCGTTTTCAATTTTTATCGTCACAAAAAAGAGTAATGCGAAAATTGACCTTCAAGTTCATTTTCATCATTCTATTTCTACATCTGCATGGATTATACTGATTTCCATAACAGGCCTGAAAAATTTGCATTAATGGGAAAATATTATATCTTTCACTCACCTGCCAGTTTCAACTGTGCACCAATTTCTTCCCAAATTCTGTCTCTGAACATAGTGTCTCTATATTTAGGGTTCTTCAAATCGTAAAGGCAAGGCTGTTGCGAGACCAGCTCACAGAGCATCACATCCTGTGAGTGGCTCATTTCAGTTTTCCTTGACTGGCTCGACATCTTCTCGCAGCCGTACGTCTTTGTGTCGTGCGACTTCCGTCGCAACACTGCTCACTGGTGCAGTGCTGCGACAGCTGCCGCAACAGTCGCGCGTCGCATCCCAAACTCGAACTGCGCATGCGCCAGCGGACAACTTCTGACGTCACGTAGCGACCCGTCGCAGTCGCTGCTGTGCGTCGCGTCTTGGACAACGTACCTTAAGGCTCCACAACCGTAATGTGGGGGCGACTCCTTACAAAAAAATAAAAACTATGAGTTAACCAGGTACGATCAATTCCAAGACGACGTAGGACTGTGGATTCCTTCCAGGAGAAGTGGAAGGAAGAGAACCATGCTGCAGTAGTCTCCTTGATTGTGCAGAGTTTACTAGAGGGTGCAGTAGCCAACACGTTTTGTTCCACTTCTGACGACCCAGAAATCCGCACCTGGGGTTGGCAAAGCGAACGGGGAGCAAGTAAGTGCACCTCAAGCCAAACAGTAGCGCAGTTCATTTTCTGGGCTACCCACACAACAGAGAGAAAGATAATTGAGTAGGCAGCACGACGAATATAGCAAGGAGGTCATGAATACCAGAGACCTAAGGGTGGCAAGAATAGCATAGCCCAGCCATGTTCTAAGCACATTTTCATCTGGAAAGGAAGGTCCTTGAAGGTTGTTCGATAGAGAGCAGAAAAGCTCAAACTCTGAGGGCGCAAGATCAAGTAATTATGCTGGATGTGGAATGTCTTCCCAAAACAACTCTTGTACAGTGCCTTTTGTTTGTGTAACAGAATGCGGGCAGGCATTATTGTGGAGTAGCATCACTTCATGCAGTTTTCCCTGATCGTCGTTCTTGGACTGCATCTAGAAGAGGCAGTGACGTTACACCTCGTCGTCGTTCCACCAGGTACATAACATTATCCTTTGTGGGTGTGCGCAGATCTCAGTCTGAGGAGTTGCTGCTTTGTTTGGGCTCAATCATTCCTTTTTTTCCTTATGTTAGCATAAAGAAAGTGTTTCTCCCCACCAGTAACAATAGAGGATAGAAATGGACAGTGTTGTTCAGGAGCCAACTGATGACGAACAAGCAGAGATGCGTATGCAGTCACCTGGTGATTTTTGTGATTTAGGCTTAGAGCGCGTAGTACCTACACACCCGATGTTTGAATCTTCCCCACTGCATGTAAGTGTCGCCACAGTGGAATGATCACTGTTCATCACATCTGCCAGTTCTCGAGTACACTGACATGGATCACTGTGGACTAATGCATAAAAAATGACAATCGATAAATAAACCCTAAGCATCCGGAATACTAAAACACTATGTACTTATGAAACAACATTATACATGTACTGATTTACAAGGTGATTGTCAAATATTAAAGCAAATTATTATTTCTTAAATCTTTTATTGCCTTTTTTCAGACCAGTAACTTTTCAAAAGCCACTGAATAATGTGGCAGGCAGCTGGTTCCCTCAACACATGAAAATCCACACTGAATGTAACACTAATAATAGACAGATTTATGTATATTGCGTGCAAGTTCTCTGCTGACATTGTACACTAGTGCTTATGCATAGTCAAGATCTTTGGTTGTGTAAATATGTAATAATTATGTTAATTATTTTGGCATTTTAAGAAATTATATTGTAACTGTACCTCTGGTTTTATACGTAATACTCTGTGAATGTAATAATTTGTAAAAACTCCATATATTTTACTGGTCCAAAAGTAAGGAAGCTAAATGGAAAACCTGTAGTAAAGCCCTGCCACTATGGAAGTAGTATGGCGGGACTGGAAAAGATGGATTTGGTGTGTAAGGCACTTGATTCCTTCGAGTTCTAACTCGGGGTGTACGTGTGGACAAGGAAAAAAAATTCCTGGGTTTTTCCCAGTTAAAGAATACACTTTCTCCCGGGTGAAAAAATGCTTTTTGCATATTAAATGACACTATACTTTCCCTTGGGATCACAAAACTTATCAATCCTTTGAATGGTTAAGGTTTTATACACCAGTGTAGAACCTCTCGCCACTTTAGGAAACGAACCACAGAAAACGAAAAAGGAATGCATTTTGGAAAGAGCTTTGATGCGCAGCAACATGTAGGCTGCATATTTTCGTATTACGGAAGTATATAGTTGAATTCCACCAAACACAGGATGTTAGTATCCGAAGCATTGAAATTGAGATTTCAATGCGCTATAGTAAGCCAATTACAGCTCATTTCACGTGATAACCAGCCGATGATAGCAGATATTCATCGTGTTTAGATGGGGAGACTCTCAAAACCGGATTTCATAAACAGATCTTCCAGTACTGCTCCCGGGTGGCCATGTAAACATTTCAAAATCTATTCTTGAAATCAGGTTCTGGTTGCCCGTTTTCCAATTCCACAATCAACTTTCACTCCCACGTAAACGCAACTGGTTTTGAAATGTGCTTGGGCTGTCATGTTCAATCTTATTTTTAAAATTTTTTGGGTAATATGGACAAAGTGGCTTTTTGTACAGCAAATGATAAGTAGAAATGCTAGACTAACTATTTACAACTTATCAAATTGAAGAGAAATAGTGACTGTGCTGACTAAATTAGAAACTGAAACAGCTGTTTTCCAGATGCCGTAGTTAACTGGCCTAGCAAATGCACTTCAGACCTTACATGCGAACACAACAATGAAAAACGGTTTCCAAAATTCAGTTTTCGTCTTGCGCATGTAAAGGTAGTGATTCTTTACAAGAAAAGCTTTCACATATACCACTTGTCTTTTTTGCATGTGATACACTTTGATACATCAAACAAATGTGCCAGTAAAATTTGAAGTAATGATGTAAATGCCCGGTCGTTTGGGTTTAAAATTCTTCTAAGTGGCTGGCCCTCAAAGTGTTAAGCTTCAAATGAAAATCAAACATTCTGTGATTTACGAAATTCGAAGCACGTTCGCACATGTACCATAACTCATATTGCATGTAATAAAATGTACTTTGAATGTAATGCTTCTCAAACGACCAATTGCAATATTTTCCCGCGACCTGTTAGAATTCATTTCAGCAGTTGTCAGAGAGCATTACTGTGCCTGTGCAGCTATGATGATGTAGGTAGCCTATATGTTTGTTAGTGTATGCATTAAGAGATCTTACATTATGTCATAAATGAAACAGGACATCAGAGGATACTCCAAGGCCATTGGAATTTCGTAAACAAAACTAAAATGCATAATTCAATTTAAAGAGCACAGTCATATGCCCAGATTCACAAAGAAGTAGGCCCCCAAGCTGATATTAACTTTTAAGTGCGGTTTTCAGAATGCAAATTTTCTCGGAGTACCAGTACTGTATTATCTCTTGTTTAGTTCTTTATTCTGACATAATACCGTATGTCTCAAAAGATAACAATGTGCACTTTAAAGACCACAAACAGTTGACACTAGCCAATAGTGCTTCAAATAAATTGGCTGCTTCTACGGAAAAGATTAGTTAAAGCCAATTTTTTTAAGAAACTGACAAAAATAACTTCATTGTCCTGCAAGGCAATAAATGCTAAAAATGTGGAAATAAAATAAAATCAGCAAACAAACTAATAACATATTTATTTTAGCCTTCCATAATTATGTGAATATAGTGAAACCCCGCTTAAAAGGCGGGAAAACGTAAAATGTGGGAAATAATGTTTTAAGTTTTAAAAGTTACATATAGGATACCCCGTTGCATTTTTGCACTTTATGTATGATATATGTACATAACAGGCATCAAAAGACTTGTCAGGGACTTTTTTATTATCTAATAAAGGTTTATTAAATAATAAAAACCACTGATGAAGCTGGAATTGATAACTTTCTGGGAAGTAGAAACATTTGACTTAATTTCAAACATCGCAATTGATGTTTTTGGAAGCTTGCAGCTATCATTCATTATTTAAATAACGAAATACTGCACTAGTTACATATTTTTTCATGCTTAACAATGCGTTTCTAGAATTTTTAATGTCAAATGTCACAATCGATGTTTTTGGAAAGCCTGCAGCTGTCATTCATTATTTAAATAATGAAATACTGCCATAGTTGTGTATTTTTTCATGCTTAAAGATGGAGTTTGAGAATTTTTTCTCACCTTCAAAGTGCAAATATGTACATAAGTATTTTGTGTGGTGTTTGAATATGTGTTATTCTGCCTCTCATGCATTGCAGTTCTCTTTTTGAGGTTATAAGGTAGTGTGTCTCCTCAGTTCTGTAGAAAATGACACACAAGCAAACTATCACTCTCACTGTTTGTGTAACATCAAAAAAATAATACAAAAATACTGCACCTGACAATGAGAATAAATTTTTGAAACACATTGTGCTCAGCATGAAAAAAATACATAACCAGTGCTGTGTTAAAACTAAAAACATTTGAGTAACAAAGTGAATGAAAGTGTCGTCTGGCGCTACAAGTGGCCAAACGCCAAAACATGCCAAATATGGTTTGACAAATGTGCCATGATGATCACAACAATCACGAAACTGCATTTGCGCGGTAGAGAGTTTGGAAATGGTTGTGAATGGTCATGATATCTTTATTCAAAAGAACCTAGTTACTTCCAACAGGCATCAAGCCAAGTAGTGTGTCGCAGTCACGGGAGGTATGGCACAAATTGTTGCAACTTTTACACGTTTAGCGGTTGAAATCCGCTGAGTATAGTGCCCTGGTGTTAAGAAACTTAACCACATAATATTTGTAAACACTACTGGATGGCCAACATGGTTTTTTTTTTTTTTCCTCCCCCCATGACGAATATTTTTGTAATAAATTATGGGAAATTATAAATATTTTGTTGCAAAATCGGGTGCAAAGTAACAGTTTGGACATAGGAAATTTAACGGGAACAATAAAAAATGTCATAAACGACAGGAAAACGTTAATTCTGGGAACATAAAAGAGGCGTTATACTGCATTTTAATTACTTTATAGCTCCCGGCCACAGAAATCAGTTTTGTTCTTGAGAGATGTAAGCCAAGAGGAAATAGCAAAATCACTAAACGTAAACATAGTTCAGGTGGAGAATACCCCTCATCTCACCACAACTCAGACTGCTCTGCGCAAGAGCGAATCAGGCAGTTTGGGTGCACCAGAAAAATGTTTCCAGGTAGAATCTGGCTGCTTGTTGCTACTGCCGATACAGCCCATGTCTAGTTACCTTGGGTACAGCCAACAGCCACACATCAAGCAGCCAGAAGCAGGAGAAGGTACTGCTCATAGGTGACTCGACTGCACATGCACAGAAACTTGGTGGAAACTGCTCAAACGAACCTAATGTTAACCCTTGTTACGTTATGGCCATCAGAAGCAGTTTGTTGTTACAAAGTATTGCATGGTCTTCGTCCTAAAGCCTTTGACACATTTTGGTGATGGCAGACACTCTTGTGTGTGCTGTGTTCTGTTGCTGTAAATGGCACATTTCCATTGCAACTTAAGTTTTATTTTTCCCCCCCTCATTTATGTTTCATTGCTGCAGTATTATATTGCAGCATATCAGTTCTTACCAGTAAAAACTACAAAAATTTAACCAAAAACTAAAACAATGAAAAATTCCAGAAATTCTTAAAAATTACAGTTTTTCCCAGTTTTCTACCGGATGAAAAAATTTCCGGGTTTTCTTCGGATTTCCCTGTTGTCATGGAACGTGTACAACCTGTAACTGTGATACTGAGTTGTAAGCGGCAGCCTTGGTCAGCTATTGTGGTTAATTTGGATGTATAAATTGAAGTAAGAGGAGCTTGCAAGCATGTAAATTAGCCTAGCGTACAACCAGGGTGTGGCTAAAATCAAGAACCATGGTTACTTTACTGCCAATTTTATAGCAACTGTAATTTGCCACAAGTGCTACCACCTTCTGCAGAAATGTTGTATGTACATTAGTAAAGGATTTACTTCAGATAATTTTTCAACTTAAAGTTTCCTTTCATAGAGAAAGTCTTCCATTAAATACGAAGCTGCCATTAAAATAATCAATGACAAAAAGTAAAGTGCTTATATCCATCAGTAAGTAAAAATAATAAAGAGACAACAGTATTATTTTGCTTTCAACAGGTCCTAAACTTGTAATTGTTTGTTTCTTTGTATATGTTGCTTTAAAGTAGTTTGTGAAGTTGTGTAGTCATTTACAAAGCCAATTTGACAGAGTCCAATGAGAGACTAGTTGCTAGGTCCTCTTGTTAACTGTTGAATTAATTTTGCATTTTTCATAATTTTGTCTGTTACTATTTACAACTGATTATGGTTCTTCAAACCATACCAGTTTGAGTGACCACGAGAAGCTACTTAACTTGTGTGATAAATGAAAGTAACGACTCCTCCTGAGCAAGTGCAGCAATCAGTACAATCATTTATTCTGCACCAAATTTTTCCTTATAAATAATAACTGTACTGCCCATTTGTATAGAGTAACTTCATGTGCAAATTGCTGAAGCCCATAGTAATCAGTACTCGTTCAAATTATAATCTTTTTTGTTAGAGTTAATTAAAATAATAGTAGTTCATGCTATTGCCAGGCAGACTTTGTTAGTAGGTTCATATACCCTTCTGCATTTGTTCATCATACTGTATAGTAGTTTTTGCCAATAGTAAGCATTATTGTGAGACTGTGTGTGCTGCTGCATTTACTGGCCACTCTGTGTTCTGCATAAGGGTTAGCTGTTGTGTTGTTTGCTAGGCAAGTTGCTGTATAATATTGACACTAACTGTGTTAGAAGATATTAGTTAGGGTATCAAGTGAGGTTAGTTTTCTCAGGTGAAGTTTATTTTCACTTTGCCATCAAACTTGATATCACATTACCCAATTAGGCTGGTAATCATGTGTGTATGTAATTATAGTTTATTTTCGTATTAGTAGAATGTCAGTTAAAAACTCGCTCGCTTTGCTGTTGTCACTGTTTCACTTACTTCGTGATTACAAAATTATAGTCCAATTCCTAGTCATTAGGTAAAGTCACGATCAGTCTAAACCCTTCACAGAAGGTTAACATTATCAGCGATTGCCAATTTGTTAAGGGCCAGTAGTGTTACAAATATATGATACCTTATCAAGCAGTTCAGTCAGCTTGGCAGCAGCATCTGCCACTTGGGCCAGATCTGGCATGGGTTCCACCAGAGGCGCTTGTTTCAGTGCAGACTTCCGACCTCCGGCAGCTAAGACTGCAGACATGACCGTCTTCTGGCACAACTGAACTGAAAAAGAAAGACCAAAGTTCGCATGAGCTAACATACCAAGACGCTATGTAATTTGAAAGTGACATTTTGTGCATATGCATTGTGTGTTTTCACAAATTCAAAATTATCAAATAAGTATGACAAGCAATGTAAAGTCCTTTGTGTTGTTGTGGCCTTCAGTCCAAAGACTGGCTTGATACAGCTTTACGCTGAGGTGACAAAAGTCACGGAATACCTCCTCGGAAAAAGTTGTTTGAAGTCTCCTGCAAAAATACAGTCATTCAACCCCTATAGCTGTCCATAATTGCATACAGAGTCATTCAACCCCTATAGCTGTCCATAATTGCAAAAGTGCTGCCGATGCAGGATTTCGGGCACGAACTGACCTCTCGATTATGCCCCGTAAATGTTTGATGGGATTCGTGTCGGACGGTTAGGGTGAGGAAACATGCGCTCGAACTGTCCAGAATGTTCTTCACACCAGTTGCAAGCAACTTTGGCTCAGAGACACGGCACACTGTCAGCCACAAAAATTCTGTCGCTGTTTGGGAACATGAAGTCCGTGAACAGCTGCAAATTGTCTCCAAACAAAAACTACCATTTCCAGTCTATGATTGGTTCAGCTGGACAAGAGGACCCAGTCCATTCCACGTCCACACCATTATGGAGACTCCAGCAGCTTGCACAGTGCCTTGGTGAAAACTTGGGTCCACGGCTTCATGGGGTCTGCACCACACACTAGCTCTACTATCAGCTTTTCCAACTGAAATCTGGTCTCACCTGACCAGACCACAGTTTTCCAGTCGTCCAGGTTCCAACAGATATGGTCACAGGTCCAAAAGAGGTGCAGTGGGCGATGTCTTGCCATTCACAAAGGCATTCACGTCGGTCGTCTGCTGCCATAACCCTTTATTGCTCAATTTCTCCACATTGTCCTAAAGGAAATGTCTATCACATATCCCACATTGTTATTTAACACACTGTTGCCTCTCTCTCTCTCTCTCTCTCTCTCTCTCTCTCTCTCTCTCTCTCTCTCTCTCTCTGTGTGTGTGTGTGTGTGTGTGTGTGTTTTTTTCTTTTTCCCACATCTCCTCCTAAGCCACTGCTGCAATTTAAACCAAACTTAGCACATACCTCTTTTACTGTCAGGCAAGAATTGCTTGGAAGGGGAGAGGGGGGGGGGGGGGGGAGTAAGAACCACCTACCTATCATAGTTCACGAGATATGATGTCATAAATGGTGAACTGCATGAAAAACTGCCACATCATGCATGATGTTTAAATTTATTACATATATGCCAGTAACTGTATTCATCACAAATTACACACAGAACACCCACATATGCCACTAAATGCATCCACAAAAGCATATCGTGTTACCACACGTAGTTCACGAGATACATCATAAATGCTAAGATGCATGAAAAACAGCAGCACTGTGCATAACATTTAAATTCATTACTTCTTTTCTACTGATTCTATTCACAACACATTTTGCAGACAGTATCAACATATGCCACCAAATTTACTTTTTAAATTATATCATTGTATGACGCACAGATAAAGAGATATGACTTCAAACACTTAGATGTGTGAAAAACTGCAGCATCGTGCATTAAGTTTTTATTCGTTACTACTAAGCCACCTGCATAGCTGAGTCAGTTTGAAGAAATCCCTGACACCTGGCAGCACTTTTAACAGTTTTCAACTGCAAATGCAAAGTGCAAATAGCTGCAGTCTAGTCACCCATAGAGCTACAAAAATCACTGCCATAGAGGCATTTACAAAATCGCATTGTAGACACATGAAGCAACTGTGACCAGCAAACAGCAATTGCCTGGGATCATTTTTCTTAATTTGAATACTGTACTTTCTAATTCGTACATTATGAATATTTCTTTGTAAATGAAAATTTTTCGATACTACTTCACTATCAACACAGGCAATTTTTTGTTTCCATTTCTAACATAAAACTGATAAAATGGATAATCAGGCAACGCCAGGTTTGCCAGCTAATACGTATACTGTATTTAGCAGAGTCAAACAATGGAAAATCCAGGATGGAATATAACAATATTATGAACAGAAAAGTTGCCACTCACCATATAGCAAAGATGCTGAGTCGCATATAGGCACAACAAAAAGACTGTCACAAATAAGCTTTTAGCCAGCAAGTCCTTCCTCAAAAATACACACACCCACATGTGCGCACCCACCCACCCAAACATCTCAGTAGTAATCCACGTGCTTACAAATTGAAACTGAAGAGTTTCCTCATGGCACCCTCTTTCCATCCTGTCCAGGAGTTCCTTGAAAAATTAAGCTGATTCTTGTTGTATTGTTGATTGCGTTTACTTAAACTTATGGCTTGTCTTTTTTGTGTTCATAACATTTTATTTTTATCTGTTTTTACTTTTATGTTGTAATTTCATGTACTGACACGTTCCATGACCTTGGAGATTTGTTCCTCAATTTGGTCCTACAGAACTTGACATGTAAAAAAATATGCATTACAATGGTTGCAGGTTAGCTGGTAGACTGGTTTCACAAGTAGTCCTGCCTCTAATGGGGTAGGTGATGGTTGTGACCGGACTGGAGTAGGTGGTGGTGGGAGGATGTATGGGACATGTCTTGCATCCAGGGACAGGTCTTACTCAAATGGTTCTCCTGCAAAAATACAGTCATTCAACCCCTATGGCTCTGAGCACTATGCGATTTAATTTCTGGGGTCACCAGTCACAGGTCGTGCATCCAGGTCTATTACAGGGATATGAGCCATGAAGTAAGAGGTTGGGAGCAGGGGTTGTTTAGGGATGGACGAGTATATTGTATAGGTTCGGTGGATGGTTGAATACCAATGTGGAAGGGGTGGGAAGGATAGTGGGCAGAATACCAATGTGGAAGGGGTGGGAAGGATAGTGGGCAGGACATTTCTCATTTGAGGACAAGGCGAGAGGTAGTTGAAACACAGACAAAGAATGTAATTCAGTTGCTCCAGTCCTGGGAGGTACTGAGTTACGAGGGGAATGCTCCTCTGTGGCCGGACAGTGATACTTTGGGAGGTGGTGGGAGACTGGAAAGATGAGGCATGGGAGATTTGTTTTTGTACAATGCAGGAGGGGGGGGGGGGGGGGGGGGGAGGGGGTAATTACCGTCTGTGAAGGCTTTAGTGACGCCCTTTGTATATTTCGAGAGGGACCGCTCATCACTGCAGATGTGATGACCACGGGTGGCTAGGCTGTGCGGAAGTGACTTGGTATGGATCGGTGGCACTGTCGAGATGGAGGCATTGCTGGTGGTTAGTAGGTCTGGTATGGACAGGGGTTTTGATGTAGCCATCTTTGAGGAAGATGTCAAATCTACGAAGAAGGATTGTTGGGCTGGAATGGGGAAGAAGCTGTTGAGGTTCTCGAGGAATGTGGATTGAGTGTCCTCACCCTTGACCCAGATCACAAAGAGTCACCAATTAATCTGAACCAGGTGATGGGTTTAGGATTCTAGGTGTTTAGGAAAGATTCCTCTAGATGACCCATGAATAGGTTGGTGTAGGATGGTGCCATGTGGGAGCCCGTAGCCGTGTGCGTGTGCGTGTATGTCATCTATTTTTGACGAAGGTTTCGCTTACCAAAAGCTTATTAGTGACAGCCTTTTGTCGTGCCTATCTGCGACTCATCATCTCCGCTATATGGTGAGTGGTATTTATCAGAGTAAAAGATTACCCTGAATGTAAGACAACTGCCCTTCTTTTAAAAAGCTCTGTGAGAAAATTTATTAGCATATTCTGACTAATCAAAATTACAAACTTTTTCATGCAAGGAGGCTGTCAAAAAGTTAACATTACACCTATTCTAAATTTATACCATTTATTAACTGTCTACATTTTGATAATACAAAAAGAAATAAAATAAGCAAAAAGAAATTGTTTACATTAATTTTTTTCTTCACTGACTCTTTTGTTTACTTATCCTGGTGTCTGCAGTAGCACTAATTTTAATCGTTATCATCATTCTAACAGGTCAGTTTTGATTCTCATATCTCCGTTGTCAAAAATATTTGGCTGTTTCTTCCGAATATGTTGCAATTTCTGAGGTTGTGGCTACTTCGGGACCCAAGAACACAGGTGTTTTTTTTTAACACACAGTGGATTTCACTTATATCCTGATGTCAGACTGTTACAATGACATTTACTTCCAAACATATTGTTCTCTCATCGGCTGTGTAGAACCAGCAGATGACACAGCCCCAATGTTCCCATTATACCTCAGAGTGAGTGTCGACAACATTGCTGCACAAAAACACGTATGTACATCACTGGCCTCCATCTACACTTTTTGTCTTGCCTGCAAAAATGTATGTTATTGTTGAGCATTTGTACAATATTAAAGTTAATTCAATTCCCAGTGCAAATGGATTCAGGCAAACTCCAGTTTAAAGATGGTACATGTTCGTAGAGATCCAAAGTTCACAGAATACATTCCCCCACACTCATCTTAGGTCTCAGCCACGATGGGTACTGTTCCCCCTCCAACTTTCTGTAATACTGTGCTTGAGCAACAGTGAAACATGGGAGGTATTATCCTCTAGGGTACAGGTCATACGAATAATAGCAACTGATACATAAATAAAAGATTGCATTACTATCAGTCCAATTTTCGAACTTTTGCTTCTCCTGCAACCTAGTGATGTCTGTTCATGCTACCTCCCCAACATATCTTTTTGCTGCAATTTATTCCAAAGACAACAATTAGGCTGTTTGATATGATTTATTTTGCTCGTTAAACATTTCAATTGGGTTAACTTTCCTTCTCATTTCATCTGAATGTCATTATTTTCTAAACCCGAGGAAAAAAAGCTGGTAAAGATTTTCTCTGGTATTGTAATGTGTGCACAGTGATTGAATTTCTCATTTGCAATCCCTTGGTAAATCGTTACCTTTTCATGACCAAATATAATACTGACTTGGGTTCCGAATGATTTTTGGACGAGATTTTTCACATTTTACTGTTACCTTTACTTAAAAAGCACCATAAATAACGGTGGTATAGTATTAATACAGGTATGAGAATTTTTATTACAGACCTGTTCAAATACAAAATCCGTTAACAGATTTTGGGACTTAGTAATCAAAGAGTTCATAGAAATACGGTTACACGACAACCTAATCAACCGCGACAGTGGCTACCATCTCAACACAGCCTGGGAGCCTGCAATCAGGAAAATCAGAGAGGAACATTCCGGTTCACCAAGGGCCGCAGACGGAGCAGACAGGGACTCGAACCTCGCGCACGTGTCCCCCCCCACAACCGGCCGATCCAGGAGCATCAGGCGATTCCGCGGGTGTGTGACTGGCCGGCTGCGGGAAGCGGAGAGCGGTCCAGCAGAGATATAAGCCGGCAACCGACGATATCCTGACACTTCACCTCAAGATGATGAAGACGCATTCCATCAAAACGTTGCTACGAGACGATGATGCTACTCGGCTGACAACCCACGAAGACTTCATGTAAGATCGATACTGTATTGAGTGCTATGGCATGTAGGGAAATTTCAAGCCTATTGAAACACAAGTATTGTCACATTTTTTGTACGTATATTAAGCACTTATATGTCCGCACTTGTGTAGAGACCATTCACAAAAGATCAACTGTCATCATTGCTTTGGTCAGCATCTAAATAGAATTCTACTGAAAACACAACGAAACTAGTGGTTTACTTTCACCTGGTTTGTTAACCATATGTAACAAGTAAGGTCATGTGTGTCGAATTATGAGTAAAATCTAAATTTATCTTTTAGCCAAGTTAAAATTTGCTATTTTTGGCAAAACACAATGGAGTTTACACAATGTCACCTGACTAGCATGTCGTGCAGATGCAATTGTGAAAGAATTCTGAAACACTGGTTCATTAATTTTATTAAGTCATGAACTGAGGAAAAGTAATGTCAATATATTACGAAAAAGCACATCCCCGGGACAAAATAAAAACATGTAATGTCTTCACTTACGTTGTTTCGAAACTCACAGGACTTTGTTTCATCAGCTATTGATGTCCCTTAAAAATTATTTCTTTCACCTAAGAAGTCTGTAGTTAGTGGAATAATATGGTAGATAATGAAGTTTCACGTAAAAACCAAAAGGCAAAATACTCCAATCTTCGTGTGCTATCATTTTCCCTTAAAAATTATTTCTTTCACCTAAGAAGTCTGTAGTTAGTGGAATAATATGGTAGATAATGAAGTTTCACGTAAAACCAAAAGGCAAAATACTCCAATCTTCGTGTGCTATCATTTTCCAAAATCTCACTTTCATATCTCAAACTTGTGAAACATGAGAACTTTTGTGGATATATCATTCTGGCTTTATCCCTGGCAGTCAGACTGCAAATGAGTGTGATACATCGAATAAATTTTCTCGAGACTGGTGACAGACGTCGACCCAAGTTTAAAGAAAACTTCAATATGTTAGCTAAATTTCATATGCAGCAACATATGTAACACGCAGCACCAAACGCAAAATCATAGAGACTCCGATTTTTCATTGCAAATTTTTCATAGCGTCTCACTTCAATGCAAATATCACATTAACTATAACCATTAGAACATGATGGGCACGTCGTCATGAAGCTGACATATTAAGCCATAAGTAATGCAAAAATGATTTTTTTTCATTGAAGGTTTCTGTAAAACCGTCTGAGAAAGGAAAGCGTCTTGATTTTGTCATCGCAGCACGTTGCCCATCATCCAAAAGCAGGTGTTGGCCTACCCTTCTGAACAAACGAACGAATTTCCCTAGCGCTTTGGATGAAAACTTGTCACTGCGCATCGGACACCGTGTCGTGAGTGGACTATAGCTTCTTCCTTGCAGTTTTGATGCACAGCTGCTCTATACAAAACAAACAATTTTATGCCATATTCAATGAGGTTTTAGTGTTGCAGCCAGATGGTCAGTATTTCTTAAAATGCTTTACTGTATGTTTACATTTCAACCATCACATTAATTTGAGCATCACACATGAATTCACTTTTTCCTTATTTGTTCAATGGCTGAGGTGAACTCAGGCACCTACCACTGACTCTAACAGCTGAGAAGGGGAATAAGCTGTCCTCAAAACCTAATATTTAGATTCCACAATTGTGCAACTCGATTTTTCTTACAGTTATAAAACAAAGCCAGAATAGAAAGTCACATAGAATGTGTTAAGCTCATGTACCTTTACACTTAATATTTCTAAGCAATATTATTATTTTTTTTACATTTCTTTACCTATTCTTTCACATGGATATTGGTTGGCTTCTATTGGTGGGTACACAATAGCACCTAAAATAATATTCAGCTAGTGGTAGAATGAGAAAAGCATGTAGGCTGCAGTAATTATTCGGAGATGATGAGGTTCGCACAAGATAGAGCAGTATGGAGAGCTGCATCAAATCTGTCTTCGGACTAAAGACAACAACAACAACAACAACAACAACAACTGCTGCTGCTGACTGACTGCTAGAATGGGCTACAGAGAGGAGTTATTTCTGCCTATATTTGCAACACATTTAAGCTGCAGTGCTATGTAGTTGAAAAGAGAGGTTGTGTTAAAATATAAGTGAGATCATTCAATTAAAATTTGAACACAGCATCAGAGAAATGCATTGTTTAAATGAAGTCATGAATCCATGCCAAGAATAGACTTGTGATAAAGAATTTTAGTGAGAAAAGTTTTAGTGGTAACTTGTAGCGCAGTATACAGTGCTTTACAGTAAATCTTTGTGGGGAGCTGAATAAGTAAAATAATGCTGGTTATTTGAAACATCAATGCTCCTATATTAGAGCCTTCATTATTAAAATTCATTCAGGCGACAGACACTGATTTGTCGAGGAGCAACAATTAGACAAGATTTGCTATGGACCACAAGGAATGTCGTTAATGGCAAAGTGGGTAAGGGCGGAGGGAAGGATATTTAATCTTGGACCATCCATTTTGCAATCTGGACACTCGGCTGCACAGTGAGGTATACAACTAAAATTCCAGTTTAGGGGGAAGGATAGAATCAATACTAGAGTGTCTCTTGTGGCTGTGTCGCAGTTTTCCAATACACCAGCAACTGACTGCAGTCTGCCATTAGCTTTGAGCATGAACGAATCTACATTATCATTCCATAACCCATGTTGTATCATGATCTTGCTATGACAACTGATTCAAATCTTCTTGTGTCAAAATTACATGTGCAAATGAAGGTTGGTTATATCAAATATAATGTGAGAACTACAACATTATGTGTAAATGAAAGGAGATAATTTGTATTTTAAGCTTAAACAATTTTTAAAAGACTATACCAAAGTGTACCTTACTGAAGTTTAACAGTGGTCACAACAATGTGAACACTGGCAACTTTTATTCTTCTTCTTCTTATTGTTATCATCATCCTACAGTGTAAGTATGTCTGTCATTTCAGCCACACTCTAAAGTACTAAACAGCTTTATAGTTCTGTACATAGCGCAATGAAATTTCTGAGGTGTACCTTCACTTTTACTTATTCAGGCTGAATATTTGGTAAGACTAATCAGATTACAAAGGCATGTGGCTCACTTTATTTGTTTGAACACCACATTTTGCAAACAGTAACTGGTTGTGGTTTGCCTAGAGTGAACTTTTCAACTGTGGCTTTGCATCACGACCACTAACACATCTCTCTGTGGTAGAACCAATTGTCGACAGCACAGAAGGTGGGGGATCTAACAATGTCTATTAATGTTTTTACTCATAAGTGTACCTTTACTTTTTTCACATATAAAGATAGTTTTGAGCTCTTGTCTAGGCTAAACTGTTGTGAAGGTCAGGTAGGATATTTTGCTTTTTTTGTTTCCACAGGTTTTGAAAGATTGCCAAAGTAGGCCAATGTATAAAATGTTTCAATTTAGACTAAACAGCATTACGAAGCTATCAATAAATAATAAATTTACGAACTGCTCACCTCCAACAACTTCAGGTTCATAACAAAGTATTTCAACTGCAACAGGTGTAAACATGCAGCCACATTTGCGCCTTGGGACACCAATGGGAACACTGAAAATGAAAATTAGTTTTCTGAGTAACTTTAACAAATTAACAAAAACATAGTACCATCTCTATTCTGGCAGAAGAATTGCTATTATTCTAATGTGTTTTGTGGACAAAGTCTACTGAATGCCCTTAGCAGTTCCACAGACTCATTACTTCTTGACAATTCTACCAAGCTGCACCAGTTACTAACGTTATTTCCTCCATGAGGAAGGAATTAATAGGTTTGTGTACTTTTCCATGTGGCTATACAGTACTAAAAATTTTACCCCTCATAACTTTACAATTTTCTCACGTGAATTTTCCTTTTGAAACAATTAATAAGTAACAATGATATCAAATTTATGTGTACACTGATAAAATATTACTTAATGTTTTCACTTACAATTTTCTTTAATAATGTTCTATTATAAACAGTATGTGTTATTGTACTAGACAAGATTTTGTTTGTCAGAGACCCTCTGGATAAGGTTAAAACATGAGCTTTAAAATCATCCTGAAACCTAAAAATATTTGTGAAGAAGTTGCATCTTTTAATCTCCAAAGCACTCCGCTTTCACAAAAAGTTGTATTGTTTTTATTATGATTGTCCACTTAATGTGTATGTAAAACTGGTAAAAAAAGCTTTTTCCCCCACTAGGTGGTTCCCTAGAATGTTAGGAATATGGTCCCCAATTTTCAAACTTTAATTCCTGCTACAAATGTACAAGCAATCTCATTTCAACCAATGCACAAGGCCACGTCATCTTTTTCTACACACCACTATCCTTGTCTGCGATTTTTTATTATGTCCTGTCATCAGAGGAGCATCTGAAGAACATACAAGGCTGAGAGTTCATTTGCAATGCTATTAATTATGATTTATTAAAGAAATGCACGCACGATGGAACATAATGCCCGAACAAAAGCTTTAATAGTCTCATTTGGAAGAGCTGCCCGAAGACGTCTTGCTCATCTATTGTTAAAATTTGCCTCGTATCTCATCTACAGCTATACTCTGCAAACCACCATGAGGTGCATCCCTTTGTACTTTCTTGGGATAATTTGTATGTATCATCAAGTCTTCCAGTTCAGTTCCTTCATTATTTCTGTGACACTCTCCCATGGATTAAACAAACCTGTGACCATTCATGCCGCCCTGCTCTGTATATGTTCATTGTCCCCTGTTAGTCCTATATGGCATGGGCCCACACATGTGAGCAATATTTTATAACAGGTCGCACACAATTTGTAAGAAATCTCCTTTGTAGATTGATTGCAATTCCCTCATATTTTACCAATAAACTGAGGCCTACCACCAGCTTTACTCACAACTGAGCCTATGTGGTCATTCTCTCTCATATCCCAAATATTACCCTCACTTTTTTATACGAGTTGCCAGGAACAGTGACCCATTGATATTTAGTCATAGGATACTATGTTTTTTAAGTGCACAGTTTTACATTTCTGAACACTTAAAGCAAGCTGCCAATCTTTGCACCACTCTGAAAGCTTGTCTAGATGTGACTGAATATTTATGCAGCTTCTTTCAGATAGTACTTCGTTATAGATAACAGCATCATCTGATGTTACTATTAATATTATCTGCAAGGTCAATAATATACAGCATGAGTCCCAACACACTTCTCTGGGGTACACCCGAAATAACTTCTGCATCTGGTGATGACTCTCCATTCAAGGTAACATGCTGTGTCCTCCCCTACCAAAAGTCCTGAAATCCAGTCACAAATTTCATTTGATAGCTCATATAATCAAACTTTTGATAATAAGTGTAGATTTGGTACTGAGTAAAATGCTTTTCAGAAATCAAGAAATACTGCACCTATCCAATTGCCTTGATCCAAAGCTAACAGTTGTCATGTGAGAAAAGTGCTAGTTGGGTATCACATGATCGATGTGTTTGGAATCCATGCTGGTTGGCATTGAGCAGGTCATTCAGTTCACGATACCTCATCATGTTTGAGCTCAGAATATGTTCTAAGAGTCTACAAAAAATTGATGTCAAGGATACAGGACAGTAGTTTTGTGGATCACTTCTACTACCCTTCTTGTAGAGGGGTGTGACCTGTGCTTTTTCCAAAGAATTGGGCATGGCTTTTTGTTTGAGGAATCTACAACAGATTATAGTTAAAAGAGGGGCTAACTTAGCCACAAATTCAAAATAAAATCTGACAGGGATCAAACTGGAGATTTGTTCACATGTAACGACTTCAGATGTTTCTCAACACCACTAGCACTAATACTTACTTCATCCATTTTTCGAGTGGTACAATGATTAAATTGGGGCACTTTCCTGGATTTTTCTTTGTAAAGGAACAACATTTGAAAATGGAGTTAAGCATTTCAGTTTTTGCTTTGCTACCCTCAAATTCAGTTCCTGTCTCATTCACAAGCAACTGGACACTAACTTTGGTGCCACTAACAGCCTTTACATATGACCAAAATTTCTTTTTATTCTGTAAAAGCTCACATGACAATATTCTGCTATGGTAGTCATTGAAGGCATCACACATTTTTCTCCTGACAGAAAAACACATTTCATTCAGAGTCTATTTATCTACAGCCCTACACTTTGTTTTACACCTATTACACAGTAATAGCTGTTCCTTTAGAAGTTTCTTTACAGTGACTGTACACCACGGAGATTCCTCCCCCCCCCCCCCCAATTATGGACTGTTCTACTGGGTACATATCTAACCAGTGCATGGTCAACCATTCTTTTAAACTTGAGCCATAGTTCCTCTACATGCTCCTGCTCCAGACTGGAAGTTTCAAGTTCCTCATTAAGATGCTGATCTGGTGTTCGATGATGCTGCAAGAAACAGGATCCATATGAGACTAGGTTTGATGCAAGTTGTTTGACTGAATATCTCTAGAAGAAAACTAATAAAGTATGTATTGCTAGTTCTGAAATGTCAGTGAAGAATACTGCCAAAAGGGCATGCCACAAGGATCACACTAGAATAAAAAAGCTACATGAATATTAAATGTACTTAAGGTATTTGTTTATGGCATAAATTTTGATACAGTCTTCTTTTTGTATTTCATGATTTCATGTAAATTTCATTTTTCAGTGTGCAAGAAACATTTTCTGCTGAAGCACTGCAGATAAAAAGGTACAATATGCTACAGACTTTGCACACACTGTACCACAACTTCCTATGACACAAAAATTTTCAAAGCGCATTACTGCTGAATGTATTTAAATTTTTGTGAAATAAAAATTGCTATGTACCTTACAAACAAATTTTAAAAATCATAGTGAGAGTTCTAAGGCTGATATAAAAAAAACTGCTACACAGATTTGGTTAAAAAAAATGGCTCTGAGCACTATGGGACTCAACTGCTGAGGTCTTTAGTCCCCTAGAACTTAGAACTAGTTAAACCTAACTAACCTAAGGACATCACAAACATCCATGCCCGAGGCAGGATTCGAACCTGCGACCGTAGCGGTCTTGCGGTTCCAGACTGCAGCGCCTTTAACCGCACGGCCACTTCGGCCGGCTACACATATTTGCTTATCTAATTAATAACCTACCACACTGTGCAAGTAAGAAGTACAGTAACCTTTGAGAAAATGGCCCTCGTATCATAGTATGTATTCCATAAGTATCCCGCAAAGTGCTCATCAAATTATTTGATTTTAAAAATTCAGATTATAGCCAATAACACAAAGCCAACACATGGAAAATTTGGTTCAATTGTCTCTCAAACAACATACGTATAACTACATATTTTCTTATCATCCCCCACCAACAAATTTTCATTCAGGCTAAATCTATTATCTTTGAAGAAAGATGAAATCCTACTTGTAGTGTTATCAATTACAACTCTGTTAAAAACTTAATATCTGTGACCAGCTATGCTATTGGAGCAAGTGTTAAAACATTTGTGGACATTGACAGTTTGAAGTAAAACACATTGTTCACCTCAGCTCCTCCTACAGGTCACCATAATCTACACAATATAATCACTGCCGATCAGCAAAATTTTGGTACCAACTGCATCTGATATAAACCTATCAGAAACTATGATCTGCCTAAAAATTTAACTTTTTATTAAGCATTCACCTGGCATGGTGGCTGACCAGAATACTGGTTCACTAGAAGCCACAAAGCGTCTTTGACTTCAGACCAATACTCACTTGTTTGCAATTATTACTAACCACAGTTTTCAAAAACTACTGTATGTGAAGAGTTTCTCCATTATACTTGGATGCAATGAAAACAGTGTTACCACCTAGCTACAGTTGAGTGCAGTGAAGTTGGCAAAAGAAGATCCCTAACAGCTGGCAAAGATGCTTCAACCGCAAAGTGCAAATGACTACATGCAAATAATTATTAGAGCTGCGAAAGCAATGAAGCATCGCTGAAGAGGTGATTTTATACGAGTGGCATGTAGTTTATCAAGGTATACATGTGAGGCAGCTACTATAGGCTGACTGTGTTGAGAAAGCTGTTGGTACCTACTGATGCAATTTGGCTTCTATCAATACAGCATGCCTGTCAATCACACTGCAGAAGCTTCATAGGAGGAACAAATTGGTACTTGATAAATCTTGAACTTGTAGTCTGAGACATAGACTCGGTATTAGAGAAACAGATGACTGCACTGTAACTTTTTTAAAATTCTGGATTTCAGCCTCTAGTCACCAGGGTGAACTGCTACCAAGTCACCATCAGATGATCTGTTTAAAAAGGGACATGGTAAAATACTAGGAGACTACCAGGCCATTAGAGGCACTCACAATGTGAACATACATGCTCCCTTATTTATGGAACTTAATATTTATTCCAGGTCTGTTTAGTGATTCAGTTATTTCTAATGCCTATCAACAAACATTGGCATATCATTGCTATTATGCACAAATACACAAAGCAAAGTTTAAATTGAGTAACATAATGCAATGACAAAAAATACTACAAAGCACTAAAACTACTGTCACACAGCATTTCCCCTTCCTCCAGAAATACACATTTCGGGTTTTTATATTACCGGTTTTTATATTACCCAAAGATCCATTTACATGGAAAAACACACATGAGCTATGACAGAGAAGGTAACAAAAATTGTGCTACTGCTGAACAAAGGAATGGGATTTTTAGCAAACTGAATACTGGAAGAAGTTTTAGGGTTTGCTGCTGGTTGCTGCCAACTACAATCTAATATTTTCACTGGGTACCTCCAGTCATCTTTAGTTGGTCCACTTAAGGCTGGAACAGCTTCCCCTGTCCCACAATTTATTAGCACGCTGTGTGTATTCCGCGCATGTGTCAACAATATTATGAGAAGGAAAGTTCCTGCTCACCATATACTGGAGATGCTGAGTTGCAAATAGGCACAACAAAAAGACCTTAACACTTAAAGCTTTCAGTCAATGGCCTTCGTCAACAACAACAACCCCCCCCCCCCCCCCCACACACACACACACGCGCGCGCGCGACTGGAGTCTCAGGCAACTGAAACCACACTGCCCATGCATGTGTTAAGATAGTGATAGAACACTGACAATAATAACATGGGGACAGGTCCCTCGACGGTTGAACTGTGCAAATCAAGTTTTCACAAATATCTGAGTGTCTTGGATACCAGACTCAAAAGATAGGCAACAATACTGTAAGAGACCACAAACATACAGGTGCATCACTTGCCAGGCATCCTCTCAGTTAAGACCAGCCGTGTAGAGATGGTGCACACTATCTGAGATCACCTTAACCTACTTCCGCTGTCACTCTCTGAACTATAGCAGGAATAAGTTTTCTTTTACTGTAGATGCTTGGACAGAATTAATAATCACATTCAGTTACATTCCAACACTGGTGACAAGGAAAAAGTTTACAGATTGTTAACCAAAATCTTCATCATTATCAACACCGGTAACAAGGAAAAGTGAAAAATTTCGACCAGTACACAACACTGGCAACAAGATCAAGTCAAGATTAATGATACTTTCATCAGTTCCCAACACTGCCAATGAATCCGACAAACCCACATTATTATTCTTGTCAACAAGGGCGATGAGCAAAACGATATGTAGTACCACGTTTTTTATGACTTTTAATCATGTAGCACAAATGTTTATATATAATTGAGCAAGTGATTTATATGGCTCAAAGGCCCCTTACGACTGCAAGAGACAAATTATCTCTGGCTCATAATATAAAGACTCTGTGGATATATATAATGTGGAACATCACATGTACAATGGACTTACTGCCGATTTAGAATTGCGGAGAATAGGATCACAGTGGAAATGTAATTACTATCACTGTTGTAAGCTGCCATCTTGAACACAGAATTAAATTTAATTAACTGTGATAACATTTCATCTGTTACAAGAGGATGATGTATACTGGAATGTAGCTACGAAAATCATTCATAGGAAATTACAATTCAATGAATGGAAAAGGTATGTTCAATTCTTTGGTTAAATAAATTTCTTCCTTGTTTGTGGCTTGGAACATTATTTGGTGTGTTGTAGCTCGTAGGGATCTTTGTATCCTGGGAAATCAGTACAGCCTGCACAATGGTTGTTTATACTCAATTTTAAGTGATTAAAATTCTGGGTTTTATCAAAATTGATACATAACTTGGACACTAAGTCCCATACTGCAGAGTGAGTACAGCTGCTGGGAGAGGCTTAATAACCCAGAGCTTGTTTCCACGAAGAGAGGACCAGCGGTGATGCCAGAGTACCACCACCTGCTGACAGATGGCAACACAGAGATCATCGGAGGGAATGTAAGAACTAGCGGTTTGAGGTACAAGGATTGCAGCCTTGGCAGCAGTGACAGCGGCCTTGCTTCCTGTCAGACCGACATGGCCAGGGACACACACAAACAACATATTGGTTCTATCAAAAGTGAGCAAGTGAAAGCTTTCCTGCACCCATTGCACTAAGGGATGGACCGTGTACAGCACACAGAGGCTTTGTAGGGGCCTGAGAGAGTCTGAGCAGATGATGCAATTGAAAAGCGTGTGTCGTCGGATGTACTGCATGGCCTGACTCAAGGCAAAGATCTCTGCTGTAAATACTGAGCAGTGTTCTGGAAGCCCATATTGAAAAACGGCGCCAATGATGAAGGCACACCTGACACCACAGTCAGTCCCAGAGCCATCAGTATACTATCGTGAAGTTCCATGCAAAGTTCGTGAAACTGAAGGCAATATAGCGAGGCTGGAGTAGTGTCGTTAGGAAGCAAATGAAGGCCAAGGTGTACACAGGCCACCGCACGAAGCTAAGGTGGTGAAGGATTCACACCCACTGGGAAAGTTGCAGGTAGTGTGAAGTTAAGCTGCTGGAGCAAGAGCCGAAAGCGAATGCCAGGAAGTAACAGAGGACAAGGACGAGCCCCATACTAAACATCAAAGGAGTCATTGAAGGAGACACAGGATAGGTGGCCACGCATGGCAGACAAACAGCATGCATATCTGCAGAGGAGAGAATGACGGCGGTAGGACAGCGGTAGTTCGGCTGTTTATGCCTACAGACTCTCAGTCGGGTTAGTGTAAAAGTTGCCAGTTGCCAAATGGATGCCGTGATGGTGGATTTTATTGAGACGGCTTAAGAGAGATGGACATGCTGATGTATAAATGAAACACCAATAGTCTAGTTTCTAACGAATAAGGGACCGGTACAAACGAAGGAGGGTGGTTCGATCTGCACCCAGGAAGTACCATTGAGGGACCGCATACAGCAGTCTGCCAGGTAAGACATATGAGAGGACATATAGACGGCTGAAGAAACCAACTGAGCCACCAGAAATTCATACACATGGTTTTCATGTGGAGGAAGGAGGGGGAGGGGGGGGGGGGGGGGGGAGGATGACTGATACATCACATCGTTGAAGACACCACTCAATGAGACAAGTCTGTGGAGAACTGCAATATATGGCAAAACCATCAACAAAAAGGGAGCTGGAGATATCCGGGGAGGGGGGGGGGGGGGGGGGGGGGGAGAGAGAGAGAGAGAGAGAGAGAGAGAGAGAGAGAGAGAGAGGGATGGAGGGAGGGGGGGAGGCCATTATAGGGTTAATGGCAAATGGCAATAGCAAAGAGGACGACACTCAGGACGGAACCCTGAGGCACACCATTTTCCTGGATAAAGGTGCCCAACACTCCGTTTTTTTTAAAAATTCCTGAAGGAAACGGGGTAGGCAGTCATCGAAGCCCCACATGTAGAGAGTATGGAGGATACCAGTCCTCCAGCTGGTGTCTTCAGACTTTCTCCAAATCAAAAAACATGGCCATAGCTGGGATTTCCATAGAAAACCACTCATGACAAGGGTAGACAAAGTGACGAGATGGTCAACTGCAGAACAGTGTGCTCAAAATTGCTTGACTCAAGCCACCATACCAGCCGGGCATGAACCATAAGTCCCATAACCTTGAAAACACAGCTGGTGAGAAAAATGGAACTACAGCTAGAAGGAAGGTGTTTGTCCTTACTGGGCTTAGGTGTGGGTATAACAGTGACTTCACACCAGCATCTGCGAAACATGCCCACTGCCCAGATGCGGTTGTACCTATGAAGCAGAAAAGTGCTAGCCTGCGAAAGGTGCTGCAACATCTGAAAGTGAACATCGTCTGGCCCTGGGTTGTTGGGTTGGGATGAAGTGAGACCACCAGCTAGCTCCTTCATAGTAAAGGCGGCATTGCAGCACTCATGATTCTGAAAAGAGAATCATACCACCCGGGCCGCCTCCACTCATTTCCAATGGAGGATAGCAGAGTGATAGTGGGAGGAGCTCGAAATCTCTGCAAAATGGTGGCACAAGGTATTGGAGATGGCAATACGGTCCACGATATCGTCTGCTACTGTCAGACCAGAAATTGAGGAATGGATCTTAGTACCAGAGAGCCATCAGAGGTTGGCCCACACAACAGAAGAGGGAGTGGAACTGTTAAAAGAACTAGTGAACGAAATACAGCTAGCTTTTCTTGCTATCCCGAAGAACACAATGACACTGTGCACGCATCTGTTTATAATGAATGCAGTTTGTCATCGTAGGATGACGGTTAAAAATAGGGAGAGCATGTCTCCGTGCGCTAATTACGCCGCGGCATGCCTCAGTCTACCATACGACCATGACACGGCGTGCTAAAGAAGAATGTGAGGAATGGAACGTTCTGCGAAGTAAGCTGCCACTTGGGTGGTGTAGGAATCAGCAAACAGATAGCACACGGGAAATGGTTGCTCGAGTATGTGTCGGAGAGAACAGACCACTCGAGACGACGGGCAAGCTGGGCAGTGCAGAAGGATAGGTCCAAATGGGGATAGGTGTGTAAGTTGATTCAGAAGGTCAGCCAAATGAGCACCTTTCTGACAGACTCTGGGAGAATCACAAAGGGGATGGTGTGCATTAAAGTCACCAAGCAGCAGAAAGGGGGGAAGTAGCTGCCCAATAAGCTGGAGGAAGTCTGCCCTGGTAGAATCGAATGACGGAGGGAAGTAAACGGTACAAAGGGAAAAGGTCAAGTAAGGAGAAACTGCAACAGCTTGAAGGCGGGTGGTTAGGGAAATGGGTTGATTATAAATGTCATCCCGTACGAGCAGCACGACACCCCATGAGATACAATGCTGACCTCGGGGGGAATGTAAAAACAGATCGGGATAAAGTGTGAGAGCTCAAAGCGGTCGTGAGGACACAACTTACATTTCCTGAAGGCAGATAACAAGTGGAGACTGGTGATTCTAAGAGCAGCAATAAATCCTCCTTGTTGAATCGAAGGCTGTGAATGTTCCATTGGAGGAGGGTCATGACAAGGTAAAAGCGAAGGGGGTGTCACTTTGACGGCTGCCGAGTGCCAGCCTTCGAAGACTTGCTGCTACAGGGCACAGAGGCATGAGGATCCTTCTCCACGAGGTCTACAGAAGCGTTGGCAGTCTTCTTCTGTCGGCCTGCCGAGTCCAAGGCAGAAAAATGGTTGGTGATGCGCACCAGTGACACAGACGTCGTATGGGCAAGGGTATCACATGGTGACACCGTCGAAGAGGATCTTTGAGTTGGTGAAGGAGAAGACAGTTTGCCTTTGTTTGACTTCTTCGAGGCTTTCCAGTTAACAGAGAAAGACTTAGATGTTGGTTGGCTGGAGGGACAGAGGATGTCTTGACTGGAGTGTTCCTTCTGTCCTTTCTGGCCTGCCGGTTGTGAAGCTAGTGACTTCACCCTGTGAGGCAAAAAGTTTGGTGGCATGTTGCACAGCTGGAGGAGGAGAAGGGGATGCTACCATGATGCTGGGCGATTTCACAACCACAGCGGTACATTTGAGGTTGCATGTCTGCATGACCATGTCCTTCGTGGAGCTAGATGTTGCAAGAACAGTGCTGTAGCTGCCAGATGGTAGAATGCAGGGTTTCCGACTAGCCAACAACTTGCGAGCGACCAGGTAAGACACTTTTTCCTTCACGCGCATCTCCTGGACAGCTCACTTATAGAGAAACACAGGACAATCGTTGGAGGAGGCAGCATGGCTGCCACTGCAATTGATGCAGTGGGTAGGAGGCAGACAATCGCCTTTGTGAGCATCTGCATCACAGGTTAGACATTTGGCTGGGTGTTGACAGGACTCTCGAGTTCGGTTATAATGATGACACTGGTAGGGGCAAATTGTGTTTGGAATATAACGTCTGACTGTGATAACATCATAACCTGCTTTGATCTTTAACGGAAGAACCACTCTATCAAAAGTGAGACACAGAGTGCATGTGGATACTAAGGAGGCATCTACTTTTTTCCATCACTCCCACGGACAGCAACACACCCTGATCACAGAGGTATGTTAGGGTTTCTGCCTCGGTCAGACCATGGAGCAGCCTAGTGTAAATAACACCACCGGAAGAATTCAGTGTTTGATGGGCCTTGACATGAACAGGATGGTCATGGACGTGCGAAGCTGCAAGCAGTTGTGCTTGAGAATCAGAACTAGTTTCCAAAAGAGCAGGATTTCACAGGGCCAGCAATTGGATCAATACCATTCAGAATAATGAACGGATTTACTGTAGAGAAGGACTGACTGTCTTCAGTATGTGAAACCACGAGGAACCTTGGTGCTGCTTGGGGAGTCTTTGAATCATTAGCCTCATTCCGTTTACATTTCATAGCCATTGCCTGTGAAGATCATTGGGTCATTGCGAGAAAATCCCCATGATTGCCGGCATCCCCAATGGTGTGCTCCTCCCATCTGGGAGGGGGGGGGGGGGGGGGGGGGGCTTGAGAAGGCAGCGCACCCACCTTAGCTGATTGTTCACACCTCAGGTCACACCTCCCAAACACCCCCAAGGACCAATTGGAAATTTGGGAAGGTAGCAGCTCCAGTAATCACCCTTCCATGGGCCTGGCCTGCGCCAGGGGGTATGTGCGAATCCCACCTGTCAACCTGGGGCTTGGAATTACATGTTACCCAGTCACCAGTTATGCATCAGACGTGTGGGCCGGCCTTCAGGAGCGCACAGGGAGGAAGAAGAAAAAGAGGAACCTCAAACACTCAAGCAGAGGAAGGATAGAAGAAGCTGAACGGAGAAAGAAAAATGGAACAAAATCAGTGATGAGTATTCTGATACTTACTACCAAAAGTGCAGAATACATTTCCAAACACAGCCCAGACATTTTTCCCAAGGGAGGAGAAAAAGAACAGCAACTGGATAGACGTGCAGCACAGAAGGGAAAAGATGCTGCAAAGACTGGGGCGCGTGGTAGCCAAGGACATTCTGTGGATGAATATCAGGAAAGCCAAAGTGTATACAACCACCACAGAAGCAGGGTGCTAATGAAGCGAGCTGTCAGCTCCCCCCACCTCCCCTCCGCCCAATGGGAGGTGTGTGGCATAGGCACACACAGCACAAGAAGTGCTACCATGCAGGTACATCACTTGGCAGATGTCCTCTGGGTTCCAAGTAGCTGCAAGTGCACTTGCTGTTTGGGGTATACTTTCTGCTTCTGTCATAACGTGCATGAGCACATCTTATGCATCTGCCTATAGTGTTGCCATCTGCCAGAGAGAGTACTATCAACCAGGGACTACTTTGCTTTCATTTAGTACTGGCAGAAGTGGAGGTCCTTCTGCCAAACAGGAGGAAATGACGACATGCAGTTCAGTTCCTGGAGCACTATCAGACTGTTCCTACAGCTTATCTAGTACAGACAGTACAAGCATTTCCTGCGAGTACACTATGGAGTACCAGTCCCATTCAGAAGACTAGCAGACAATATTTACACTTAATCAATACTGTATAATACTCTGCCATAACGATAATGAAATATTGCCAAGAGACAGCAAAGTTATTTAGATTTCATAGCATTATGTATACGTAATCAAGTGCCATACATCAAACTGTTACCAAAATAAAGTAAAAGTTTTCTATCATGCCTATTAATAACTTAGCATAAACCCCGAGTTCTCATTTTTGTTATATGACAGAAACTTAAAATCTCGAGTATATTCAGGCAACTTAAGACCAGACCTCCGAAAAAATAAAACCCTGCTTATATACATTTCAACACCTATAGCTAAGTGTTCATCAGCTAGATAGCATCTGGCCCTACATTTGTAGCCAGACTGTCATGTTCTTGTTAAGGTCGTTGCCACTAGAAACAGTCTTTACTATGTGCAGCTCTGGATACTCAACAACAAACTTTAACTGTTTCAGTCTCTCTCCTGCATAGTTGTTTAGGCAATGCTTTCAAAAAAGGATGACTGTAGTGATCCTGAGTTTCACATAGGATTTAGAGGCTCAGAAAGTGAAGAAGAATGTGGTGTTACTTCATTACATACAAAGTGAGTTGAGAGTCAGGTTCTCACCAGGTTCTCACAAGACAAATATGTCCACTGTTCTCCACCCAGCACCAACAACATTTAAGTTGGCAGGAAACTGTTTTGAAATCCATAGTCAGACTTGTAGCTACACAGATACTAAAAAGAGGACTATAAGTTTCAGGATATTTTAGTCAAAATTCAATGCACAAGTATGCTTGGTAATTTATTATCTGTGATCTTCAAACTTTGTAACATTATTTTGAGCTTTGAAAGCTATCTTTATTTTGTGTACACATAATGTTATTTATTGTAGGATGTTTTTAAGCTGAGCTTCATTTAAAAAATTGTTTGGAACATAATTTTGAAAAAAAGATCAACATGTTAAATGGGGAATAAATATTATTGGTTATTTCTGATTGTGTTTCCAGATTTCTGCTCTATTGCCACCCATTTTATTGAAATATATCAGAAACATGTTTTCAGCTACCATGGATCTTTGTGCAGGAGAGAATGTCACTATATTCACTAGATTCCTTTACCTCACATTTCTAAAAACAAAGATGATGTGACGTACCAAACAAAAGTGCTGGCAGGTCGACCTGGCAGCACTTTTGTTTGGTAAGTCACATCATCTTTGTATTTAGATATATTTTTCCCACGTGGAATGTTTACCTCTTACTTCGTTACACATTGTTCCTGCTATCATTGGCTATACAGAATCAGCAGAACAATTATACAACAGTGACAATGTAATCAGCTTCACAACTAAGCTTCAATACACGATGTGATATGTAATTATAAGGTACTTCCATGACTACCAGGTACGAGAGTATTATCATACTTTTCCCTTGCAAAAGAACACCAAAAATATCAAAAGAAAAAGTGGCAAGAATTACACTCTACTACATTACATCCCTTAATCGGGCAGGTAGGTTAGAAAATTTAAAAAGGGAAATGGATAGGTTAAAGTTAGATTTAGTGGGAATTGGTGAAGTTCGGTGGCAGGAGGAACAAGACTTCTGGTCAGGTGACTACAGGGTTATAAATACAAAATCAAATAGGGGTATTGAAGGAGTAGGTTTAATAATGAATAAAAAAAAAATAGGAGTACGGGTAAGCTACTACAAACAGCATAGTGAATGCATTATTGTGGCCAAGATACACACGAAGCCCACGCCTACTACAGTAGTACAAGTTTATATGCCAACTAGCTCTGCAGATGATGAAGAAATTGAGGAAATGTATGATGAGATAAAAGAAATTATTCAGATAGTGAAGGGAGACGAAAATTTAATAGTGATGGGTGACTGGAATTCGAGTGTAGGAAAAGGGAGAGAAAGAAACATAGTAGGTGAATATGGATTGGGGCTAAGAAATGAAAGAGGAAGCCGCCTGGTAGAATTTTGCACAGAGCACAACTTAATCATAGCTAACACTTGGTTTAAGAAGCATGATAGAAGGTTGTATACATGCAAGAACCCTGAGGATACTAAAAGGTATCAGATAGATTATATAATGGTAAGACAGAGATTTAGGAACCAGGTTTTAAATTGTAAGACATTTCCAGGGGCAGATGTGGACTCTGACCACAATTTATTGGTTATGACCTGTAGATTAAAACTGAAGAGACTGCAAAAAGGTGGGAATTTAAGGAGATGGGACCTGGATAAACTGAAAGAACCAGAGGTTGTAGAGAGTTTCAGGGAGAGCATAAGGGAACAATTGACAGGAATGGGGGAAAGAAATACAGTAGAAGAAGAATGGGTGGCTTTGAGGGATGAAGTAGTGAAGGCAGCAGAGGATCAAGTAGGTAAAAAGAAGAGGGCTAGTAGAAATAATTGGGTAACAGAAGAAATATTGAAGTTAATTGATGAAAGGAGAGAATATAAAAATGCATTAAGTGAAGCAGGCAAAAAGGAATACAAACGTCTCAAAAATGAGATCGACAGGAAGTGCAAAGTGGCTAAGCAGGCATGGCTAGAGAACAAATGTAAGGATGTGGAGGCTTATCTCACTAAGGGTAAGATAGATACTGCTTACAGGAAAATTAGAGAGACCTTTGGAGATAAGAGAACCACTTGTATGAACATCAAGAGCTCAGATGGAAACCCAGTTCCAAGCAAAGAAGGGAAAGCAGAAAGGTGGAAGGAGTATATAGAGGGTCTATACAAGGGCGATGCACTTGAGGACAATATTATGGAAATAGAAGAGGATGTAGATGAAGATGAAATGGGAGATACAATACTGCGTGAAGAGTTTGACAGAGCACTGAAAGACCTGAGTCGAAACAAGGCCCCCGGAGTAGACAACATTCCATTGGAACTACTGACGGCCTTGGGAGAGCCAGTCCTGACAAAACTCTACCATCTGGTGAGCAAGATGTATGAAACAGGCGAAATACCCTCAGACTTCAAGAAGAATATAATAATTGCAATCCCAAAGAAAGTAGGTGTGGACAGATGTGAAAATTACCGAACAATCAGTTTAATAAGCCACAGCTGCAAAATACTAACACGAATTCTTTACAGACGAATGGAAAAACTAGTAGAAGCCGACCTCGGGGAAGATCAGTTTGAATTCCGTAGAAATACTGGAACACGTGAGGCAATACTGACCTTACGACTTATCTTAGAAGAAAGATTAAGGAAAGGCAAACCTACGTTCCTAGCATTTGTAGACTTAGAGAAAGCTTTTAACAATGTTGACTGGAATACTGTCTTTCAAATTCTAAAGGTGGCAGGGGTAAAATACAGGGAGCAAAAGGCTATTTACAATTTGTATAGAAACCATATGGCCGATGCTATTCAATCTGTATATTGAGCAAGCAGTAAAGGAAACAAAAGAAAAATTCGGAGTAGGTATTAAAATCCATGGAGAAGAAATAAAAACGTTGAGGTTCGCCGATGACATTGTAATTCTGTCAGAGACAGCAAAGGACTTGGAAGAGCAGTTGAACGGAATGGATAGTGTCTTGAAGGGAGGATATAAGATGAACATCAACAAAAGCAAAACGAGGATAATGGAATGTAGTCGAATTAAGTCGGGTGATGTTGAGGGTATTAGATTAGGAAATGAGACACTTAAAGTAGTAAATGAGTTTTGCTATTTGGGGAGCAAAATAACTGATGATGGTCGAAGTAGAGAGGATATAAAATGTAGACTGGCAATGGCAAGGAAAGCGTTTCTGAAGAAGAGAAATTTGTTAACATCGAGTATAGATTTAAGTGTCAGGAAGTCATTTCTGAAAGTATTTGTATGGAGTGTAGCCATGTATGGAAGTGAAACATGGACGGTAAATAGTTTGGACAAGAAGAGAATAGAAGCTTTCGAAATGTGGTGCTACAGAAGAATACTGAAGATTAGATGGGTAGATCACATAACTAATGAGGAAGTATTGAATAGGATTGGGGAGAAGAGAAGTTTGTGGCACAACTTGACCAGAAAAAGGGATCGGTTGGTAGGACATGTTCTGAGGCATCAAGGGATCACCAATTTAGTATTGGGGGGCAGCGTGGAGGGTAAAAATCGTAGGGGGGAGACCAAGAGATGAATACACTAAGCAGATTCAGAAAGATGTAGGTTGCAGTAGGTACTGGGAGATGAAGAAGCTTGCACAGGATAGAGTAGCATGGAGAGCTGCATCAAACCAGTCTCAGGACTGAAGACCACAACAACAACAACAACAACATTACACAAGAAAGTTCTTTTCCTCAGCATAATAGTATGCCTGTAACTAACTTTGCTGATGCTGTTTATAAAAGTTTGAAATAATGTTACCACTTACTTTAAGTACGCTTTTATTGCCATTCTGACATCCTGTAATGTTGTATCCAGCGTCAAATGAACGGGATTGTTGCATTCACGTGCATAGTATTCATGTATAACAGACGAATGGCTCGTTACTTCATTTCCTGTCGCCCACCAACCAACAACGTTTTCTTGAGGATTTACACGGCGATTCAGGTCAAAAAGGTCCATGGCATAATTAAGTTCCGCCTCCACCTACAAAATAGGCCTTGACGTTTCATATTTCACTAACATAAACATGGAGGTAAAAGTCGGTAACACACGGAATAAAATGAATCAAATGTGTGAAGTATATTTCAACATAGACATTTGTCGGCATAACAAGTGTATCATCGATTTGTAGGGAACATATGTGGAAATATTTTTAAGTAAACTACGTACAGACTAAAGAGTATACGAACCTGATCTTCATATTCCTTATGTGGCACACAAAAACAGTTCGTAACTTCGACAGTGCCTTTGTCTGCTGTGCCTGTAACATAAAATTAGACGAATTGTTACTAACCTGCACATCCATACACGTAGATCCACATGCACAACACGCATTACCTCTGAATGTAACATAAACACTAACTAGCAATATATGTAAACAATTACCTAACAGAGTGCCTATAACTCTATGGGCGTCTGCATTTCTTCTTTCATACGCATCAACAATTTGGAAAAGAACAACAGGGTGAACCTTCACCACAGTATTCAGCGCCATTTTAGTGGTTATGGTAACTAGGAACGGATACTGGTTACATATCCGGTTCCACCGTTGCCGTCTGTGAAGCTACTCTGGATTTTTACTTGACGCTGCAAAATCCCTCTGACTATAGAGGCTATTGACCCTTTTCCTTTTCACCCACAAAAGTATGCCGATTCGTTGGGTGTATATGATATAACATCTGTAATTTCTATAAAGTGCAAATAAAATTTCACTAGGCAGCGTTTCGTCTGCTGACCTGATATGACAACATTGATTATTTTCAAAACTGTTCCTTGTCTAAACATGGTTCCCGTTCCGTCCGCCATGCCCTCCACGGTTGGATTCTATAATATCTGCAATGCAGACCCAGGATACCAAACGTGGAGGGCGTTGAAATTAGACAAAACCTAAAAAACTGCACCCAAAAGGTCGGTATAGAAGCGAATATTTACATGTCCATTAATCTTTTCACTTATTCCCAATATCGTCTGTCTGTCTTCTCCACATAAACATCATCAATACGTACACTTAGAACGCTAAAATACTGTAATATATTCACGTGATAATGACCGATTTATCGAACAAAATAACAGAAGCACAACATGTATGGGAAACTAGTGTAGAAAGCAGCTTCATTGGAAAATTTAATCGTCATATTTCTCACCCCATCCATGTCAGTAGCGATTCGTATAAGTAATTTGGATGATTTTGATATATAGCAGATAGGTAACATAACCTTAAAATTATTGTTGCGGTCTCAAAATACAAAATAAGTGTTATAACGAAACATAAATAGGGAAGTGTTTGATCTGTTTCCAAACTTTTTTCCGTGTAGCCCGAAAAATGGAACTAGAATATTCAACAGTGTCGTCTGAAGCCAGCACAGAGAGTTCAGAAATATCTCAAGAACTAAATACTCTCGAAGAATGTCGAATAGAAGGTGTGCGTCTACAACTGCCACAAGGCTTGTGCGAAAACAAGGAGATATTCAAGGAATTTTTCTCTTTAAAGACATGGCAAGAGTGTTTTACAGAGCAACAGAAGCAGCACCTCAGGGTAAGTAAATTTGATGTAACTTAGACATGTGCCCATTTATGAATAAAATGAGCAGATATTGCCCTTTTGGTCGTCGTCTTTCCCTAGTTGCAAAGATAAACATCATATTAACATGACAATGAGTTTTTGTTTACACCAAGAACTTTGTTTATTGTTGTTTGTAAACAAAAACTTGTGACCTGTAAACTGGTGTAGAAGTGATGTCTAGTTTTATAATTTACTGTTAGGACATGTCTGTAAAGTTGAAGCATTCAGAAAATTACTTCATGATAGTGTTCCTGGTTTTTTTCCCTATTTCTAAAGTAATGGGACATGTATCATTGACTTTTTGTCATTGTCTTAATATGTTTTGTGTTGTTATATCAATGGAAAGCAATAAATGGTAGGTAAATAATACTATGGGCACTGGCTGCTATTAACTCTGCAGAGGAGACATTAAGCAGTGGACAGACATTTTGTAAATCTGACACCACAACCAAGATATATAAGGGGGGGGGGGGGGGGGGGGGCTGTCCAGTGTGTAACTTTAGCTCTGAAAGTAACTGCTCTGCTTGGAGCTTCTGTTCTTCAACACTGTGTGTAGATTACACCAAAATTGTCTTCATGTATATCTACTTTGGTTTCACTAGACTTGTCATTGAACAGTCTGCTAGATTTTTACACGGGAAAATGCAGCATGTGACTATTTAAAACTTTTTTAATCATAAATAATATGAAACCTGACCACATTGCTTGCATTTCTAAGGAACCATTTGTTATGATGTTGGTATCAGTGCGTATATGTTTTTAAAGTTTGAACTGTGTCTTCATTCTGTGCTGTGACAAATTTCACCAAAATCTATCAACTCAAGTAAGAAGAGTTAACTACAGACTACCGTGCGCTGTGTCAGAATGTGTTGTGACTGCTCGACACATTTTTGTATTTTCCCATGGGCTGTGGAGAAGCTCTGTCTGTTTTGCCTTCCAGTCAGCCTAGAACATGTCTGTAGCAAGATTTTCTTCCACAACCACCGAGCGGACCACTTTTGATTAAACTTGAGACTGCAAAAGGACACACGGTCAAGGTGTAAAAAGTGGAGTGGTAGGCTAATAAGGCAGTTGGATGATGAGTTTTGTGTGGAATTAGAAATGGATTAGGCCTACTTTACTGTGACACCAGTTTCCTCTATGTCTATGCCCCACTCCTCATGCTGCACGTGTTGTCTCTTACGGCAGCTGGAAATTGTAGGCTATGACCCTCTTGCCTCTGTCATCCTCTTGACAAACTGACGTACCAGAACATTATCACGTTTAATTTTTCAGATCAGTGTGAGCCATCATTATATTCTTAGAAGTCTGTTGTCATATACTATATAGACAGGGTATGGGATATTTTTGTTTCTATGTTATAGATGTTAGTCATGTTTCTTTCATAATATGTTGTTTACTTCTTGTGTGCGTGACTTAGATCATGGTGTTTCCTAGATAGTGGAGATGGTGATCCATTGAGGGGAACAATGTTTTGGATTGTGTTGTGTACTAGACATAATTGTGTGTTCTTTATTATTATTTATTTATTTCTTGCGAGGTTCCAGTGAATAGAATGAACTGTAGTGTTGCTTGAGGCCTAGGTTAGGTTGTGAGTTGGTGAAGCCAATGAACATGTCATAACAGTCCTTTTTTTAAAGCAGGAAAAAATTGTACATTCTGCAATCCAAACCCCTATTTCCCCACCGTGGTCTGATTTTTTCCAAGTGTTCAGTATTTGGAGAGTCCGCAGCTCGTGGTCTCGCGGTAGCGTTCTCGCTTCCCGAGCACGGGGTCCTGGGTTCGATTCCGGGCGGGGTCAGGGATTTTTTCTGCCTCGAGATGACTGGGTGTTGCTGTGTCGTCTTCATCATCATCATTCATCCCCATTACGGTCGGAGGAAGGCAATGGCAAACCACCTCCACTAAGACCTTGCCTAGTAAGGCAGCGTAGGTCTCCCGTGTCGCTCCCCTACGCTCTGTAAAGGAGTATGGGACTCATCATCATCATCATCAAGTAAAAAGAACATTTCCAGCTCAAGACCCCCCCCCCCCCCCCCCTCCCCATGGAGATCCCATTAGTGTTTAAGATTTAACTTTTCTAATGTTTATACATTATGTGTGTTGGGACCTTTGCTCTTCATGTTATACATCAGTGACCTTGCAGACAGAATACATAGCAATCTCAGGTTTTTCACAGATGGTGCATTTATCCATAATGAAATATGGTCTTAAAAAAACTACACGAATATTTAGGCAGAGCTTGGTAAGATTTCAAAGTGGTGAAAAGTTTGACAACTTGTTTAAATGTTCAGAAACGTAAAATTCTGCACTTCACAAAATGCAAAAGTGTGTTATTCTATGCCTATAGTATCAATGAGTTGCAATTTGAATTTGTCAGCGCATACAAATACCTGGCTGTAACTCTTTATAAGCATATGAAGTGGAATGATCACATAATTTGAGTTTAGGTAAAGCAGGGGGAAGACTTCAGTTCACTGGTAAAATAGTAGGAAAACGCAGTCGGTCTACAAAACAAACTGTGTACAAATCGCTCTTGCGACTCATCCTAAAATACTGCTCAACTGTGTGGCACCTGTACCAAATAGGAATAACAGGGAATGTTGAATGCGTACAGAGAAGGGCAGCACAAATGGTCGCAGGTTTGTTAGACACAAACTGTCCCGAGAAAGCTTGCTTACAAAGTTTCAAGAACCAAATTTAAATTATTAATATAGGAATATATCACTGCTATAGTGATTGTGTAGACAAGATTAGATTAATTACAGCTACCCTGAGGCATTTGAACATTCTTCCTGCACTTCATATGTGAATGGAATGGGAAGAAACACTAGTAACTGGTAGGATTGGAAGTACCCGCTGCCACGCTCTTCAGAGTAGTTTGCATAGTATCAATGTAGATGTGTATGAATTTCTGCCATCAAGCATTGGTCCTTTCACCGCCATGTTTAATGACTTCATTGGTTGAATTGTTACATAATCCCAATTTTTTATGTAATATTTTGTGTTCGTATTATTTTATCCATAACTGCAAGATAATCCTCATCACCTCTACTTCTGTATGACTACTCCGCAATTCACACTTGAGTGCTTGGCAGGGTGTTGGTAAGATCACCTTCATACTATTTCTGCACCATTCCGCTCTCAAACAGTGCACAGGAATAATGAACATTAGAATTCTGTATGAGGTCTGCTTTCCCTTATTTTATTATGATGGTCATTTCTCCCTATGTAGGTAGCAGTCAACAAAATATTTTGGCATTCAGAGGACTAAGTTGGTGATTTGATTTTTATGAAAATTTCTTGCTGCAATGACACCTGCCTTTTTTTTTTAATAGTTGCCATCCCAGCTCACGTATCATATCCATGGCACTCTCTCCCTTACTTTGAGCAAATACAAATCAAGCTTCCCTTATTTGAATTTTTTCAATGTTTTCTGTCATTCCTATCTGGTAAGGATCCCATACCACACAGCAGTTCATCAGATGAGGACAGGCAAGAATAATGTAGGCAGTCTCCTTAGTAGATCTGTTGCATCTTCTATGTATGCTGCCGATAAAACACAGTCTTTGGTTTGTCTTCACTGCAACATTTTCTGTGTGATCATTTCAATTTAAGTTGTTTGTAATTGTAATCTGTACACGCTTAGTCAAATTGACAACTTTTAGATTTGTGTGATTTATCACGTAACCAAAATTTAATACAAGAACTAATAACGAAAGTGCATTATATGACGTTTTGGGTACCACTTTGCCATCTCAAAATCGAACCGTCATCTTTCCACCTAAGTAATGCCTTGGACCACTTTACAGATCAATATTTCACTGCAACTAAGGTTTTGTATGCGTGGTTATTGACTTTGCCAACCAAATTGTAACCATTCAACGTAATCTATACCTTGTGCTGTACTACAGATCAGTCTGAGACCACAATCTACAGTCCAAAACATAATATAGATGTAAAAAAAATATTGTTCCTTGTTTATTTGTTCATCTATGACATGACTTGTCAAAATATCATTACATCATGTGACAAAGCCCACATCCAGTATGGCAGGTTCTATTGAACCAGAAAAAAGAACTCAGAAAGTTCAATCTACAAAGTGAGTTGTTCACAACAGGCAAAAGAAGCAGAATGATGCTGTTGACTGGTGAGTTACATAGCAACACTCTTACTGATGCACATTCCCCACCGTATGGCATATTAACCTCACAACACTCTGATTTGAGCAGTCTCATACATTTTCACCAGTATATGCAATTGTGGTACAGCAGACTTCCACAAGCTTGATACAACGGCAGGTACAAACTGAGTTTGCAACATGTTGCAAACATGTTATGAAAAACAGAAACAAATATCTTATGGCAGTGCTGCTGTAGATCAAAGGAAACAATGTTTCTGCCCATCTGTTGCATGTTACTGGTGACAGCATTAGCTTAATACTAGTAAATGTATTTTCCCATTGGTTATTATGTAATGATATGTATTTTAAGCTCTGTTATCACTGAGAATTAATTGTGATTGTTTTTATGAGCACAGAATTAAGAGGGCCCGACAGCAAATTGCCATATTGTCATCTTTGTATGAGTCAGAGGAGTGCATCTAGAATTTTGGGCTAAATACATTGAAGCTGATGGTCAACAAACACAAATTAGAGGAGGAATTTAACTTTGTAATGATATGACTTCTTCAGTGTATGTAGGTGTGGCAGGCACAGATTCCCTCATCACCTTATCTATAAACAATATATAGACACAGGCAAAATCAGAAGTGTTACTGTATGGTGATATGTACCACATTGTAGACCAATTTCATAAAATTTTCAATAAAAATCCAATACAGTGTGTATTACAACAATGTTTTCATTCATTCAGTTATAGTTTATCCTCTTCGATTCTCGCGTGACATATACGACACGTGGAACTTGTGACCTTTATGTACATACAGAAGCCATGTAGAGAAGCCAAAGATATATGCTCTAATACTTCACTCACATTGTCCAAGGTGTCATTACCTACTGCAACAAGTTTCAGTGCTCTGTGTTGTAAATTACATGAAACAAAAATATTAGTTGTATATTTAAAAACAAAGATGATGTGACTTACCATACGAAAGCGCTGGCAGGTCGATAGAAACACAAACAGACACATATATACACACAAAATTCTAGCTTTCGCAACCAATGGTTGCTTCGTCAGGAAAGAGGGAAGGAGAGGGAAAGACGAAAGGATGTGGGTTTTAAGGGAGAGGGTAAAGAGTCATTCCAATCCCGGGAGTGAAAGACTTACCTTAGGGGGAAAAAAGGACAGGTATACACTCGCGCGCACACACACATATCCATCCACACATACACAGACACAAGCAGACATTGTAGTGGAACTGAAGATGTTAAACAATCCTTCAAGCCTTAGTCCAGTGCTCCACAAACTTCAAATACTGTTTGAAATACTGCTTGCTTCAAAATTTGAAATATGTATCCAAGAATCTGCAATGAATTACTTAGGGCTCACAAACGAAGACCAATGGCAAGTCTTGTTCACTGCAGTTCAGTCCCCACCCCCCCTCAAACTTGGAAGATAACTACCTAGCGAAGTTACAGGTATTATCAGAGCCAGCTTTCATGTTCAACTCCCGTAACAGGTTATTTCTGACACTTCTTTAGTATTGCTCTGTCTATTAGTGATGACTACATCTTTCTCTTCATTTGTTTAAAACATTGGATATTAATAGTGCAGCACTATAGCCATATCTCATCTTTGACCCTAGACATAATTAAGCTGATGATGCAAGTACGCTAAGGGAGACAGCATTGCGGACAATGTCGAAGCACTAAGAAAAATATTTATTGCGTATGTGGACCTAGACCTTTAGCAAGAAACAGTTGAAAACATATTGCAACCAGTGTAAGAACCATGTTAAAAACACCAACATGTCTCCAATTGTAGTGTATACATTGCTCCATTATACTGCAATGGTTAAGTAGCAGCACTATATAGAAACATAACATGTTCCTAGTTAAATCAAGATGTATTTAGATTTATGATTAGAAATATCAACTTCTTTCGCAATTATGTCATGAGCAAGGTGCTCTTATGAAACGAGATTGTGGAATGCTTCCTTTAAGTTGTGCTCCAGAGTCTTAAGAATCCAATTATTAATGAATAACATCATGCATCACAAAACCATATTGATATAATCCTTTATCTCTGGGCTGATTTTGTTCTACTGACTATCTTGTAGCAGACAAACAGTTCCTTTTTCTGGATGTTTTTGTTGCTAGAAGATGACTTTAAAATAGCAGCCTTTGGTGGTTATGTTTATGTTCATTAATAAGAGAATAGGTTTACTCAGTATTAGTATACATTGTTCAAATATATGGCTACTGCTCTGTGAAAATTATTTGCACCTAAGTAAATAAAGATTTCTGAGACTTTTGTAAGGGAACACAGAATATACATTTCTTTTGCACAAAAGCTTGATTGAGATACTAATTATTACATCTGGATGTCTGAAATTTCTAACTGATAATGTGTTACCATATGTGATGCTCCTGAATTATTATTGAAATATGCATTGGTTAAGACTTTCGTTTATTGAATGTTGTTTAAGAATGTGATAATATATGTACTCTTCCATCTACTGTGTCTTGCTCTGTGGTTTGTTTATGCCAGTTTGTATGTTGAATTTCCATGATTGTAATATTTCCAGTCAGTTATGTTTACGGCTTCCTGCATGCTCATACCATTAATATGTGGTTTTTATGACACTACATTATTTTGTAGTTGTGGAGACATGGTGTTGTCCTGCAAACCAAACATGTAAAGTATTGATATCTATCTGCTCCCCCTGCACATGCAGTGTATTGGATGTAGTCAACCAGGACAATTAGGTTTGCAGGGGGTGTGTGTGTGTGTGTGTTACTTTTACTCTTTAAAGTATTTACATTCCACCAGGACATTCCTCTGTTATAAGAAATTGATATTTGTATGAGAATATTGTTGATTCACAATTACCTTAATAAAATGTGTGTGGAATGTCACCAACTAATATTTTTCTGTTTTAGAATTTTCTACCATCTTTCCCTGAGAATGATGCACAAGAAAAAGATGAGACCCTTCGTAGGTTGTTTGCTCGAGAAAATATGCGGTTTGGTGTGCCGCTCAACGACTTTCACATGCGGCTTAAAAATGGCTTCTTCAGGCCCGACATTGCCAAAATGAGATCACTTATTCGGAAGGCAGAAGAGCGAGAATATGGGTGAGTAAAATCATGATAGAGAGGAGCAGTAAGTATCTAAGGGACAGTGTCATTACTGTACTTAGTGTGAGATGTGGTGGAAAATGGAGGGGATGTGCTCATGGTATTGACGAGACTAATTATTAAATATCGATTATGGAAAGCTGTTGCCTGGATAGATGGAGTAGCAAATGGCGTAGGGAAGGACTCGCGAGGCAAAGAGTGGGTAGCAGTGTAGTGTGCGGCAGGTCTTTTGACAATAAGTTGGTTGCTGCACAACAAGACGAAAGGAGTTCAGAGGCAAGAGCATATAAGACAGCGAGAGGGAGAAGGTGTGAGAGGGAGGGGAGGAAATGAGAGGAAGATGGGGTTGAAAGAGAAGACAGGAAGGGAAGAAAGAAATGGAGAGGGGTGGAAACTGGGGGAGAGAGGAAGGCGTAAGGGGGAGAGAGAGAGAGAGAGAGAGAGAGAGAGAGAGAGACAGAGACAGAGGCAGAGAGAGAGAGAGAGAGAGAGATGGCTGGGTAAGGAATGGACGGAAGAGACAAGGGAGAAGATAGTGGGAAACAAGTTGGCTGAGGTTTAGCCAAAGAGATTGAAGAGCCCAGGATATATTGGAGACATGATTCCCATCCATGTAGATCAGAGGAACTCGTGCTGGAAGAGAGTGCCCAAAAGGCCTGTGTGGTGAGGCAGCTGTTGACATCATTTGTGCTGTGATGTGCAGCATTTTCAGCAATTGGATGGTTAAGCTTGCAGTTTGACACAGTTTGGTGATGGCCATTTGTGCTACTGGACTGTCGGTTACTTGTCATGCCCATATAAAATGCTGCACAGTAATTGCAGCACAGTTGGCATATAACATGAGTGCTTTCACACACGGCCCTGCCTTTTATAGGGTAGAAAATGCCTGTGACAGAACTGTGGTGGGAGGTGATGGGTGGGTGTATGGTACAGCTCTTGCACCTGGGTCAACAACAAGGGAATGACCCAAGGAGTGCAGGATGGGGCATAGGATTGGAGTAGGGACAGACGAACTTTAGGTTGGATAGGTGGGGGAACACTACTGTGGGTGAAGCAGGTAGGATTTGGGTATGATATCCCTCATCTTGAGGCATGATGAGAGATAGCCAAAGCCCTGGTGAAGGTGTGGTTGAGCTTCTCAAGACCGGGGTGATATTGGGTGATAGAGGAGTGCTGGTTGGTGGCCGGTTAACAGGGTTATTGGTGTCGGAGGAGCTGAAGGCATGGGAGGTCCATTGAAGGATGAGCTCTATATGGTATTGTCTGTCACTAAACATTCAGGTAAGATTATTGGTATACTTCAACTACAGATGCAGTGTCCGTTCATATTGGGTAGACCGCCCAACAGCAGTACCACCACATCTGTAATTGTCATCAGTTTCAGATCAAAAACATTCTACCATACAGCCTTGCCAAGAGTGGACACCACATCTGCAGTGGAAAGCAGTTATTTTCAAAGTACCAGAACCTTTATTGACCGACAATATGCTATCCAGCTTGTACATGAACAGGTCTCCTGTGCCATCTCCTCCCCTGGCACCAGTAACGCTGTTAACCAGCCACCAACCGCTGCTACTCTGTATCACCAAGTATCGCCTTGGCCTTGAAAAGCTCAACCACAACCCTAACCATTGCTTTGACTACCTGTATTTGTTTCCTGAGATGAGGGATGTGCTACCTAAAATCCTCCCATGTCACATAAAGTACTCTTCCCCCATCCACCCAACTTACAGAATATCATTCTCCATCCTTACCCTAATCCTGCTCTCAATCCTGCACCCTTGTGTAATTTCTTTGTGGTCGACTCAGGTACAAGACTGTCCCATACACCCCCACCTCCCACCAAAGTCCAGTCACAGACAGAGTCTACCCTATAAAAGGCAGGGCCAGGTGTAAAAGCAGTCATTTTATAGATGAGTTATGCTGCAATTACTGCGCGGCATTCTGTGTGAGCATGACAAGTCACCAACTGTTAACTCCACAAGTGGCCACCATGAGACTGTGGCAAACAGTAAACTTGACCATTCACCTGCCGTACATGGTGCAAACCACAACACTTCTGACTTCAGCAACTGCTTTACTACATGGGCCATTTGGATACTCCCTTTCAGTGCAAGTTTCTCTGAACTACACAGGTGGGAACTGTATCTCCAGTATAGCCCGGGCTATCATAATCCTTGTGGCTAAACATCAGCTAACTTGTTTACCACCACCTTTTCCCTTCCCTCTTTTGTCTACACCACTCCTTGCCTGTTCTCCACTGACCCCCCCCCCCCCCATGTGGACTCAGGTGCTCCTCCCTCCCTCCCCCCCTCCCCCCTCCCCCCTCCTCCCCCCCCCTCCTTCCCCCATCCCCCTCCCCTTTTTCCACATTTCTCCCTTACTCTCTGCCCTCCCTGTGTCTATCTTCAGCACCAACTTCTTCTTCTTTCCTCCCCCCCCCCCCCCCCCCCCCCTCTCTCTCTCTCCACACAAATACATTTTATTTACTGATGAGGCACAGTTTACTCGAGATGGTATAAACAGTTTACATAATGTGCGCATATCGTCTGAAGCAAACCCACATGTAACAGTGCAACATAATTTCCAGCAGTGGTTTAGTATAAATGTGTGGTTTGGTATAATCAACACACTTTATTGGACCATTCATTTTCCCAGGATGTCTAACTGGAGAGACGTTCTTACATTTCCCTCAAGAAGAAATGCCCCATTTACTTGAGGGTGTTCCGCTTGCTACGCACTTGCAAATGTATTTTCAACAGGACGGCATGCCTCCACATTTCACCAATGCTGCTAGTACACATTTAAATGACTATTTTCCCCAAGAATGGATTGGTCATGGTGCTACATGTCTGTGGCCACCCAGATAGCCCGATTTAACGCCAATGGATTTTTGTGTATGGGGATGGATGAAAGACACAGTTCATGAGGAGGACAAAGTCAATACACATAAGGCATTACTTGCTCGCGTTATGAATGCAATATACAAAATTAAGAACAACTCTTTGAAACTGAAACAAGCAACAAAATTTGTTCATGCATGTGTAGATAAATGCATTGAACTCATTGGAGACATTTTTGAACATTTGTTGTGAATGTATTGTGAGATTGCATGTACACTGTACAATTCCTTAACACTGAGCTTTGTTTTTTCTCTGGAAACATTAAAACAGTTTCAGTTAACATTATTACCATCATTTTTCCAAAATTAAATTCTCTACAACTTCTGTTGAAAACTTCGTGCAGTTGTCTGGAATTTAAAAAACAAATTGGGCCAAGTAGTTAATAAATTAAAATTTTTACAAAATCATGTCTGTGCTTCTCTGGATGTTCTGGGAAACTACTGCAGATACGCATCTGGAACATGGTTTATTAGTTTCACCAGATCAATAACAACAAAATAAATGGAAATCGTGGTGTACTTTAACCTGGTACAGTTTTGCAATGGGCCGGCCGAAGTGGCCGTGCGGTTAAAGGCGCTGCAGTCTGGAACCGCAAGACCGCTACGGTCGCAGGTTCGAATCCTGCCTCGGGCATGGATGTTTGTGATGTCCTTAGGTTAGTTAGGTTTAACTAGTTCTAAGTTCTGGGGGACTAATGACCTCAGCAGTTGAGTCCCATAGTGCTCAGAGCCATTTTTTTGAGTTTTGCAATGGCTTCGTATTAGTGAAGTTGCCAAATTTCAGGCGAAATCTTTTATTAACCGTAACTCTGTAACTAAACATTTGTGGACCTATGTTAATCTGAACTTTTTTCTTTAGTTTTACTTGTAGAATAACATATTGAAATATTTGCATATCTTCGTGAATCACCCTATATATTACACATTTTTTAAAGATGCAACAATTAAGTAAAAATGCATCAAAATAATATTCCTTTCCATCTGTATATGCTCCCATTTAAATGTCAAAAATTATATCAGGAATATTTCCACCATCACTGTATCCACAGCCAGTTACTCGGTCTATGAAGTTTGTGATGAAACTTGCACAGACATTTGTGTTGATGCTGTTGATGACACATTGAATTTCTTCCTTAAGCTGGAGAACTGTTTGTGGTTTATTCTCATAGAACGTGGACTTCACATAACCCCATAAAAAGAGGTCATATGGAGTGAGGTCACAAGATCTGGGAGGCCATTTCAAGTCACCACATATTAAAATCACAGACTGAGGGAATTTTTCGTGGAGTAGAGTTGTTGTATCGTGGGATGTGTGACACAGAGCCCTGTCCAGCTGAAACCACATATTGTCTGTATCCGCTTTATCCAGAGCAGGCCAGATGTTATTTCTGACCATTTCTCAATAACACTCACTGTTAATGTTTACTACATTACCGTCAAAATCTTCAAAAAAGAAGGGACCATCACACCAACTACCCATAAGCCACATCAAACTGTGTTTCATATTGGATGCATGTGGCTCTTGGATAATGCTAGGGTTTTCGTGACCCCAAATATGGCAGTTTTGTCGGTTAATGAACTCACACATGTAAAAATGTGCCTCACCACTGAAGATTATTCTTTTTGCAAAATTGTTGTCCTCTTCTTGTTTGATGAGCATGTACTTGACTAAATTTCTGTATTTTATATGATCTGTGGGTTTAAGATATTATGTCAACTGAATCTTGTGTGAGTACATATGAAGATTCTTTTTCAGAATTCTTTGTAAAGAGGCTGTCAGAAATTGAGAGTGACTTTGAAGTGACTTGTGGCTCACAACCACACTATCCTGCACCAATGCAATGTTTTATTCCTTACAAACCGCATGGTTTCATCCAGGCAATTTTATGGTTGCAGCGGAACTTGTTTCCTCAGATATCTTAATCAACTGCAGAATTGTTGATACTGTAGGAGGAGTATTACTCCTGAAGATCCCACTAAGTCTATGAACAGTCTCTCATAGCCCTTGATGGTTCTGTAATGAGTTTTCATGATAATAACATGTTCCTCCTTTGTGAACCACTCCATAGCAACTGTGAGCCTGAAATATGCAAACAACAACTGGCCAAATAATCAGAATGACAGCCAATATCAAAAATGGAAACAAAATTTTACCACTTAATTTAAAAATTGTGTAATGTGTGAAAGACCCTATATTCAAGTTACTTTGACGCCTGACTTAAGCAAACTCAAACTTAACAGCAGTTCTTATAGTCCTAACAGTAATATAATTTCAATAGATAAAGCTATACAAATCAGGTAAATTTGTGGAAAAACGTTTTTGCATTACATATGTGGTGGCTACAGTAAGTACTATGCCATTTACAGCACTCTAAAAGTGCTCATTGTGTCCCTTGAGGTGGTTACTAATATTTTGCATGGTGAGCTAGTATTCTTGGCATGCTTATTGAGGTTTGGCCTATATTGCCCATTTTATGTATCTGACAGAGAAAATCTTTGACCTGTTCTCTAGAATGTGGCAGCGGAACTACTTCAGACGAGTGATGAAGGCGGTATTGCTGTCTCGTCAACATTACTTGGAAGAAGCAATGTCACAGCCACCTGGTCACCACCGCCACACTCGCTCGAATGACACGACATCTCATCAACCGTTCTCCACTTCTCCGGCAGAATCGTTGCCAGGCTATACAAACAATGCATCCTTTTCTGCGGCTAAAAAAATTGCTGCAGAAAGCCGTGCTCGTAGGCGCTACTTTCGAGAGCTTGCTGCTGTCCGTGAGGAAGTTGGCCAGAGTGACCACAGTTCTGAAGATGAGAACTATCCTGGTAACATGTTTTCTTATATTATTGCTGCTACCTGTAATGTTTATGGACACTTGATATTTAGTGTCCTCACTTTGTTGTGAGCATATAAGTGTTTCTAATCCAACATCTTTGTCTCTTTCCTTTTTTTTTTTAGTCTGTGCATTGGTTTTTCTATTTTTTGTTTTCACAGATAAGAGTAGAAAACTAGGATGAATGAGTGGGTTACTAGAGGGGCGGGAGTCTTGCATTGTCTGTAGAGAAGCAATGTCAGCAGAGTGACTTCGAACATGGACTAGTCATTTGATGTCACCTGAGTAAAAGATCTATCAAAGACCTTTCAACCCTTCTAAAGTTGCACAAGTCTGCTGTTGGTCTTACGAGGGCTATGCCGAAAGTTTTTAGCAGCCCGTAAACCATATGGCGGAGGACAATGGGGTTGTTTTCATTCAAAAGAGCAATGTTTTTTGACCTCGGGATGTGCGCGCGCAGCCCCTGGCTAGCGGTGACTCCCCCACAGCGCGGTAAGAAAGCACAGGCAGTGCTGAGTCAGAGACAGTGCAGGATGGAGCTGTCACGCCGCGACTTTCGTGCCATGATTTTTTACGATTATAAAAAGGGTTTAAGTGCCGAAGAATGCCATTCTTCTTTGCTGCGTGGTTTTGGTGAAGCTTCCCCTTCTAGGATCACAGTTAGAAATTGGTTTAGCGAGTTTTTGAGGGGTTGTCAGTCAATTGAAGACGAACCTCGTCCCGGTCAGCCAGCAACAGCTGTGACTCCTGAAAACATTGATGCTGTGAGGAAAATGGTCAAAGAAGATCCACATCTTACATTTTGCGACATTGAAGGGACCCTAAATATTGGATCGACAGCAGCACATACCATCATTCATAGTCACTTAGGCCTTACTAAGAGATGTGCCCATTGGGTGCCACATTCCCTGACAGAAATCCAAAAGGAGGCGAGAGTGGACTTGTGTCGTTTCGTCCTCGAAAAATTCAATGGAGGAAAGTCCCGAGACACCTAAAATATTGTCACAGGTGATGAAACGTGGGTCTACCATTATAACCCTGAAATGAAGAGACAGTCTTCTGTGTGGTGCTTTCCATGGGAGGAACCACCCACAAAAGTTCAACGAAGTCGGAGCTCTGGAAAAAAGATGGTGGCAACTTTTTTCACAAAGATCAGGCACCTCACCCCTGCGACCTCGGACACACGTCGTACAGTTAATACCGAATGGTACGTGAACGATTGTCTTCCAAAAGTCATCGCCACATGGAAGTCACAGCATCCAAAGTCCAAGAGTGGACACCTTCTGCTGCATCACGACAATGCTTCTGTGCCCAGGGCTGCCAGAACAATTGACTTTCTGGAGAAGGAAAAACTGCAATTGTTACCCCATGCCCCCTATTCACCTGATCTGGCCCCCCGTGACTTCTTTCTGTTCCCTGAGACTAAGGAAAAAATTAGAGGGCAGCGGTTTTCATCAGATGAAGAGGCCATTGCAGTGCATGAGAGTGCACTAAATGACATCCCAAAAGAAGCTTGGACTGACACATTTTCTAAGTGGTTTCAGAGAATGGAAAAATGTATACATGTTAATGGAGAGTATTTTGAAAAGTTGTGAACGTTCTTTTGCAAATAAATTTTTTTCACACTTTCTGTTAAAAACTTTCGGCATAGCCCTCGTATATCTGTGAAGTGTAAATGCAAAGGAATAACCACAGCCAAACCAACAACAGGCAGACCTCATGTACGGACAGACAGGGACCGCTGAGCATTGTGGAGGGTGGTTGTAAGAATATCTCACGAAATCAGTGGAAGGAATCATTTGACAGTTCCATAGTATTACCAGCAGTCCATCTAGCACAGTGAATGTGCATAGGGAGTTATAAAGAGTGGGGTACAATGGACAAGTAGTTCCTCATGAGGTACACATCATTGTAGTCAACACTACAGTTGAAGTGGTATAAAGAGCAACGTCTTGTGACAGTGGGTGTCTGGAAATGAGTGATTTGGGGTGAGGAATTGTGCTATAACCTGTAACAATTTGATGGGATGGTTTGGGTTTCAGCGAATGCCTGGAGAATGTTACCTGGCATTCTGTGTAATGCCAACAGTGAAGTATGAATGAGATAGTGTTATGGTACGGGTATGCTTTTTATGGTTAGGATGTGGTCCCTTACTGCATGTAAGAAAATAATTGTGGAAGGATATGAAAACATTTTACAGCATAGTGTACATACTTCATACAGTAGAGGAACAGTTCAGAGACAGTTGCAACAGCATCTGTGAGGCAATGGTTTGTGGACAATAACGTTCTGGTAATGGGCTGATTTGACCAATGTCTTGACTCAAATCAAATGGAACTCTTTTGGGATGAGTTAGAATGTCGACTTCACTCCAGACACAAGTGTCCGACGTCAGTACCTTCTCTGGTTTCGGTGCTTGAGGAAGAATGGGCTGCCTTTCCTCGAGACATTGAGACAGCTGATTGAAAGTGGCTCCAGCAGAATTCAAGCTGTCAAGCAAGTGAAGGGTGGACACAACCCATATTAATGCTTACTACACACATCAAGAAAAGTTTTGCATCAGCCCGGTTCCCAGAACTCCTGAAGATAGACATTGACTGTGGGTATTATATCACAGACACAGTCCCTTTGACTGTTCAGAGATGTCACTAAACCCGTCCAAAGATGTAAACAACCATGCATGAACAGTGCCTATTAGACGTAGGGGCTCCGACAGCCGATCAGTTCCAGTCATTCCACCAGGAAGGAGGTACATTGCTCGTATTGTCTATAGTTCAACCATGCTTAGACAGTCAGTATTACAGTTCGATCACGTTTGCATTGTTACTTTGTGCCAGAAAGGGCTCTCAACAAGGGAAGTGTCTAGGCGTCTCGGAGTGAACCAAAGCGATGTTGTTCAGGCATGGAGGAGATACAGAGAGACAGGAACTGTAGATGATATGCCTCGCACAGGCTGCCCATGGGCTACTACTGCAATGGATGACTGCTACCTATGGATAATGGCTCGGAGGAACAATGACAGCAATGCCACCATGCTGAATAATGCTTTTCGTGCAGCCACAGGGCGTCATGTTACGACTCAAACTGTGTGCAATAGGCTGCATGATGTGCAAATTCACTCTCGACATCCATGGTGAGGTCCATCTTTGCAACCACAACACCATGCAGCGCGGTGCAGATGAGCCTGACAACGTGCCGAATGGACCTCTCAGGATTGGCATCACGTTCTCTTCACCAATGAGTGTCACATATGCCTTCTACCAGACAATCATTGGAGGCTTGTTTGGAGGCAACCCAGTCACGTTGAATGCCTTAGACACACTGTCCAGCGAGTGCAACAAGATGGAGGTTCCCTGCTGTTTTGGGGTGGCATTATGTCGGGCCGACATACACCCCTAGTGGTCATGAAAGGTGCCATAACGGCTGTACGATACAAGAATGCCATCCTCCGACTGATAGGGCAACCATATCGGCAGTATATTGGTGAGTCATTCGACTTCATGGATGACAATTCGCACCCCCATAGTGCACATCTTGTGAATGACTTCCTTCAGGATAACGTCATCACTCGACTACAGTGGCCAGCATGTTCTCCAGACATGAACCCTATCTAACATGCCTGGGATGCATTGAAAAGGGCTGTTTATGGATGATATGACCCACCAACCACTCTGAGGGATCTATGCCAAATTGCTGTTGAGGAGTGGGACAATTTGGACTAACAGTACTCTGATGAACTTGTGAATTGTATGCCACGATGAATACAGGCACGCATCAATGCAAGAGGATGTACTTGTGGGTATTAGAGGTACCGTTGTGCATAGCAATCTGGACCACCACCTCCGAAGGTCTTGCTGTATGGTGGTACAACATGCAATAAAAAGGGCAGAAATGATGTTTATGTTGATCTCTATTCCAATTTTCTGTACAGGTTCTGGAACTCTTGGAAACGAGGTAATGCAAAACTTTTTTTGATGTTGTATTACGTGTTCGAATACGTTTGATGCTACTGAACTGAGAGGTAATGATGGGATGGCAGAGCTAATGCGGAAGTGTGTGTGAGAGAGGACATTTGGAGTTACGATGTGCTTAAAAGCTGTGAATTGCTGTACACTATTAGTTTTTGTGACTGTGATTTACTGCTACCTTGTCTTTTAACATATCTGATGTTTACATTTCCACAGAAGGTCCTCCGCCCAGACTGAGCAAAAGGCAGAAACGGCAACTGGCGGCTCTTCAGAGCTCACTGCGGACGGACTCCGGCGGCTTCGTCGCCGGCGGGGAGAACAGTCCCACGCGGCACTGGCCCGCCGTCGCGTCTACTCTGTCTGTCCGGTCGGGGGATGTCGGCGGTGGTGCCGGGGACCTTCTGCTGGCCGGGCTGGATGCAGGGTATGCCAGTGCGAGTGGCAGCCTGTACGAGCCAGGGGAGGAGACCTACCGCGCCATGCTCTACCGCCACAAGAGGCGAAGAGCGCACGGAGATGTGAGTCTTTTGTCCATTATAATGTTTAGTCCCATTCTCCAAAAGTTTTGCGTGTACGTGTGTTGCTATGCTGTCTGCATTTATTTATCATAAGGTGAATTGAGATCTATAAGTTCCAAATTACAAATATTCATCTTCTTGAAACTTCCTGGCAGGTTAAAACTGTGTACCAGACCAGAAATCTAACCTGGGACCTATCGACTGAAGTACTGGCTGAAGTAAAGCTGAGATGATGGGTCATGATTTGAGCATGGATAGCTCATTCAGTAGAGCACTTGCCCACAAAAGGAGAAGGTCCAAGGTTCGAATCCTTGTTCAGAGTGCAATTTTAATCTGACAGAAAGTTATATCACCACAAACTATGCTGCAAAGTGAAAAATTCATTCTGGAGACTCCTCCTCTTCCTCTTCGTCTTCGTCTTTGTCTTCTTTGCCTTCTTCTTCCTTTTCAGGTCTTTCTCAAGGGTTCTAATCCAGGTATTTGGTGGGTGTCCAGTGCCGTCTTTTGATTCTTTTAGGTCAAGTACTGTTCTTGTCGATTTGTTGGGTGTACTTTCCATGGCATGCCCATACTAGTGTAGGCAATTCTCTTTAAGCTTTTCTGTTACGTTTGCTACCTTAAACGAGCCAAGTACATGCTCATTTCGTACTCTGTCTTTTAGGATTGCTGCTCCAGACCAGCACAGTTTACTTGTTTCTGTAACCTGGAGCTTCCATTCATCTGATTTGCGCATGGTCCAAAATACTAAATTGTACATTAGAAGTGGTCTTATTCCTTGTTTGTTCATATATCCTTTGACTTCAGTCACTGTCTTCTCATTGCAGAGGGCTCCTGTTCATGATCTGCATTCCTACAACCCAATTTTTATACAGTTTTCAGTGTCTGTATCCATAGATACTGCAGGTGTTATTACTTGAACTGACCGGTTGGTGTTATAAGGGTATTGTTGAGATGCAGTTTTGGTTTAGAACTGGTTGCCATTCCTGAGAAGTTGCAATACAAGTACTCTGTTTTGGTACTACATACTGTAAGTCCTCTAGATTCTAGAAATATGTCCGATGCTTTAAAATCATCTTGAATTTCTGCTATTAGAACTTTTATCAGCATGCAAAAGTTTAAGTGCAGTTGGCTTCAGTGGTTGTTCTGAGACATAGTTCATTACTGTATTGAACAGCAGCAGACTCAATGCAATTCCTTTGTGGACCCCCAACCCTTATCTCAACTTCTTCACTAACACCTGCAGATATTATGAATTTTGTCTGTATGTTATCACACGTCTTTCAGAATATAGAAGTAGCACTCTGGGACACATTGCATGCATAGAGCCTGCCGTATAAGCCTTCTCAGCACTTGCTCAGAAGTATTTTTGAGGCAAACAAACACAATATTGAGGTGTTTCTTGAGATCCATATATATTTATCCATAAGCTTTTTAACATTACAAACAGTGCCAATAGTGCCTATCCTTTCGTAAAACCACATCAGTTGGTCATAGTTTTTGTTGCCTTATTTGATATGTTTGCAAGCACTCATCCTTGGTGTTTCTGATATTAATAGTTCTGTACAACAGTTTATGTTCTGCAGTTGAAAATCCCTACCAATTCAGAAGAAAATTATAACATGCTTCATGATCGACTCTTTCTACAAATTATCTGAGTATGTAGATTGGAGAATTGAAAACTTTTGTTACAACATTAGAGGAAGGGAGTTGCCACTCACCATATAGTGGAGATGCTGAGTCGCAAAAGGCACAACAAAAAGATTTACACAATAATAGCTTTCAGCCATTAAGGCCTTTGTCAGCGATAGACACACACACACACACACACACACACACACACACACACACACACACACGCACAACTTGCACACATGTGTGCAGTCTCAGATAACTGAAACCACACTTTTTTGTTTTACCTATCGAGACTCAATGTCTCCGCTATATGGTGAGTAGCAACTTACCTTCTCTAATATTGTTACATTCCATTGTTTGAAAACTTTTGTTAGCTTCGCAGCAAACTGCATTGTTAGTCTGAAGCTGTACTGTAAACAGTATTTAAAGTTGTAAATACCTTTTTTCTTTGAAAAATGCAAGTGTAATCAAGTAAATATAGAGCTACAAATAGTACTTGTACATTTGTGCGCTTATGTGTGCATATAAGTCTTATGGTCACAAAATGAAGGGGAAAATTTCCATGTCCTGTTGCTATAGTGGTGTCAGATAAGAACGCTGGTGATTGGGTGATGTGCAGTGACAGAGTGCGGTATACCGTGCAACTGCCCAGCCAATAGCATCATTCAGTCGTGTCTGTCTGCAACGCAAAGTTTGGGGTCCGCTTGGAACACTTAGTGTCGATTTTCTTGTTAGTCCAGGTACGGTGGGGTACTGAGCATCTGTAGTATCATTATGGGTGGCGTTTAGCAAATGTGACGAGTTTTACATTAACAAGTAACAGTGATAGTTTTTGGGGTGTATAAATTTGCCTAAGGAGAGTCAGAAGCAGGAATAGTTACACAGCCGGCTGGTGTGGCCGAGTGGTTCTAGGCACTTCAGCCTGGAACCGCGCGACCGCTACGGTCGCAGGTTCGAATCCTGCCTCAGGCATGGATGTGTGTGATGTCCTTAGGTTAGTTAGGTTTAAGTAGTTCTAAGTTCTAGGGGACTGATGACCTCAGATGTTAAGTCCCATAGTGCTCAGAGCCACTTGAACTTGAATAGTTACACATTGTGTCACTTACTATAGTGGTGCTAGTTACCAGGGTAGGTGACAGGTGAAGAGTGACATGGGACAGAGCCAGAGAGAACACCAGCACTGCTGCACAGAATTCTTCATCCCTTTCTGCACATAAAGCATCACGCATCTGCCTTCTTGTTTACAAGCGACTATAACAGAACACAAAGATTATTCCTGTTGATGCTGTCTTGATCACTTTTCTTTTTTCATGTATAAAAGGCTATTTTATACAAACAACTTTTTTATCAAAATAGATTACTTGTGGTGGGTGTGCACCACATGTCTGTGTGAAAATTAGGAGCCAACCACATTACAATTGAATCAGTGAAGTCAAAGATCGATTGATTGTGCCAAATGTGGAGTTCTAAAATCCTGATTATGCTGAAGACAGTATGTGTGTAGAAATAGGGGACTGTGATATCGTCTACTAACATCGGAAGTTAAACTATTTTTTCCGAGCTCACATGTGTTGTAATACTGAATATAGAGCTTTTGACTCTTCTTAATGTTTATTTTATTTTTTGCTTTGTTTTCATTGCAAAGGTTGCCTGATGACTTGATATTTTACCTGCTAGTGTTCTCCCACAAAAGAGACCAAATGTCTGAAAGCAAAAAGGTATTTAGTTTTTTGCGATGCCTGGACAAAGAAAAAGCCTGCATTGTATAAATAGGAACATAACTAGACAAAAAAACGTAAATGAGAATTGTTTAAACATCAAAGTAGAAAAATAGATTTGTATTTTATTCTGCACTTCAAAAGAAAATAAGATGAAAAGGATGAAATAAAAAAAAAAAAAAAGCACTATGTACTGTGTAAATATTGTTTGTTTTGTTTGATCTGTTTGTATTTATAGATTTTCTCATGTGAATAAATGTTGACATTTAGAAGTATTTGGCTGGCAGTTTTCCTATTTTTTTCAGATCGCTGCATTGTAGAGCTCATATCGTATGATCTTTGTCAAGAACATCCACTGTGAACCAACAAAAACTGTTGCCAGTTGTAACTCATTCTGTTGCAATACTTCAACTTTTTTGTAAGGAGTTTCACCATTCAGGTGTCACACTGCACAGCAGACAGCACTTACAGCACACACAGTTTTTATATCGACATATAAACAAAAATGAGCACTCAAATGAGTCTCAATGTGGGAATAAAATGCCAAGGAAGATGCCACAGTGGTCAGCACACTGGACTCGTATTCAGGTGGACGACAGTTTTAATCCCTGTGTGACCTCCCAGATTTAGGTTTTCCATGATTTCCCTAAATCACACAAGGCAAATCCTGGCATGATTCTGTGAAAGGGACGTGGTCAATTTCCTTGCCCAATTTTCGCTATTGAGAGATTGTGTCCCATGTGTTCTATCTCTAATGATACCTATGTGTTCTGTGTCTACTGATAGTGTTGTTGACAGGACATTGAACTCTAATCTTGCTCCCTTTCCAAAATAATATGCCAGGGGCAGTGTAGTAGACTCACCGGCAATGAGTACTTGAAATTTACTTTGTAGCATATATGTGTATATATGTGTATAAAAACAAGTTAATAATAATACCTGTCGTTTTTCGTACAGTCACATCCGGATCTGGAGACCCACGGTATCTCGATACACGATGTGGCAACGAGGGCGCAGATGGCTAAGAGACCGATTCCCGCGACACCTCCGCTGCGCTGCCCTCCCTCCTCCAGCCCCACGCCGAATGCTACCTCGTCGCCTGTTAGCACACCTAGTCACCACTACCAGCAGCAACGAGCGGCGACACCACCGAGTACACCTCACGAGGGAGGGAAGGTGACCGTAAAGCGCCAGAACATGCCGGCGAGGGCAGGGAGTGGGAAAGGAAGCAGTGCTGACCATCAGCATGTCAACAACAGGGCGCCTCATCTTCGCATTGCTAGCCCACAGGTAAGCATCAGTTGTGCTTTTGCACAAATGCAAAGGAATGTAAGCTATATAAGACATTTTACTGTCAGAGAACAAAAATTGCAACACCAGCAGTTAAAGCAAATAGCAATGCAAACACCTTAGGCACTTCTGACTGATGCTAATATTGCCTCTAATTATCCAACCACCCTCACGAACCATTGTAAAAGAGTGTCCCCTCATTACCAGGTACACGAAAAATTTGCATTTTGCAATAAATTCGAATATAGATGCGAATTCTGCCCCGAAATGCAAAAATTCTAACTTATGTAACAGACACGGTTTTATAGAGAATTTTATCCAGGTGAACTATTTTATCAGAAATAGTTTGAAATAGCTTTATTTTCTTCATATAATAATCGAAAATGTAACCAATTTTTAGTTATTAGTCATCACATGATAAAGCCCAATATGGAAAGATAACGTGTTTAAAAAAAAGTAGTACACAAGTGTAGCAATGTAGTCATTGGTCTCAGTGTTCTGGCACCAGGCCAATTGCAGATGGTTGAATAGTCTGTATATGATACACAGGGCAATGCAATGTTGAACTCAACTGTCGGACCTAGCACCTTAGAACTAAGAAACACTTGTGATTCTTGAAATGTTCCCAGCTTAAAGAGTATTGGGACTCCAGCTGGATGATGTAGACCTTTTGCCATGATATTTTGGCTGACAACCATTCAGCCATCTTCAGGTGATTGTTTTGCACTGGAGATTGGTAGTTCACATCACTAACTTTATACCAAAAGTTGGCTCAGATACGCATGTATGAGGGCAGCAGTTACAAGAGCGACCTCTTTCGAGTTTCGCGGTCCCTTCAAATGTAGCTCCATCTATGGCCCACAGGCACATGCGTGATGGTGACACTGCATACACATTCTCTGCCAGAATGTGCAATTGCAGAGTTAAAATTCAGATGTCAAAATTAATGAAACTAATTGTTGCTGGTCATAAAATGTTTTCTTTCTGAAGAAATTAAAAAATTAATCAGGTCTCACACATTATCCAACTGAAAGCTGTCATTACGATTAATAAGATCTTGTGCTAAATGTATTTCCATTGTTTCCTTAACAATTGAATCCCAGAAGGACCTCATCGAGGCCAAGGTTTGTGTGGCAGAATAATCCATGGAATATCCAGTGGAGACACAATGCTTGGCTATGGCTGACTTACTGGCCTGTGAAAGGCAATTGTGGTGATCATGTTCGATGCACCTTTCATGCACTGTGTTCATTGTTTGACCAATGTAGGCTGTGCCACACTGACAATGTATTCCAGCCATCTGCAATTCGAGAATGTCCTTTGCCAATCCGAGAAAAGCACAAGTGTTTGTAGGTGGACAGAAGATTACTTGCACATGATGTTTCCTCAAGATTCTGCCTAATTTCGATGAAATATTGCTGACATACGCGAGGAATGCCCTGGACTTGAACCGCTCCTTTCCTCTTGATCTTGTGGGTGGTCACATTTCTTATTCCTTATGGTATGTGCCTATTTCTTCGCATCGGCATTCTTCAAAAACAACTGCTGGAAATGATGAACAAAAATCTAAATGACAAGATTGGTCTTTGCGGTACAGAAAGACATAAGGGGAAATGTTGACCAGAAATTGCAACATTTAACTTCACCTCGCAATTTTGACACTACAGCTACTAAGTTGCTGGCATTGGCAGAAATTAAAAAGACAGGGAATTCAACATGAAGTGTTCGGACAAATCCGATATGTGACGAAACTGAGCAACGGACCCAACAGGCGCCTTTTACTGTGCCACTTAAGTGCAGTTACCATTGTTAGCAAAGTGGTTATTGCCAAGTGTGAATATGCATAGTTTTTCTTTCAATTTGTGCTGTAAGGGAGACAGATAGGCTGCTACTTTGTTGACATACAGAATATCTAATAATAAATCAATACTTATATAATAGAGGGAAACATTCCACGCGGGAAAAATATATTTAAAAACAAAGATGATGTGACTTACCATACGAAAGCGCTGGCAGGTCAATAGAAACACAAACAAACACATACATACACACAAAATTCTAGCTTTTGCAACCAACGGTTGCTTCGTCAGGAAAGAGGGAAGGAGAGGGAAAGACGAAAGGATGTGGGTTTTAAGGGAGAGGGTAAGGAGTCATTCCAATCCCGGGAGCGGAAAGACTTACCTTAGGGGGAAAAAAGGACAGGTATACACTCGCGCGCACACACACACACACACACACACACACACACACACACACATATCCATCCGCACATACGCAGACACAAGCAGACATTTCATGTCTGCTTGTCTGTATGTCCGCTTGTGTCTGTGTATGTGCGGATGGATATGTGTGTGTGTGTGTGTGTGTGTGCGAGTGTATACCTGTCCTTTTTTCCCCCTAAGGTAAGTCTTTCCGCTCCCGGGATTGGAATGACTCCTTACCCTCTCCCTTAAAACCCACATCCTTTCGTCTTTCCCTCTCCTTCCCTCTTTCCTGACGAAGCAACCGTTGGTTGCAAAAGCTAGAATTTTGTGTGTATGTATGTGTTTGTTTGTGTTTCTATCGACCTGCCAGCGCTTTCGTATGGTAAGTCACATCATCTTTGTTTTTAAATATAAATCAATACTTAAATATACAGCTCTAAAACATATATACAATGTGAAGCCGATATTTTTATGGGCCAGTACATCGATATTTTTTCAGATGATGTATTGATACTTTTCCTTGACATATCGAGAGTCGATGATATTTTTTTAATTATCAATATATCAGATTCCCAATATTTTAAAAAAATATTGAGAGACCTAATACAGAGCCTTCCGTGCTACATGAAAGAAGCCAACTACTTCCCGAACAGTCTCGGATCCACTCTCACTCCTCTCCTACCTGGAGCTTTCTGTGTCACTAATGACGCAACCTCACTTTACCCAAACGTCCTGCATACACATAGCATCTCAACCGTAGAACACTACCTTCTCTCCAGCAGCCATCTGAAAGTGTTCCTAAAACCTCATTCATTGTAACCCTAGCCACCTTCATCCTAATCCAAAACTACTTCCCTTGAGAGGACTAGTTGTACAAACAAATCAGGGGGACTGCTATGGGAACCAGAACAACTCCCTCACCATGCAATATTTTTCATAGGACAAATGGAAGAGGCATTCCTCAAGACCCAGAAGCTCTGCTCCCTGGCTTGGTGTAGATTTATCAATTATGTCTCTGTGGCTGTTCTCAGAGTGAAGAAGAACTTCGCTTTTTGTAACAGCTTAACTCATTTTCCCAACACTAGTCCTTTTCTGTATCCACCTCACTGACCCCCTGTACACAAACTTCAGTGCATATAAAACCAGCCACTAAGCAATTATATCAATGTTTTTTTTTTTTTTTTTTTTTTTTGCCACTGCCTCCTCTTCCATATCAAATACTCCCTTCCCTACATCCTACTCTTCCACTGCAAAGTTATCTGCTGTACCACCAAATCCTGCAATAGTGAAAATAAATAATTTCTGTAGACAGTGACAAATACACCACCACCACCACCATCATCATCATCATCAGTGTTCTGCCAAAAGGCAGGTTTTCACATGGTAGTTCTCAGGCTGTCCGGTCTTCTGCCATTCTCTTCAGGTCTGCATAATTTCCTCTTCCCTTTATGTCGTGTATCCTCTTGTATCGCCTTCTTCATCTCAGTCTTCTCCCACGAACCAATCGTTCCGAAGCATCTACTAGCAAGCGCTCCCTTCTCAATAAATGTCCCAACCAGTTCTTTTTCTACATCTACATCTACATTGATACTCCGCAAGCCACCCAACGGTGTGTGGCGGAGGGCACTTTACGTGCCACTGTCATTACCTCCCTTTCCTGTTCCAGTCGCGTATGGTTCGCGGGAAGAACGACTGTCTGAAAGCCTCCGTGCGCGCTCTAATCTCTCTAATTTTACATTCGTGATCTCCTCGGGAAGTATAAGTAGGGGGAAGCAATATATTTGATACCTCATCCAGAAACGCACCCTCTCGAAACCTGGCGAGCAAGCTACACCACGATGCAGAGCGCCTCTCTTGCAGAGTCTGCCACTTGAGTTTATTAAACATCTCCGTAACGCTATCACAGTTACCAAATAACCCAGTGACGAAACGCGCCGCTCTTCTTTGGATCTTCTCTATCTCCTCCGTCAACCCGACCTGGTACGGATCCCACACTGATGAGCAATACTCAAGTATAGGTCGAACGAGTGTTTTGTAAGCCACCTCCTTTGTTGATGGACTACATTTTCTAAGCACTCTCCCAATGAATCTCAACCTGGTACCCGCCTTACCAACAATTAGTTTTATATGATCATTCCACTTCAAATCGTTCCGTACGCATACTCCCAGATATTTTACAGAAGTAACTGCTACCAGTGTTTGTTCCGCTATCATATAATCATACAATAAAGGATCCTTCTTTCTATGTATTCGCAATACATTACATTTGTCTATGTTAAGGGTCAGTTGCCACTCCCTGCACCAAGTGCCTATCCGCTGCAGATCTTCCTGTATTTCGCTACAATTTTCTAATGCAGCAACTTCTCTGTATACTACAGCATCATCCGCGAAAAGCCGCATGGAACTTCCGACACTATCTACTAAGTCATTTATATATATTGTGAAAAGCAATGGTCCCATAACACTCCCCTGTGGCACGCCAGAGATTACTTTAACGTCTGTAGACGTCTCTCCATTGATAACAACATGCTGTGTTCTGTTTGCTAAAAACTCTTCAATCCAGCCACACAGCTGGTCTGATATTCCGTAGGCTCTTACTTTGTTTATCAGGTGACACAGTGCGGAACTGTATCGAACGCCTTCCGGAAGTCAAGAAAAATAGCATCTACCTGGGAGCCTGTATCTAATATTTTCTGGGTCTCATGAACAAATAAGGCGAGTTGGGTCTCACACGATCGCTGTTTCCGGAATCCATGTTGATTCCTACATAGTAGATTCTGGGTTTCCAGAAATGACATGATACGCGAGCAAAAAACATGTTCTAAAATTCTACAAGAGATCGACGTAAGAGATATAGGTCTATAGTTTTGCGCATCTGCTCGACGACCCTTCTTGAAGACTGGGACTATCTGTGCTCTTTTCCAATCATTTGGAACCCTCCGTTCCTCTAGAGACTTGCGGTACACGGCTGTTAGAAGGGGGGCAAGTTCTTTCGCGTACTCTGTGTAGAATCGAATTGGTATCCCGTCAGGTCCAGTGGACTTTCCTCTATTGAGTGATTCCAGTTGCTTTTCTATTCCTTGGACACTTATTTCGATGTCAGCCATTTTTTCGTTTGTGCGAGGATTTAGAGAAGGAACTGCAGTGCGGTCTTCCTCTGTGAAACAGCTTTGGAAAAAGGTGTTTAGTATTTCAGCTTTACGCGTGTCATCCTCTGTTTCAATGCCATCATCATCCCGTAGTGTCTGGATATGCTGTTTCGAGCCACTTACTGATTTAACGTAAGACCAGAACTTCCTAGGATTTTCTGTCAAGTCGGTACATAGAATTTTACTTTCGAATTCAATGAACGCTTCACGCATAGCCCTCCTTACGCTAACTTTGACATCGTTTAGCTTCAGTTTGTCTGAGAGGTTTTGGCTGCGTTTAAACTTGGAGTGGAGCTCTCTTTGCTTTCGCAGTAGTTTCCTAACTTTGTTGTTGTACCACGGTGGGTTTTTCCCGTTCCTCACAGTTTTACTCGGCACGTACCTGTCTAAAACGCATTTTACGATTGCCTTGAACTTTTTCCATAAACACTCAACATTGTCAGTGTCGGAACAGAAATTTTCGTTTTGATCTGTTAGGTAGTCTGAAATCTGCCTTCTATTACTCTTGCTAAACAGATAAACCTTCCTCCCTTTTTTTATATTCCTATTAACTTCCATATTCAGGGATGCTGCAACGGCCTTATGATCACTGATTCCCTGTTCTGTACATACAGATTCGAAAAGTTCGGGTCTGTTTGTTATCAGTAGGTCCAAGATGTTATCTCCACGAGTCGGTTCTCTGTTTAATTGCTCGAGGTAATTTTCGGATAGTGCACTCAGTATAATGTCACTCGATGCTCTGTCCCTACCACCCGTCCTAAACATCTGAGTGTCCCAGTCTATATCTGGTAAATTGAAATCTCCACCTAAGACTATAACATGCTGAGAAAATTTATGTGAAATGTATTCCAAATTTTCTCTCAGTTGTTCTGCCACTAATGCTGCTGAGTCGGGAGGTCGGTAAAAGGAGCCAATTATTAACCTAGTTCGGTTGTTTAGTGTAACCTCCACCCATAATAATTCACAGGAACTATCCACTTCTACTTCACTACAGGATAAACTACTACTAACAGCGATGAACACTCCACCACCGGTTGCATGCAATCTATCCTTTCTAAACACCGTGTGTACCTTTGTAAAAATTTCGGCAGAATTTATCTCTGGCTTAAGCCAGCTTTCTGTACCTATAACGATTTCAGCTTCGGTGCTTTCTATCAGCGCTTGAAGTTCCGGTACTTTACCAACGCAGCTTCGACAGTTGACAATTACAATACCGATTGCTGCTTGGTCCCCGCATGTCCTGACTTTGCCCCGCACCCGTTGAGGCTGTTGCCCTTTCTGTACTTGCCCAAGGCCATCTAACCTAAAAAACCGCCCAGCCCACGCCACACAACCCCTGCTACCCGTGTAGCCGCTTGTTGCGTGTAGTGGACTCCTGACCTATCCAGCGGAACCCGAAACCCCACCACCCTATGGCGCAAGTCGAGGAATCTGCAGCCCACACGGTCGCAGAACCGTCTCAGCCTCTGATTCAGACCCTCCACTCGGCTCTGTACCAAAGGTCCGCAGTCAGTCCTGTCGATGATGCTGCAGATGGTGAGCTCTGCTTTCATCCCGCTAGCGAGACTGGCAGTCTTCACCAAATCAGATAGCCGCCGGAAGCCAGAGAGGATTTCCTCCGATCCATAGCGACACACATCATTGGTGCCGACATGAGCGACCACCTGCAGATGGGTGCACCCTGTACCCTTCATGGCATCCGGAAGGACACTTTCCACATCTGGAATGACTCCCCCCGGTATGCACACGGAGTGCACATTGGTTTTCTTCCCCTCTCTTGCTGCCATTTCCCTAAGGGGCCCCATTACGCGCCTGACGTTGGAGCTCCCAACTACCAGTAAGCCCACCCTCTGCGACTGCCCGGATCTTGCAGACTGAGGGGCAACCTCTGGAACAGGACAAGCAGCCATGTCAGGCCGAAGATCAGTATCAGCCTGAGACAGAGCCTGAAACCGGTTCGTCAGACAAACTGGAGAGGCTTTCCGTTCAGCCCTCCGGAATGTCTTTCGCCCCCTGCCACACCTTGAAACGACCTCCCACTCTACCACAGGTGAGGGATCAGCCTCAATGCGGGCAGTATCCCGGGCAACCACAGTCGTAGTCCGATCAGGGGATGCGTGGGACGAGCTGGCCGTCCCCGACAAACCCCCATCCCGACCCCCACAGTGATGCCCATTGGCAACAGCCTCAAGCTGTGTGACCGAAGCCAACACTGCCTGAAGCTGGGAGCGAAGGGATGCCAACTCAGCCTGCATCCGAACACAGCAGTTGCAGTCCCTATCCATGCTAAAAACTGTTTTGCTAAGAACGTCTGAACTAATCTACAGAGAGCGCAAACAAATCGACAAAATTTAAGCGGTTATTAAAATACAAGATTGCCTAGTAAATGCAGTAATGCTGCTACTTGCGCACTGCTGACACTGCTCGGCGGCGGAAGGAGACTAAGCGAAATTACACTATTCAGGTACTAAAACACGATGCTACACTCTCAATACTATAATATGCCCGAAATTTATGAATTAAACAATGCAAGAACCAAAAACACGCAAAGAAATTAAGAGTTAAACTGTGTAACAAATGAGTGAGCTAGGAGTATACGACTTGCTGCTCAGCTGCTTATCCAACGGCGGCAGGGAGCACACTGACTGCGACCAACCGACACTGGCCGTTCAAAACAAAACAGTAGACAAACGACTACGCGAATTTACACTATTCAGGTACTAAAACGCGATGCTACAACTCTCAAATACTATAATACGCTCGAAATTTATGAATTAAACAATGCAAGTACCAAAAACACGCAAAGAAATTAAGAATTAAACTATGTAACAAATGAGTGAGCTAGGAGTATACGACTTGCTGCTGCAGCTGCTTATCCAACGGCGGCAGGGAGCACACCTTTCTCTTACAACCTTCAGCAGACATCTTCTCTCACCAACCCTTTCCAATACTCTTTCATTACTCACTCTTTCCATCCAGCTTATTGTCCCCATTCTCCTCCACATCCACATCTAAGTTTGTTTTAAAAAGCTATACACAACTGTGAACTCCAGCCATGGGAAATTAATCAGTTACTGTATTTAGCTTTCCATCCTTATCCACTTCAAGGTTGTTATCCACCTTTATTGATCTTGAAAGTAATAAATTATTAAAACTTTGATATTTCTTCCTTTCATTTTGAAAGTCATTCGGTAAAACTCACTATTTTTGCTGAGTACTGATGAAACAGTTGTTATACTTGATGAATATATGTTTATAATACACACTCAGATAGCTTAGCATGTTAATATGCTGCTTTTGGGATTCAGGGAGGTGAGCCGGTTTCAGATCGCATCTGCCATGCAGATTATGATAAGGGCTGATGAGGCAGCCAGTCCGGTTGCAGCTTTGTGTGTGTGTGTGTGTTTTGCACAGTTTGCAGTCTGTGACACATCAAACATGAAAGAGCTATTCATTGCCTGACATTTCATTAATCAATTTATTGTGTTATCCAGGTAACCAATGCTGGAGCCAACAGTTCAGAGAGCTCAGAAAGTGGGGATGAAACTGAATCTGAATCGGAAGATGCTGTCGACGATAAGACAGGCCTTTTGCCAATGTCTGTTAAAGAAGAACTTATGGTGCTACCAGAAATTAAGACAGAACCTATCGAAGACACAGAACCATCCCCCAGGGCAAAAGTACGGCGGACTAACAGCGTTGGGTAAGTGTTAAAGTAAAGTTGTCCTCTCTAAATTGTCCTAACATCTCGAGCACAGAGACATTGCTATCTGCGTAGTTCCTGCAATTTTTCAAGCTGGAATACATACTACCACAACCACACCCAAACTCGCTCATACATCGTGAAACTGTCTTTTTTTGAGTGGTTGCTTGTTCTAACAAGAATAAGAGAGGGCAGAGAGCAAAGGCCGATTAAGATGACTGTCTTTTTGAGTTTTTTCAAAAAATTTGCTACAGTTTAATTTATTTTCTGAAATTGTGCTTACTTAAAATTTGCACACTTTTGCATGCAATTTAACCAATTCTGGTAACTTTTTGCAGTCTGATGTTGATACCTCAAAGCTGTGGTTTTGTAAGAATTCACGTTTCATGAGGTGTTGCATGTTGCTGTCCACGCACTTTTTGTTTGAAATTAAGTGACAAAAAGAAGCCAGTAGGTGATAAATACACAGTCAAGTCACATTAATGTGAGCAGCACCTGTGTTCGACAACTACATGCAATAACCACTCACAGATAGCAGTTGGCAGTGGAGGGTATACAAAGTGGGGGAGGGGCGAATGTGGAAAATAGTGCAGTTGTTGTCCTAATGTGGAAATGGAGCAATTTATATGATGTCCAAAATAGCATGAAGATAGGCCTTTGGGTCAAATGTGGAAGCATTTTGGAAATGGTTAAATTTGTAGACTGTTCTCGTGCTACGGTGGTTAAAATATACTGTATATGACAAAGTGGTGCTATCCAAAATTAGGGCTGAGGCAGTTGTGGTGGACTACAGGCCATAGAGAACAGGGGGAATTACAGCTATGGAGATGTGTGTATGGGCAAATTTACGTGCAACCATTGAGTAACTAACTGCACAGATGAATCAAGGGGCTACCAGCAGTGTTCCCTCAGTGACAGTTCACCAATTGTTGCTGCGTGTGAGCCTCTGCGGCAGGCGCCTGTTCGTCGGCTACAAAGGCTGGAATTTGCACACCAGTACCACAACTGGACATCACATTTTTAGATTAATCACATTTTGTGACCCATTGAACCTATGGCCATTGGCGTGTAGCAATTGTCGGAAGGGTCCAGGCGAGAGGAGAGAGCATTATAATCTGGGAAATATTTTCGTGTCATTCCCTGGGTGATCTCTCATTCTGGAAAGTGTTTTGGATCAGCACAAGTATGCGTCTATCTTTGGGGCTGTGTTCACCCCTACATGCAGTTGGCTTTTTGCTCGGCACGATGGTATCTACCAACAGGACTGTGCAATATCTTGCACAGCTTGTGTGTCACAGAACTCCGTTCTGAAATCTAGAAATGGACAGACAGTCTACATCAGAATTATTTTTTCTTCTAGCATGTTGTTGCAAACTATATAATTCATCCTAAATGCACCCTTTTCGTTAACTACAAATGTGAGGTGAAAAGCAAAAAGGGACCTCTTGTTCATTGTTGCCAAAAAGAGTAGTTTGCCTAAGAACTATCGTGTTTTTTTTTTTTTAATTTTTTTTTTTTTTAATACGCTTTACTTTGTCCTCTATAAGCTAAAACCAATAATAAAATTTTTCAGTACATAAAACACTCAACTGTGTCTTTAAAGTAGAAAAAGTCAAGATGATACTTAATATTGTTAACACTCCTTGTTATACATGTTTGAGCTCTCCTCCTCAAAGACATGAAGTTATGCTACAAAGAAATGACTTGTCACCAAGGATTTCACTTCAGTGTATGAGAATATGTTTAAACAAATCACTGTTCAACTAACTTTTTACCTGTGTGCTGGCTAAAAACAGTGTACTTCCAACTATAACACAACATCAGACATAACTCTTGTAACAGAATTTGCCTCACAGCAACCAAAATCAATTAGAACTCTTAGGCTAACAGTCTACTCCAAACTGCAATAAGACAACCCAAGTCTTCATATAACTCTACTTTATTGATCAAAATCTGGTGCCAGCTGATGTCAGGTCAACATGTTTACCTACCTAACTAAAGTATTGTCACTACTTTTTAATACCAAATCATTACGTGGAGAGAGTATAGTCTGTAAATATACTCTGTGAATATAGTATCCTTCTGGTTTTGGTCTGTTGCTGCTGGCTTGGCCCAGCACCATTGGTTCTCCGATGTCCAGGGACTTTTGAAACATCATCTGAACAAATTTCCAGCACATTTTCTAATGTAAAGTCATCCGGTAGTTAATTACTCAGAATAACTCTGAACATAATTGCATTGAGCCACACTCCATTATACAGAGCTACTATAAATCATTCATTTGTTTTGAAAGTTCTATATTTTCCAAAGTATTATTTGTACCATTATGACTGATGCATGAATAGAGCTGTAAACTCACCAAGTTTGTATTTTGCCCACCAGTTGGCATTAAGCATGCACTGCCTTGACAAAATGGCGACAAAGCGAGAAAAGAGTTTTTGTGTGGAATATGCGAGGTTTTTGTCTGATACAAGAGTGCAGTGTGCATTCAGAAGGAATTATGGAAAGGAACTACCATTAGTAATTTGGAAATCCTGGTTGTCTCTGTAAACAGAAAAGTACCAGTCGACCAACTGTGCCAGGTCCAACTATGGAGATGGTAAGGGAAATTTTCATATGCAGTCCAAAAATATCAGTGGTCTGTGCAAACCACAAATGTGGACTATTGCAGCAAACCACATGGAAGATTTTGCAACAGCCGTTACATTTCAAACTACCGTCTGTAGCTCATGCAACAAATAAAATTAGAAGATTATGTGCAGTGCCTTCAGTTTTTCACCACAACATTGTGCCTCCAAGCTGATATTGAGCAATAAACCAACCTTCCATTTATCTTGAAATGTTAATCGCCACAATGTGAGGTTCTGGGTCACTAAAAGTCCTCATGAAATCAGGCATATGAATGAGATTCCAAACAGATATGTTTTCTGTGCAGTGTCACAGATGAAGCTGTATGCGCCGTTTTTCTTCTGCGAGAAGACTGTGACAGGTACCTCTTACCTTGATATGTTGCAGTTGCAGTTATTTACACAATGGACTGTTGAATCTGAGGATTCCAACTCCAACAAGACTTCCCATTGGAGTATTGATGTTCGTTACCTAAATGATGAACTTACATGTCTCTGGATCGGGCGTAGAATTGTGACAATGTGGTTCTGTTACCTTAACTTAAAGGTAGTGAAGAAAGGAATAGTTACTGAGAAGAATTATGAGACTAAAGAATTTAACGTAAATTAATGCCAGGTGGGTACTTAGAAACAAGGACATGCTGTAACACCAGTTCCCACCTGCAGACTGTTGAGAAACTGGTGTCTGGGGTAACTATTCGTATGGCATGTGTAGAGAAATAGGAACTGAGGTCACAATTGTCATGTTGTACAGCATACTCTACAACAGGATCTTGTGCGTTGCCGATATGCACCCTGTGTCTATCGTTACTCATCCTAACTGATAGCTTGGTGACGGTCACACCAGTGTAGAAAGCCGAACAGTGTTTACATAACAACTGCTATATGATGTGTCAATTCATGATTGGCTCTCCTTTTGATAATATGTGTTTTGACAGTTACAGGGCTGGTATATGTGGTGGTAGGACAGTGCATAGGGCAAGTCTTACAGTGAGGATGGTCACAAGGGTAGGAGCCAAAGAGCAGGGAAATGAATGAGAAGGAGCATAGGGGCTGACAAAAATATTGAGGAGATTGGGGGCGGGGGGAGGAGGGGGGGCTAAAAGGTATCATAGGTGTGGTGGGCAAATTGTCAAACAAAAAGGACATCATTTCAGGGCATGATTGTAAGAAATCATGGTCGTGCTGAAGTAGCTGATTAATACATTCAAGACCAGGATAGTACTGAGTGACTAGTGGTGTATTCCTATATTGTTTTTTCAAGGGATCAGCAATACCAGGATAGACTGTGATAGCTGAGACATCTGCTTTTGAATTAGGCTCAAGTGAGAGTGATGGTGTAGAGCTGTAAAGAGTTTGCTTCTTAACAAATACATTTACTTTGAATTCTAGGGCTGTATGCCAGGGAAAGTGTGGCGTGGAGAAGATGTCAGATGTCAGAACGTAGGTATTGTGGTTTGTTTGCAGGTTTAATGGGAATTGAAGTGTGTAGCAGACCCTTGGTGAGGGTGAGTTCAACATAAAGGAAAGTACCTTGGGAGTCGGAACAGGACTGTGTGAAATTTAACTGGGAGAAAGTGTTTAGAGATTCCAAAAATTTTCATCAATGTATCTAAACCAAATCAGGGAGTGAAGCGTTATGGATCCCAGGAAAACCTTCAAGTAAAGTAGGTTTGGAATCAGGTGCACACTGGTTGAGATATATTAAGCAGCAGGCAGACCATGTACATGGGTGTGTTGGTATAGAGGGAGGTGGCACTAATGGCGACAAGCAAGGTGTGTGGTGGGAGTGGGATGGGCACAGATTTAAGATGATCTAGGAAGTATTTGGTGTCTCTGATACAAGCAGGTAGTTGTCGTACTATAGGTTGTAGGTGTTGATCAACTAAAGTAGACATACATTCAATGGGTGCCTTGCTTTGAAGCCAGCAACTGTGGGATCGCCAGGGTGGTTGGGTTTGTGGATCATAAGAAGAAGGTAAAATGTGGGAATGTGTGATTTGAGTGGGATAAAGTTTTATGGACTGTACTGTCTTTACAATATGTCTTTGGTTCTCTCTACCCACCTGGCCGTAATGTATGTTAACTTCTTCGGTCTTAGCATTTCTTCTCAGAAGAAATTCCTTTCTCTACTCCCTTTTAGTTTTATGTATCTTTTATTTTCTGACTTGTCTAGTCCCCCCATCTATCCCCACCTCCACCTTTCTACCACTTAACTTTCCATTCTTATTAGTACGTGCACAATGTTTTGTCAGTAATCCCTGTCTTGCTTATGACAATTTCTTCCACCTTTAAGTTCTCAGGTTTTCAAATCTTGTCTGGTGCAATCCCCAACAATTCCTTATTTCCTTCTCATTTCATCTGGTAAGTGTCACCTGACCAAAGGTTCTGAGTGGATGTTCAATAACCCTCTCCATTTCTTAACCCTCGCCAGTCCTTTTCCTTCATCCCTTTTCCTTTTTCTTCGACCCTTCTGTCAGAAGAAGGAGCCACTGTCTCTGAAACCTTTGCAGATTTCCTTCACTTTTATATGTGTTTTCTCCTACTGCTGGCTGGTTGAGTAGATCTTTTATCCATCCAGGTATATTATACTTTTTAAAAGATTTATTATTTTCATTTATATATGTTCTCTCTTTTGTGCCACACTAATGCTGGGTAAAAAATAGTGTAAGCCATTTATCCTTCTAGTATTTTGTTTATGACTGTTACTGTTATTTTCCAACAGAGATTAGCACTTGTAAAGTAGAATGACAAAATAGTTGTGACATCAGTGTTAAAAATTCTTCAAGTTCCCTTATTTTGTAGAGTACTCTTATCAGGGGTGTCCCAGTATGTATATAGATATAGATATCAGAAAGTATTAATCATTTTGTTCTGATCTAAATGATATCAGTATCAGTATGCAGTATTCAGTATGTGTCCTGTCAACTAATCCTTTCTTTTAGTCATGTTGTGTTACAAATTTATTTTTCTCCCATTTGATTCAGTATCTCTTCATTATTTATGTGATCTACTCACCTAATCTTCTGTTTCACAACATTTCTAACGTTTAATTCTCTTCTTGTCTGAATTGTTTATGATCCAAGTTTCACTACTGTACAGGGCTACACACCAGATGAATACCGTTATGAAAGATTATATAGCAAAACACATTCACACATTTTAGCGTCTTATATCCTAATTTAATTCCCTCAGCATTGCCTGTTCTAATTCACCTACATTCCATGGCATATGTATTACTTTTGTTGTTGATCATGTTATAATCTGTTTTCAAGACACTCTTCATTCCCTTCAGTTGCTCTTTCAAGTCCTTAGCAGTCTCTGACAGAATGACAATGTTATAGGCAAACCTCAAAGTTTTTATTTCTTCTCTCTGTGCTTTATTTCCATTTCCACATTACTCTTTGGATTCGTTTAGTGATTGCTCAATGTACACATTGAATAACGTGGGTATAGGGTACAGCCCTGTCTCATCCCTTCTCAACTAGTGCCCTTCAGTTCTTATAACTGCAGATTGATGTCTGTTGCAGATAAACTTTTACTCCCTGTGCTTCAAGTCAGCATCCTTCAGGCTTTTAGAGAGTACACTCATGTTGACATTGCCCAAAACTTTCTCTAAATCTACAAATGCTATAAGTGTAACTTTGCATTTCTCCAATCTGTCCTGCAAGATAATTCATAATGTCACTATTGCTTCACATGTTGGAACACAAACAGATCTTCCTGTAGGTTGCCTTCTAGCATTCCTGCGATTCTCTCTTTAAAATATTTGATGCTGTTATTGATACTAAGGAGAGGTGCCCAGCTGTGTGATTGAGTTTTTGTAACCATCTGTACGGTGATGCAGGCTAAGGTCCCAGGTCTCACACCCTGCGGCCATTTACCCCACTGGGCCATCATGTCATACATATTGCATTGTGAAGAATAACTCTGAAAGATTTTTTTACAAACATTCGATACGCGAACCATGAGTGACCTGGCAGATGTCAATATGGTAATCAAATTCTTGCCATACCCGTCCCAGTATGGCGTCATCGACTGTCGCAGTGCTTCCCGTATTCTCTCCCGAAGCTCTGCTACATCATGTGGTACAGGTGGTACATACACCGGATCTTTAATGTGTACCCACAGAAAAAAGTCACACAGAGTGACATCTGGTTATCAGGGAGGCCATTTCATGAAATAGTTGTCCCCTTCTGTAACACACCCAATCCATCAATGCAATCATCAGGTACCCCCGAACTTCATGAAGAAAATGGTGTGGAGCCCCATCCTGTTGAAAGATGAACAGAGAGTCAAATTGCATTTGAGACATCAGCCGTTGCTGTACCATGTCCAAGTAGGTATATCCAGTGACAGTGCTCTCGGTGAAGAAGAATGGCCCGTATAGTTTTTGATGTGACGAGGCACAAAAAACATTGACCTTTGGAGAATCACACTCAAATTCAATGCATTTGTGTGGATGATCAGTACCCCAGATTCAGCAGTTATGCCTGTTCACTTTCCCATTAGTGTGAAAAGTGGCTTCGTCGCTAAAAATTAAGTGATCAACAATGCCATCCCTATCCTCATTCAGTTGTTGCAACTGCGAACAAAACTCAAAACGCTTGTCTTTTTTATCGTCATTGAGCTTCTGCACTAGTTCCAATTTGAATGGTTTCATAGACAGCTTCTATTGCAGGACTTTCCACAGTGTCATTGGAGCCATTTTGAGTTCACTGGATGCACGACACACCTATTTCTTTGGACTGCTTATAAGTGTGTCTCGTACGTGCTCCACATTCACTTCTCTCACACTGGGACGTCCGTTTCTCTTTGCCGGGCATGTCCACTTCTCTTTGCCGGGCACAAGCAACCTGTCATAACGAATTTGTTTTGCCAGTGGTAAATGGCCATCCTTGTTGGTGGCTTCTTACTGCACTTTGTGCTAAACATCTGTTGAACAGCTGTAGCACACTTGTTTTTGTCAAACTTCAACACACAAAAAGCTCGCTCCACACCTGAATCACCATGTTTGCGACTAGCACTGACTATTGGCAAATTACGAAACTATGCTGTGGCAGTATACATGAAAAAAAAACTTTCAGGGTCTCTCTTGAAAATGACGTATGTATGATATCAGTACAGTGTTTGGTTCTTGTGCAATAAATAATTGAAAGTGTTCCCGTCCTTTATGTACACCCTGTATATTACAGAGTGGTTACGTGGTGTAGTGGATAGGGTGATACCTCCACTTTCATAAGGTTGTGGGTTTGAAACTGGTCAGGTTCTTTAATTTTTTTATTTTTAAATCTTTATTGAAATGACTTTTATCATTTTTATTCAGTTAATGGTTTAAATGTAATTTTTTTTATTGCTATGCTTTTGTCACATCATTTTAATCATTGTATAAACTTCATTTGTATTCTTCCTTTTCCACTCAGAATTTTTATGAGTGTGAATTTAATTATATTTATCTATTATTATATTTAATTATTTGAAACTGCCTGTGTATCAGTTGATAAACAAAAGATCAAAAGATTTTTTGTTTATATTGGCCTTGCATTGAAATAAAAAATGTATTTTTTGTTACAAGATGTGCATTTTTAAAATGGTAATCATACAAACGTTTAAAACAGTGTAAATTCATATTGCCCTATGAGCAGAATAACGCAGATGAAGATTAAAATGAAAGGAGGAGTATGGAAAATGAAGTTAGAGAATATGGGAAATAGAAATAATGAATGCGATAACATGGACAAAAAATATGATGGTGAAACAAAAGAAGTTAAATTGAAGTTAATGCAGAAAATTAATTAAAATCACATGAACAAAGATTTCAAGTGGAAAAAAGGTGATACGAAGAAAAATGAGAGCAAATGAAGAATTTGATATGATGATTAAAAGGATGTGATGAAGGAATAAAAATTAAAAATTATATTTAAACATGTTGATTGAGTAAAAATAATGTTGAAATAATTTTAATAAAAATTCAAAAAAGGAAAGGATTTAAAGTACTTGATGAAATTCAATCCCATGACTTTCTGCATGAGAAGTCTGTATCCTATCCATTACACCATGCAACACATTTAGAATGTATAATTTTTTTTACCCTATTGAGCATCACAGAAAATTCCAAATTTATTTTTTTGTCGAATACTTGCAATCGATGACCCACCAGAATGAATGCCTGCAGGGTGTGATACATTTGATCTTAACCTACATTATAGTATAGTTCAGGCTGTTCCAGCTCATGGGCTCCGCTGTGAGCCGCGGAGCGCTCCCTGCTCCAGGGAGCCGCGTCGCTCGCTGTGACCAGTCAAGTGGGCCGGCACGTGGCACGGCTGGCTGAGGCAGGCGGCAAGGCAAGGGTTTTGATGTGCCAGCTGCGTCTTACAAGATCGAAAACCTCACACTCTTAGCTGCTAAGACGTGGTGACGTGCTACACTAGGAAATACGATCTTCAGGAAATAAATAAGAAACAAATGTTTTACAAGAAATTGCATACTAAATTTATTTGGCCTCTGTAGTTTGAAATTTTCTTTTCATTGCAAGATCGGAAATATCAGGCGTCAAAGTGTTCGCAGCGTTAATGCGGAGGATGGCCTTCATTGTTGCATCCTGAAGAAGCGATCGTTCCTTACTTTATAACTGTTTTCATTGCTCAGAAAAGCTGCTCACATCAAAACGTAAATCCAAACATGCACGTGATCTGAGCGGCATTGTTGTGAAGTTTGGGAAATATTTTTTCTGTAATGAAAACTACCATCGTGACAAATACAACGTGATGTAGTACCTCTCTTTCAACAAAGTTGAATTTTGCAAATCAATAATCTCCAATTGAAGCGACGAAGACAAGTCATCGATGGAAACTGAAAAAGGAGTGCTGAATACCTTAAGTTCCATTTCCAAACTAGTGAGGTCTCGGAATCGTGTTTCAAACGACGTGATGAGCTGCTTTGCTTGGTAATCGCTGAAAGTAGTACCATCAGGTAGTTTTAAAGAAGCAAGATGATTGAAGAACGTTAGATGTCCATTACTCATCTGTCTCTCAAATAAACGTAACTTTTCCATGAACACTTTGATCTGGTCGTGCATGTCAACGATTAGCTGCCCTTTGCCCTGCAATGACAGATTTAAATTATTCAGATGCATAGTTATGTCAGCTAGGAACGCCAGGTCTGATATCCATTTTATATCTTTCAGACAACGCATTTCTTCCCCTTTCATTTCGAGAAAATGGGTATTTCCTCACTAATGGCAAAGAAAACATCAAGAACTTTTCTCCGACTCAGCCAACGAACTGTACTGTGGTAAGATATATCCCCATACTCCGCTTCCACATCTTTCAGGAATCCTTTGACGACGCACAGTTCACGACATCTTTCATTATGCCACCTAGCTCTACTGTTTCAGCACACAGTGCCTCTTGGTGCATTACAGAACACGAACTATGTTGCATGTTTTGATACCCTCCGTATTACGAATCCGTTTTTAAACATACGTCTACTGGTATGTCGTTCTTAAGCCTGGCTACCAGTTCTCTGCGTGCAACGCCTTCTACCTGACTGTATTTAATTCTGTATATTGTACCTCTTCGCAGAATTAAATACTTTATGACATACAAAACACTGCGGTCGACCATCCCTCTCAATGAATAGAAAGGTATCCTCCAATAGAGGTACAGAGCTCCCGCGGCTAGTCATAGCTGTCATTGAGCACGGATCATTATGGCTGCATGCGGCCAGGGGGCAGTGAGTTCGCTTTCCCGCTCCAGGCGGGCTCCGAGCTGCCGCAGTGAGCGCTCCGGAGCGCTCCGGCTCCCTGGAGCTCGGTTGGAACAGCCTGGTATAGATGGTGCAAAAAGTCAGTCCCACTGCTCTTTGTAAGTATTGTTCCAAATCTATAATTGGGATGCCCATAGTTCTTAAAGATATGTTTCAGCTGTTTGTGTTCCAAAGAGGATTTTTCTGCAGGTCTTCACCTCGAGGTGCCGGGAAAGCAGTGCAATCGCAATCGCATCCGAACAACCGTAGTAGTCAGCAGCAGCAGCAACAGCAACAGCAACAACAACAACAGCAACAGCAGCAGCAACAGGTGCAGGTGAAGATGGAGCCAGCAGAGACAGTGCACCAGCAGGTGCAGATGATAAAGCTGGAGCCGGGTGAGGCGTGGACCACCAAGCAGGACGGCTCGGCCACGATAGTGCTGGACCGGCACAGCTCGTCATTGCTGCAGCAGCAACAGCAGCAGAAGCAGCTGCAGAGGCAGGAACAGCAGAAGCAACAGCAGCGACCAGAGCATAAGCAGCAGAAGCAGCCGTACCAGCCGCGCCTCGTACACGTCCGAAAGGCCTACAACATCGCCACCCTGCAGGACCTTGACGGCATCGACATGATGAACCTGCCTGTCGACCTGGAAGATTCTTCTGACATAAAGTGAGTACCTGGAATAAATATTTCACTCTGCAGCAGAATATGCACTAATTTGAAACTCACTGGCAGAATAAGAGTGTGGGCCGGACTGGGCCTCAAACTGGGAACTTCGGCAAACTGAGCTAGAGAGCACAACTTATGTATGCACTCCCTTCCCCCTGCTCTTACACCCACACCACAGCCTAACAGTTTTATAGATGTCTTTTTTTCTAGGTGGTCAGGGCAGAAGTAAACACTTGAAGTTTGCCAATAACATTTTAATTCTATCAGAGACAGCAAAGGAGTTGGAAGGTCGATTGAAGTGAATTAATATTGTCTTGCAGATAGGCACTGAAACTTGTGTGTTAAAAAGTAGAGACAAGGTGAGAGTACAAGAGACAAGATGAGAGTACAAACTTTTGAAATGTGGTGCTAGAGAAGAATCCTGAAAATCGGATGTGTCATACAGATAACTAATGGAAATATATTGAATTGAGTCAAGGAGAAAATACCTTCAGATACGTTTACTAAATGAAGGGATCAGTTGATAAGACACTTCTTGACACATCAAGGAATTATCAGTTAAATGCAAATGCGTGTGTGTGTAGGAGGGGGGGTTGTAGAGGTAGACCAACATTTGACTGCAGTGATCGGTTTCAAATGGATGTTGGTTCCACAGATACACAGAGATGAAGTGGCTTGCATATGAAATTCATTTTCGGACTAGAAATTTGTACCTGTATTCTAGAGTAATGCTTTGTATGTCATTCCTTCCAATTGTCACAACTGCCCATAGTGGTTATACCTCGTCAGAATTCTCACAAATCAATGAAAAACCTGAAACCTTGGATTTTCCTCTAATTTTGTTCATTTTCAGTTATTTACATGTCACCCCTGTTCCATCATTGACAGCGCTAGGGCAGTCACACCCTAACTATGTATTTTTGAGATATTCAGTCACATTAGCATTAGGTTTAATGGAAATAGGCATCTTAGAGTTGAGGTATAAGATGAACTAATTATTAAAAATAAACAATATACTGAAACATCATGCTTTATGCTCAAGTTTTATTATTGTGCAACATTTTAACCAAAAGCTAGTTTTTCATGCATCTCAATGTTTATGAAGTAATATCTTGTGCACTACGTGTTGGACAATGAAATAATTTTGCAAGTACAGTCAGGGTATTTGTGGATACTGTCTGCAAACTATGTTGCATATAGAATTGGTAGCAAAGAAGTAATAAATTAAAACATTATCTCTGTAATGACAGCTTTGTGGAAACGATAGATTGTTGCTCACCATGCGGAGGAGGCGTTGCGTTGTAGTCAGGCATGAGGAAAAGACTGCTACACCTTCAGCTTTCAGTCTTAAGCCATTCTTCTAAAGGAGAAAACACACGCCCAGATTCACACAAGCACAACTTACTGTCTGGCCACTGAGGCTCTGAAATGTCGGCCTCAGTGGTCATATGTTTGGGAGTTGTGCTCATGTGAATGTGCGTGTGTTTTCCATTTTAGAAGAAGGCCTTGTGGCCGAAAGCTCAAATGTGTTGCAGTCTTCTTGTTGCATTTTTCTGCAATTCCATGTCTCTTCTGTATGGTGAGTAGCAATCTATCCTCTCCATAATATTGTCATTATTCCATCCTAGATTTTCCACAGTTAGAAAAGATCACGTCCAATGCTGACATTTTACTACAAAAATGTGAATATGTGGTGAACGATAAACTTCGTTTCTTTCATCACTTTGTGGAGGCTGTCAGTGAGAAAAAGTTTAGTAAAGGTTTGAAGTTACGTGTAAACTTTATTAGAAGTCACTAAGTGCTTTTATTCTCAAATAACCGACAAATAAAGTCAGCATATTTTGCGAGCCTTCAGTTATGCTGCCTCCAGAGAAGCACGCAGCCCTAACTGTAATACTTGTTTTAATGTGTTCAAGCTTTCGCATAAGATTACACCTATTAATGAGTAGATTTTGACAGAATTTTAAATTTATGGTAAATATTGAAAATAAATGTTTGTTGGCCCCAGACGCCATTTGATAGCAATAAATGGTACCGTGTCCCTTGATAGTCACTTAGAGTAGTATAGAATGTTAGTTACGTACATGATTTTAATATCAGTGATCCCAGATATTATTGATATCATTTAGTAAAATTATTGGAATATTTTTGGGTTAGTTAATTATCAGTCATTCTGTAGAAGAAATCAGCCTTTTGTTTGCCGTTACATGTATGTGTCCTACATACTTTGGTAAATTCCCTCTTTACTCATCATTTCAATTCAGTTTTTGGCTGTGGTGCACTGTGTATTTTTCTTGAAATCTATTATTTTATGAAGTTGCAGCTATACAGTATAAAAATTCATTGGTAAGCATTCAGACATCAGGGTCAGTCATATAAGATGTAACAACACATTCATCGTGTGAGTGGTTCGAGGTATTGAAGTAACCTGTTAAACAGATGATAGCGCCCAGAGGGAAGCATAATTTTACTCTGTAGTTAACATTGTGCACTTTGATATCCAACAAGATAAAGAATCAAGTGCATTATTATTATTATTATTTCTTTCATTTCTGCGACATTATGTCTGGTTAAAAATGGAAAGTGATGCGGACCTTGATCAAGCGTGACTTCCTTTTAACTGTGCGGTATATGTTACATTGCATTTAGGAACTTTCGGGTAGTTGAACATGTATCAATAATTACAGATTTCTGTAGTTGTATGTATATGTTTGGATGTAGCTGTATTGTGTTGATGTACTGGTGGATATTGTGTGGTATGACTCCTGTAGTTGATAGTATAATTGGTACAATGTCAACTTTATCCTGATGCCACATGTCCTTGACTTCCTCAGCCAGTTGGATGTATTTTTCAATTTTTTCTCCTGTTTTCTTCTGTATATTTATAGTATTGGGTATGGATATTTCGATTAGTTGTGTTAATTTCTTCTTTTTATTGGTGAGTATCATGTCAGGTTTGTTATGTGGTGTTGTTTTATCTGTTATAATGGTTCTGTTCCATTTTGTATTCATCATTCTCCAGTACATTTTGTGGTGCATACTTGTATATGGGAACGAGTTGTTTTATTAGTTTATGTTGTATGGCAAATTGTTGATGTATTATTTTCGCTACATTGTCGTGTCTTCTGGGGTATTCTGTATTAGCTAGTATTGTACATCCGCTTGTGATGTGATCTACTGTTTCTATTTGTTGTTTGCAAAGTCTGCATTTATCTGTTGTGGTATTGGGATCTTTAATAATATGCATGCTGTAATATCTGGTGTTTATTGTTTGATCCTGTATTGCAATCATGAATTCTTCCGTCTCACTGTATATATTGCCTTTTATTAGCCATGTGTTGGATGCGTCTTGATCAATGTGTGGCTGTGTTAGATGATACGGATGCTTGCCATGTAGTGTTATTATTATTATTATTATTATTATTGATATTCGCTGTTGTGATGTAAGACAGGGTTTTATGCCAAAATCAATTGGTATGCACAGTGAGAAGATGGACTGAGGCTATGAAGATAAAAAAGTATTTTCTCTTGTCCTCCTCTACACCATAGTGATGCAGGGTCAGCTATAACTTTTGTGTATGGAACTGTATGCTAACATTTATAGTATCAGAATTAGCTGAGGAAAATCGGTCAAAAGGTCGGACAAGAGCTCCATGTGGTGGTGTTTACGTTGCTGTAGCAGACTCCGGCTGTCTTTCCCCTCTATTTTATCATTTATGTTGACATTAACAAGCATCAAATCACAGCACTCCTCCTATTGTGAGTTTTTTTTTTTTTCATAGTAGTAGGGTCTCTTAGTTTTGTGCTTGTGGCTGTGTGTTACTTCTTACCGGTTTTAACATGTTCTGTATAATTTTGATTTTGAGAAATCTTTTTGTGTTACCAGGCCAGCTCCTGAGCTGATGCAGGAGACGCACACCTGCTTCTTCTCGTTGATCCGAGATGTGATTTGCTCGACGGTGCAACACCGGATGGCAATGCCGACCCTCCAGGATAGGTTGCGGGCCTGGCAGGAGAACCCCATCTCGCCCCTCAACGACTGGTACCACCTGGCACCTGACTCGTGGGTCAGCTTGCTGCCCTCTGCCATCGGTTTCCTCTGTGGTGACTACCCTGGTGAGTGCGTGCGTGTGTGTGTGTGTGTGTGTGTGTGTGTGTGTGTGTGTGTGTGTGTGAAGCTGTGCCAGAATAGATTTTGTCATCTTTTTGTTCAGGTGTATAACAGTTTTTCATCTACAATAATATAAGGGTGGTTCAGAAAGTGAGGTCCAGTTATGACACACCTATGTGATATTAGTCCTTTAAACATAAATGATTTTCCATGCCTTTATAGTAATTAACATGAATAATGCATTTTATAATAATGTTTACAATAAATGTGTCATATATAATTACAGAAGTTACTGTTCTTTCATTGTCATAAGTTGTTCAGGAGATGGTGTTATTCTTCACACATAATAGTATTAAACTTTCAGATCCATTATTTTAATAGACAGAATTACAGTTTTGTTCTCCAACTTACAATTTATTCCCATATTTCTACCCAAAAATTTGTTCACAAAACATCTTGACTTACAAATAATTGTTCATAGAGAAGTTGCCAGAAGAAAAAATATTGAAAATTTCTTAGATGCATGAATGTTTTAAAGCAACTGAAAATAAATGGCATATATGTTCCGTGTTTCACATCCAAGAGGCAGCTGAACTAATCTGAAATGAACTTAAACTGTGGTTAAAACAATAGACATTATTGTCGTACATTTCAGAGTTGTGAACAAAGTGAATAACCAGTGATGCCACATTTGGTCTTAAATAGATTCTCTTTTGAGACTCAAGAGTTCTCAAAAATAGCTGTTTTCAATTACAGACAGTTTTCTATACAGAACAAATTTGCGATGCAAAGAAAAAAAAAATAAATAAATAAAATAAAATAAATAAATAAAATAAAATAAATAAATAAATAAAAATCAAATTACGAGGATGTGTTGAAAAGTAATGCTGCTGAATTTTTGTGTGAAAACTCTTAAAACTTTTTAAATAAAACAAATGTTATTAGTATCCTATATCTTTATTCTTCATGTCTACACATTTATTTCTCAATGTGGTCACCTCAGTGATGAACTCATTTCTCCCAACAAGAGCCAGTTTGTTGACACGATGACTTCTTTGACGGAGCCACAGCCTTGCGTATGCATGCACCTGTTCAAAGTCCTCGAAGGTGTTAAAGTTTTGGAAACAGATGAAAATCAGATGAAACCAAGCGGGACGGCGTGGAGGATGATCGATGACAAGTGAACCCGCATAATGGATTGGTGCAGGTGTCACAGCACTTGTCTGTGGTCTGGCATTGTCCTGCTGAAGGAGAAGGTGCTGTAAGTGTTGACAAACTCTTCGAATTCGAAACTCGATTACAGTATTCTGTTTCTTGGGCACTGACACAGTTATGTTACGCACCACTGTATTACATGCTACAATTCTAGCTGCAGAGGGCTGCAGATATGTAGACAAGAATACAGATGTAGAACCTTAATAACATCTGATTCATTTAAAAAGCTTTAAGGGGTTTCACATAATAAAATCAAAGGCATTACTTTTCAGTATGCCACTGTACATTTCAATTTATGATGAAAATTTTGAGGTTTAAAGGTGTATTAATGTTAGTATTCTTAAGAAATTAATTCCAGTAAATTTTTTCATGTTATTTCCGCTAGCTAAGTCGTGCTCTGTGTGCTGGGGAATGAGTGAGTGGCTGTGGGGCTCAGGGCAAACACTATTAACATTTAGAAAGAACTTTATTGGTCTTGCTTCAGGACGTAGTGAGTCAGACATGCCTCTCCTCACTGACACTGGCTGGGACTGATGAGCGGGCTGCAACTCCCGCCTGATGCTGCTGGGCCAACACCTCTCACTGCTGAGGCCAGCAGCCTCTGTAAACACAACCACTCTTTGTCCCAATTTCGTATCTGTACATAATAATTTATTGTGCATGCTAAACCACTGTTGCTTGCCATACTTCTTATACTCTTTACAAGCACTCTGTGCTGCTTCCCATTCCCCAATGTCCTGACCTATTGCCTGTATTACAGCTATTTTTCTGATTAGCCCATCTGCATTTCCATGTTTCTTTCCTTGTTTTTGCATTACTTTGTACTCAAATTTGCTGAGTATCAGTGCCCACATCGCCAGCCTGCTAGATGGGTCCTTGAAACCCAGTAATTGCTTCAAAGCAGTGTGGTCTGTCACTACCTTGAACGTTCTTCTATACGGGTAACATTGAAAGTACTTCACTATGCATACAAGCTAAGCATTTCTCTTTCTGTTGAAGACTTGAGTGTTCTCAGCTGTTTTCAACTGTCTTGGTTGTATAGGCAACAGGATGTTCTTGTCTGTTGACCTACTGAGGCAAAACACACCCCAGAGTGTGATTTGACACATCACGTGATAAAATGAACTTCTGAAAGTCTGGACGTACTAACACCAGACTCAATATTAACATCTCTTAAACTCAACATATGCTTCCTGGTATTCTGCTGACCATACAAATTTAATCTCCTTCTTTAGCAACTGTTTCAGTGGCTTGGAAATGTCCACAAACTCCTTCACAAATTTCCTGTAACAATTTGTGAGACTGAGAAAAGATTATAATTCCTTGGTTGTTCGTGGTACCAGAAACTCTTGGACTGGTCCTTACACCATCCCTATTAATGATATGACCCAAATAGTTAATCTCTTCCACCACAAAGTGACATTTTTCTGTGCTGAGTGTCAAAAGGGCCCCTCGTAATCTTTTGAACACACAGATGTTTTCTATGCTCTTGCATATCCCTTGAAAAGATGATTACATTGAAACCTTGCTTTTACACTTTTCAGGGGACTTTAAAAAAATGGGCTAAAATGCGGGGAAAAAGTAAAATGTGTTTTAAGCTGTAAAGGGTACGTATAGAATACCCACTTGCCTTTTCGCATTTTATCTATGATATTTGTACAAATAGGCACCAAAATACTTCTCAACTTACTTGTTTATTATCTAATAAAGGTGTATTATTCGTGTTTATTATCTAACAAAGGTTTATTATCTGATATAAACTGCTGATGTAATTGTAACTGATAACTGCCTGGAAAGCAAAAACGTTTGACTCGATTTTGTACGTCAAATCGATGTTTTTGGAAAGCGTGCAGCTGTCATTCATTATTGAAATAATGAAACACTGCACCAGTCCTGTATTTTTACATGCTTAGCATGGCGCATTTCGAGAATTTTTTCTCGTTGTCAAGTTAAATATATACATAAGTATTTTGTGTGGTGCCTGCATATGTGTTGTTCTGCATCACTTTCATTGTAGTCGTCTTTTTGAGATTATCAAGGATTGTGCCTCCTCATTTATGTAGAAAACCACACGCACGCAAACCATCATGCACCTAGGAATTCGGGTGGTGGGCCGGTGTGCTGTGGCAAGGGTCAGTGTACGATGTGATGCTCTGGCCAGTAGCATCATTCTACAATGTCTAGCTGTTGCATTCAATGCAGGATGCGTGTTGAATATTTAGTGTTGATTTTCATGCTAGTTGAGGTATGGTGAGGATATTTATTCACTGCAGTGTTCATTATGGGTGGTATAAGGACTGGAATACATGTGAGACTTTTTCGCTCTGAGACAGCTTGGTACTCTCAGATAATACATGCAGAATTGTTGACACTAAGGGCAAATTATAATTACTGCCTGATATTTCCTAATGAGTACTCTCTGTAAGTGATATCAGACAAATGAAGCTTTCCAGACATACATTTATTTAAACATTTTTAGTTGTATTGACTAGAGCCTTGCATCACGTCACATTTACGTGCCCGAGCTCGGCCCGGCCGAGTGTGCTGTCCTGTTGCCCGTACTGCAGGTAGTAAAGCTCAAATATACTGTCACTGGAATGTGTGAGCTGCAATGCACCGTGGAGGCCCACAGCTTGTCGGATACCCAGCTGGCCCCAGATGTCAACAAGGCTCGGTGCAACCGAGAACCAGGCAGTGCTGGGAATGACAAGCCACACATATGCGGAATTGCTTTCTGAATTGCCTGCACTCCTTTGAGAATCGTGAAATTTGATAGGTTAGGAACAGGGCGTTCTTGATCCTTTTCGTTTTGCATCCTTAATGGTGTGACGCCTGGAAGACGCGCAACTTGATGAACTGCTAAGCCACACGGGCACCCAGGTGACCTCGGGTTCCAGTGGGGCACCACTCAGTCTGGCAGTGCCTGGTGCGACTCAATGGGCTTACCGGGCAGTGTGAGTAGGGGCTCACCTGGCAGTCAGTGCTAAGGTCCCAGGTGGGCTGCACAGGCTCGGCGCATGCCTCTGGTGTTGATTTAAGAAACTACTCATAAACTCCTCAAAGTCTCTTCTTTATCACGTGCTATAATAATATAATCAATAAATACCATGTTATATAAAATTATAGCTACACCTGTATTACTTGAAGTCAAATTGCAATTTTCCAAGTTTCGGTACAATTACTTTCAAACATAGCTTCAATTGCAACTTCCTGGCAGATTAAAACTGTGTGCCAGACTGAGACTCGAACTCGGGACCTTTGCCTTTCACAGGCAAGTGCTCTACCAACTGAGCTACCCAAGCACGAATCACGCCCCGTCCTCACAGCTTTACTTCTGCCAGTACCTCGTCTCCTACCTTCCAAACTTTACAGAAGCTCTCCTGCGAACCTTGCAGAACTAGCACTCCTGATCCTTTCTTTCAGGAGTGAGTCGTGAGACGTGCTTGGGTAGCTCAGTTGGTAGAGCACTTGTCTGCGAAAGGCAAAGGTCCCGAGTTCGAGTCTCGGTCCGGCACACAGTTTTAATCTGCCAGAAAGTTTCATATTGGCGCACACTCCGCTGCAGAGTGAAAATCTCATTCTGGATAGCTTCACTTATTTCTCTGTGTTAATTAATCTATGCTAATTTGCCTGATTACTTGAAATGTGGATATTCTGGTGAATGTATTCTGTGGAGGTATTAAAAACTGTAGCCATTTCAGCCAACAAACTTTGCATTCATATCTCAGTTCCCTTAGTCCAGTGATTTTACGTTCCATACCACTGGCTTTTCCTCATACGAACTAATTAAATTGGCAGCTTCTCTCCGAGTCTACTTTCTTTCAGCTTTCTTCATTACTTTTTGCTGACACAGTGCTTATATTCACTCACAGTGCATACCCATCACAACAGTAGTCTCAACTGTCCCCACAGTGTCGGAACATATTTATGGATTAACTGGTTGTAGTATCATTTTGGTGCTGTGGTTAGGACGCTAATTTTACATACATATTTTCATACTAGTGTGGGATCAAGTCCATTCAGTGATAATTTTTTGATTTTTATTTGTTAATTCTATAATACATTATTTACTGAACTTTCATAATACGCTAACTACTCGTGAAGTTTGTTTAGAAAAGAAACGGGCAATTGCTTTGCTCATAAGCACATCACGGCCACATATTATGACTCAAAACTTTCAGTTTCCTGGATACTTTTATTTAGTGTGTGCATGACTACAGCAAAATATATTACCAAGATGTGATAGTGTACAAACTCTGAAATACGGCACAAATCTGGGATGCAATGTGCCCACACAGCTTTTACTGAGAACTCTCATCTGCGTCAACAATGCTGGTTTACAGGACACGTGCTACTTGCAAAGGCTCACTGAAAGCGAAAAACTCTCATGTGTGTACCTAGCTTAAAGCAGACACGACACACATTACGTTAAGAAGTAACAGCGATAGTTTTCCGAGCTTAAAATTGTTCTAGGGAGAGTGAGAAACAGAAGCAGAAGCAGTGACCCAGTGTGGCACTTACTCATTGTTTCCAGTTACCAGGGTACACACAGACAGGGAGCACACTGGTGATGCCAACCAGTCTTTGCGCAGAAGTCATCACGAAATCACCTTCGTATTTGCGCATCACTGTAATTGGCTGTGAGTTGCAGATGACAATGTTTTCTTTAAACACTGAAGCACTTTAATCGCCCACACTTCCATCTTGAAACAATATTTCAATGTGCAATAGCACATATCTATCCACTAGCAGTGTTTGAAAGCTTTGATTGTTTCTTCTCTGTAGATATTCAGTTTCATTCACAAAGCATGTATTCAGACACACAATAGCTCTTATGACTTTGCTTATTGAACTGTCCTAATACTTTCTCTAACTCCACTATATCCTGGAGAACTAATAGTAAATATTATTGGATGCATACAGGAAGTGGACAAAATGCGGACACACCAAAATCCAACACATCACCGTGTCTAATATGATATAGGAAAGCTGTTGGCGTTCAAACCAGCTTTCATTTGTCTCAGAATGGATAATTGTAGGTCCTGTACAGTTTTCAGCATCTGTAGCAGATTGTTGAGCACAGTTGGCTGTCATGTGAAGGACCTGGGTTCAATTCCCAGTACTGTCACAGATTCTTCCTTTATGAGAAGACTGGTACGGGGTGCATTCAACCTCATGCCAATTGAGGAGTTACTAGACTGGCTCCACAGTCCAGAAAACAAAGTGGCTGGGAGAGTGGAGTGCTGACCACACGCCCTTCCGTACTGCATCCTCATGACGCCGCAAGGCAGAGGGTGATACGGCAGCCTGTAGACGTCCCTCCAGCCTTGACAGCCAGGCGAGGAGGTCATTAATCGTTCTATGGTTTACCAGGGGATCTTATACCATGCTTCCCAACAAATAGTACCAATTTCAAGTAACGTCGATGGAGGTGGATTGCGATCGAGCACTCTTCTCTCCAAAGTAGACCACAAAGTGGCAATAATATTGATATCTGGTGACTGTGGTGGTCATGGGAGATTGGACAGTTCATCTTTGTGCTCGCAACACCAGTCCTGGATGATGTGTGGGACATAGCATCACAAACATTGTATTGTGGGATGGACCCGATTAGCCAAAATGCCCACATAATTCTTGGCAGTAATACAACCTTGTAGAGAATGAATGGGGCCCATGGAATATCACGATACGGTTGCCCAAACTGACACCGAACCCCTGCTGTGTTCCACTCTTGGAACATAAACTCCACCAGAGGTTGGAAACAGTGTGAAACAAGACTCATCTGAGCTAATGGTATTCTCTAATTGCTCCATAGTCAACTTTTTATGGCTTTGCCACTGTGTTTTTGCGTTACAGGCATTTGCGTCAGTGATTGGTGGTTTGGGAATTCCAGCTTGCCCTGCAATTCCCTGTTTATGGAGCTCTGTTCATTTTGTTTTGGTGCTGACAGGGTTTGCAAATGTGACCTTCAGTTCTGCAGCTGTTGTCTTCTTAACTTTCACCAAAATCCTCTTCAGTGATTGTCCTTCACAGTCACCCAACACACACTTTTGTCCGTGTTGTGAATTAGCGGATGCTGTTTTTCTGCTTTCCCTGTATGCAGTATACACTGCCTCTTCAAACACCAAATACTTCGGCTACCTTGTTTATGGAATCGGCCACCATACACGCACCAACAGTTTGCCCATCTTCGCATTACTTAGATCCGACATAGTGCAAACACAACAACACAGAACATTGTTCAGACTGTGCCCGAAACTTGCAACATATTGAGGACATTGCACCATTTCCGTTTGTCGTCAAATACAACTGTGCAACCTGCAGACTTTGTTAGCATCTGGATATATTTTCAAGTATGCCGTTCTTGTGGTGCTTCCATATTTTTGTCCAATCTCTGTATGTTTGGGGGGGGGGGGGGATATTGGTAGCTCTAATGTATGAGAAAGATTGTAGAGAAAGCACGATGTACATTTTGTGTCATCGTTGCCACTGTACACTCTTGCACCATGCGAAGGTGACCAGATCCTCTTTCTACAATACAAATGCACGCACATGTCAACAGGGTTCTTTATTCATAAGAACAGGAAGCCACTTATCTTCCAGCAAGTTGTAGTGGTGCAGGCTCTTCTGTAATAGTCCATGTTAGCCTCAGTGTTGGTGAAGTACAAGTCCCTGCGATTCCGACTGCAACTTACTGGGTGACTGTCTGTGACTAACTGGGCCTCCAATCTGCGGTAGCGAACTGAATACTTGCAGTCAAGAGGGCGTTGATGGTGCATTGCTTGCGAGTCTGTCTTTGGCCTCTCTCCTGATAGGAGCACTTGATTCAGCGCCTACTATCAGTCTTCTTGCAACCTCTTTGCTGACTGTTGTACTGGCGACAGCTTACGCCAGCACAGTACATATATAGAGTGTATCAGATATACTTTTACAAACTTGGATATAGACTCCTCTCACTAAAATAGGAATAAAAGTGCATGTAAACATACATTTAAATATCTTTCTCTTATGAGTTCTTAGTGGAGTGAGAAAAATTGCAAAGTTCTTAAGTTCACAACCTTACATGACAAGTTGAGTTAGCATCTGTGCATTGGGAATGTCTGCTGTATAAACCAACTGTTTTAGGATGCCACACATATAGTAATCCATAGGATTTGGGTCAGGCGGAATATGGAGGCCTTTAAAGTTGCGCTCCCCAACATATAAATTTATCATTGTAGATCTCATCAAGAGCATCTCACACAATGTGACTGAATTTTACTAGAGCCCTGTTGTGCAGAAACCTAACCCTTCTTATTATATCTACATTTACATCTACATCTCCATACACACTCTGCTAGCCACTGTATGGTGCATTGTGGAGGGTACCTCGTACCACTATTAGTCATTTCCTATCCTGTTCCACTCGCAAATAGAGTGGCGGAAAAACAACTGTCTATATGTCTCCATACAAGCCTTAATTTCTTTTATCTTTGTGGTCCTCACACAAAATATACATTTGTGGCAGCAGAATCTGTTGTGTCGCCTACTGTGGGAGTACACTAACACAAACAAAGGAGGAGAGAAGTTGTGATAGCCAGTGGCAGGAATCCAAAAACGATCTGTTCATAACACTTGAAGATTAATAGAACTCTTTATTTCTAAAAGGAAAGAAACGTAACTTAACCTCTTTGTTATGAGGTGGCTTGATGTGCTTCCTGTGCGTCCTACATGCAGTTACTTTACACACTATTACTACTCGCAGAACACAGGCTAATTATCATTTTCCTATTACTCAGTATTGATAATCTCAGACTGATCTCAGCCAGTGATGAGCAGCTGGTTAAATCAGCATTGACAGGGGCACTGAACTTCGTCTTCCTGGAGGTGTGGCACTGCCCGCTCTATTCATCGCAGTGTGGGTCGGTGCCTTCTTGGTGCCGTTTCACAGCACTGTGCTGGTCGGCGTGCAGTCGATGCTGTAACACTGCACAGAATCGTTCTGCAGTCAGCTTTAAATGTCAATTCTTTAAATTTTCTTAGTAGTGCCTCATAAAAAGATGTTGTTTTCCCTCCAGGGATTCCCATTTGAGTTCACGAAGTATCTCGATAATACTTGTGTGCTGATTGAACCTGCTATTAACAAATCTAGCAGCCTGCCTCAGAATTGCTTTGATATCTTCCTGTAATCTGACCTGGTGGGGATCCAAAACACTCAAGCTGTACTGTAGAAGAGGATGCACTAGCATGCTCTACACATTCCCACTAGGGCTACCGCATATCAGAGCATCTCGTCAATGCTGTGGTTGCCATGGAAATGCCCGCAGTGGTGTGGCATAGCCGGCTCTGTGTCACGGTTTGCCCGTGTTGAACCACAGCTGCTGCTGCTTGCCGTACTGTAGGTCTGCACCACCAATCACAGAATGCGTTGAACGTGACATCAGGTATACAACCACCAGCCATAGGGATTTGTGCCAAAGCGCAGGCCTTGTCGCGGTGGCAGCTACAAAATACTTATCATCCCATGTAAATGAAACTATTTGGTGAAAAATTTGATTCGTTTGCATCTAACAGTCTGATATCTTTGTCCAATAAAGGACTGAATTTCTTTTCATTTTTTGTCACTATTACTTGCTGTACCACTTTCAAGCGAAACACTACATGAAATTTTGTTTAGCGTGCAGAGGTACGAACACATTGCATAGCCTTCGGGTGTAGTTCATTTTACGTAACACATTATTGCATGTGAAAGTTAGACAATATATCAAAATTGTTTTTAAAGTTGAGGGCAGAACGATAGCTATCACCATTCCTGAGATATTGGATGATATGTCAGTAGACGGGTTGTGCAGCAGCTGCTTGCGGATCTCCTTGCTCACTGTAGATCATGTGGTTGTAACAGAATCAAATTTTGTAAACAGTTCAGGATATCAAAATGTGTTTTTTTGCAAATGATAGCTGAAAGCAAGGGGAAACTACAGCCGTAATTTTTCCTGTATGGTTAAATGATGATGGCGTCCTCTTGGGTAAAATATTCCGGAGGTAAAATAGTCCCCCATTCAGATCTCCGGGCGGGAGTCCCCCATTCGGATCTCCGGGCGGGGACTACTCAAGAGGACATTGTCATCAGGAGAAAGAAAACTGACGTTCTACGGATCGGAGCGTGGAATGTCCGATCCCTTAATCGGGCAGGTAGGTTAGAAAATTTAAAAAGGGGAATGGATAGGTTAAAGTTAGATATAGTGGGAATTAGTGAAGTTCGGTGGCAGGAGGAACAAGACTGTTGGTCAGGTGAATACAGGGTTATAAATACAAAATCAAATAGGGGTAATGCAGGAGTAGGTTTAATAATGAATTAAAAAAATAGGAGTGCGGGTAAGCTACTACAAGCAGCATAGTGAACGCATTATCGTGGCAAAGACAGACACAAAGCCCATTCCTACTACAGTAGTACAAGTTTTTATGCCTACTTGCTCTGCAGATGATGAAGAAATTGATGAAATGTATGATGAGCTAAAAGAAATTATTCAGGTAGTGAAGGGAGACGAAAATTTAATAGTCATGGGTGACTGGAATTCGACAGTAGGAAAAGGAAGAGAAGGAAACGTAGTAGGTGAATATGGATTGGGACTAAGAAATGAAAGAGGAAGCCGCCTGGCAGAATTTTGCAAAGAGCATAACTTAATCATATCTAACACTTGGTTCAAGAATCATGAAAGAAGGTTGTATACATGGAAGAACCCTGGAGATTCTAAAAGGTTTCAGATAGATTATATAATGGTAAGACAGAGATTTAGGAACCAGATTTTAAATTTTAAGACATTTCCAGGGGCAGATGTGGACTCTGACCACAATCTATTGGTTATGAACTGTAGATTAAAACTGAAGAAACTGCAAAAAGGTGTGAATTTAAGGAGATGGGACCTAGATAAACTGAAGGAACCACAGATTGTACAGAGTTTCAGGGAGAGCATAAGGGAACAATTGACAGGAATGGGGGAAAGAAATACAGTAGAAGAAGAATGGGTAGCTTTGAGGAATGAAATAGTGAAGGCAGCAGAGGATCAAGTAGGTAAAAAGACGAGGGCTAGTAGAAATCCTTGGGTAACAGAAGAAATATTGAATTTAATTGATGAAAGGAGAAAATACAAAAATGCAGTAAGTGAAGCAGGCAAAAAGGAACACAAAGTCTCAAAAATGAGATCGACAGGAAGTGCAAAATGGCTAAGCAGGGATGGCTAGAGGACAAATGTAAGGATGTAGAGGCTTATCTTAAGAGGGGTAAGATAGATACTGCCTACATGAAAATTAAAGAGACCTTTGGAGAAAAGAGAACCACTTGCATGAATATCAAGAGCTCAGATGGAAACCCAGTTCTAAGCAAAGAAGGGAAAGCAGAAAGGTGGAAGGAGTATATAGAGGGTCTATACATGGGCGATGTTCTTGAGGACAGTATTATGGAAATGGAAGAGGAGGTAGATGAGGATGAAATGGGAGATATGATACTGCGTGAAAAGTTTGACAGAGCGCTGAAAGACCTAAGTTGAAACAAGGCCCCAGGAGTAGACAACATTCCATTAGAACTACTGACGGCCTTGGGAGAGCCAGGCCTAACAAAACTCTACCATCTGGTGAGTAAGATGTACGAGACAGGCGAAATTCCCTCAGACTTCAAGAAGAATGTAGTAATTTCAATCCCAAAGAATGCAGGTGTTGACAGATGTGAAAATTACCGAACTATCAGTTTAATAAGTCACAGCTGCAAAATACTAACGCGAATTCTTTACAGATGAATGGAAAAACCGATAGAAGCTGGCCTCGGGGATGATCAGTTTGGATTCCATAGAAATGTTGGAACACGTGAGGCAATACTGATCCTACGACTTATCTTAGAAGCTAGATTAAGGAAAGGCAAACCTACGTTTCTAGCATTTTTTGACTTAGAGAAAGCTTTTGACAATGTTGACTGGAATACTCTCTTTCAAATTCTGAAGGTGGCAGGGGTAAAATACAGGGAGCGAAAGGGTATTTACAATTTGTACAGAAAGCAGATGGCAGTTACAAGAGTCGAGGGGCATGGAAGGGAAGCAGTGGTTGGGAAGGGAGTGAGACAGTGTTGTAGCCTCTCCCCGATCTATTCAATCTGTATATTGAGCAAGCAGTAAAGGAAACAAAAGAAAAGTTCGGAGTAGGTATTAAAATCCATGGAGAAGAAATAAAAACTTTGAGGTTTGCCGATGACATTGTAATTATGTCAGAGACAGCAAAGGATATGGAAGAACAGTTGAACGGAATGGACAGTATCTTGAAAGGAGGGTATAAAATGAACATCAACAAAAGCAAAATGAGGATAATGGAATGTAGTCGAATTAAGTTGGGTGATGCCGAGGGAATTAGATTAGGAAATGAGACAATTAAAGTAGTAAAGGAGTTTTGATATTTGGGGAGCAAAATAACTGGTGATGGTCAAAGTAAAGAGGATATAAAATGTAGACTGGCAATGGCAAGGAAAGCGTTTCTGAAGAAGAGAAATTTGTTAACATCAAGTATAGATTTAAGTGTCAGGAAGTCGTTTCTGAAAGTATGTGTATGGAGTGTAGCCACGTATGGAAGTGAAACATGGACGATAAATAGTTTAGACAAGAAGAGAATAGAAGCTTTCGAAATGTGGTGCTACAGAAGAATGCTGAAGATTAGATGCGTAGATCACATAAATAACGAAGAGGTATTGAATAGAATTGGGAAGAAGAGGAGTTTGTGGCACAACTTGACTAGAAGAAGGGATTGGTTGGATGTTCTGAGGCATCAAGGGATCACAAATTTGGTACTGGAGGGCAGCGTGGAGGGTAAAAATCGTGGAGGGAGACCAAGAGATGAATACACTAAGCAGATTCAGAAGGATGTAGGCTGCAGTAGGTACTGGGAGATGAAGAAACTTCCACAGGATAGAGTAGCATGGAGAGCTGCATCAAACCAGTCTCGGGACTGAAGACCACAACAACAACAGCTCACAAAAAGTGGCATATTTTGTCGTACAGTAAATACGCAAAACTCTTTTATCTATTGAGATATGGAACTAACTACAGTTTTTTTACAATTGATCTATGTAATTTTTAAATGCCATTGAACAGCATGTGGAGTGAGAAGCACAGTGACATGGAACACATTATTGTTTACTGTGTTCTATATAGACCTACACAGCGTAAACACAAACCAATTTGCTGGTATGTCATAAGATATAAGTGCTATGTATCAACAAGTATTAATTATTTCATTTTGCCTTAAGAAACTTTGTTTGTTTGCAACACTTATAATAATTTAGAACAACATGTAATAACACTGGCTTGCCAATTATTCCTTACAGCACTGCTAAAATAGTCTTTACAGATGGGATATATAGCCTCTGATAAGTCAGCTTCTTTTACCAAAAGACTGTACATCCCTGATCACATACTTGTGAAACACCTAGGCATAAAGTACCAAATACAATATTCTGTGCACCATATTTGGTATCCACATATCCTGGAACGTTTTTTCATATTGTGAGATTGTTAGCAGTACAAGTAAAATACACACAAATACTTCACAGTTGCACAAGTGATACATATTAGCCACTATATTAAAAAAATAATCCGGAAACAAATGCACGAAGGTGGTGCTAGCTGCTGCAGGGCTGCGTTAACAAGACCACAATACGTATATATGTTAGTTGTGGTTTTCAGCTTGAAGACTGTGTTGATACAGTGTTCTGCTGTAGTCTAGTCTGTGTAATCTTCTTCATCTCTATCGAACTACTGCATCATATATATAATTTTGCTTCCCATTGCCAAACTAATGATTTCTTGATCCCTCATAATACATCCTTGTCAACCAACAGCTTCCCTTAGACAAGTTGTGCCATAAATTACTTTTTCTCTTCAGTTTGATTCAGTAGTTTTGTTGTTGTCTTCAGTCCTGAGACTGGTTTGATGCAGCTCTCCATGCTACTCTATCCTGCCCAAGCTTCTTCATCTCCCAGTACCTACTGCAGCCTACATCCTTCTCAATCTGCTTAGTGTATTCATCTCTTGGTCTCCCTCTACGATTTTTACCCTCCATGCTGCCCTCCAACACTAAATTTGTGATCCCTTGATGCCTCAGAACATGTCCTACCAACCAGTCCCTTCTTTTGTCAAGTTGTGCCACAAACTCCTCTTCTCCCCAATTCTATTCAATACCTCCTCATTAGTTATGTGATCTACCCATCTAATCTTGAGCATTCTTCCGTAGCACCACATTTCGAAAGCTTCTATTCTCTTCTTGTCCAAACTATTTATTGTCCATGTTTCACTTCCATACATGGCTACACTCCATACAAATACTTTCAGAAACGACTTCCTGACACTTAAATCAATACTCGATGTTAACAAATTTCTCTTCTTCAGAAACGCTTTACTTGCCATTGCCAGTCTACATTTTATATGCTCTCTACTTCGACCATCATCAGTTATTTTGCTCCCCAAATAGCAAAACTCCTTTACTACTTAAAGTGTCTCATTTCCAAATCTACTTCCCTCGGCATCACCCGACTTAATTCGACTACATTCCATTAACCTCGTTTTGCTTTTGTTGATGTTCATCTTATATCCTCCTTTCAAGACACTGTCCATTCCATTCAACTGCTCTTCCAAGTTCTTTGCTGTCTCTGACAGAATTACAATGTCATCGGCGAACCTCAAAGTTTTTATTTCTTCTCCATGGACTTTAATACCTACTCCAAATTTTTCTTTTGTTTCCTTTACTGCTTGCTCAATATAGAGATTGAATAATATCGGGGAGAGGCTACAACCCTGTCTCACTCCCTTCCCAACCGCTGCTTCCCTTTCATGTCCCTCGACTCTTATAACTGCCATCTGGTTTCTGTACAAATTGTAAATAGCCTTTCGCTCCCTGTATTTTACCCCTGCCACCTTCAGAATTTGAAAGCGAGTATTCCAGTCAACATTGTCAAAAGCTTTCTCTAAGTCTACAAATGCTAGAAATGAAGGTTTGCCTTTCCTTAATCTATTTTCTAAGATAAGTCGTAGGGTCAGTATTGCCTCACGTGTTCCAACATTTCTACGGAATCCAAACTGATCTTCGTCGAGGTCGGCTTCTACCAGTTTTTCCATTAGTCTGTAAAGAATTCGCGTTAGTATTTTGCAGCTGTGACTTATTAAACTGATAGTTTGGTAATTTTCACATCTGTCAACACCTGCTTTCTTTGGGATTGGAATTATTATATTCTTCTTGAAGTCTGAGGGTATTTCACCTGTCTCATTCTTCTTGCTCACCAGATGGTGGAGTTTTGTCAGGACTAGCTCTCCCAAGGCCGTCAGTAGTTCTAATGGAATGTTGTCTACTCCCGGGGCCTTGTTTCGACTCAGGTCTTTCAGTGCTCTGTCAAACTCTTCACGCAGTATCGTATCTCCCATTTCATCTTCATCTACATCCTCTTCCATTTCCATAATATTGTCCTCAAGTACATCGCCCTTGTATAGACCCTCTATATACTCCTTCCACCTTTCTGCTTTCCCTTCTTTGCTTAGAACTGGGTTTCCATCTGAGCTCTTGATATTCATGCAAGTGGTTCTCTTTTCTCCAAAGGTCTCTTTAATTTTCCTGTAGGCAGTATCTATCTTACCCCTCTTAAGATAAGCCTCTACATCCTTACATTTGTCCTCTAGCCATCCCTGCTTAGCCATTTTGCACTTCCTGTCGATCTCATTTTTGAGACTTTGTGTTCCTTTTAGCCTGCTTCACTTACTGCATTTTTGTATTTTCTCCTTTCATCAATTAAATTCAATATTTCTTCTGTTACCCAAGGATTTCTACTAGCCCTCGTCTTTTTACCTACTTGATCCTCTGCTGCCTTCACTATTTCATTCCTCAAAGCTACCCATTCTTCTTCTACTGTATTTCTTTCCCCCATTCCTGTCAATTGTTCCCTTATGCTCTCCCTGAAACTCTGTACAATCTGTGGTTCCTTCAGTTTATCTAGGTCCCATCTCCTTAAATTCCCACCTTTTTGCAGTTTCTACAGTTTTAATCTACAGTTCATAACCAATAGATTGTGGTCAGAGTCCACATCTGCCCCTGGAAATGTCTTAAAATTTAAAATCTGGTTCCTAAATCTCTGTCTTACCATTATATAATCTATCTGAAACCTTTTAGAATCTCCAGGGTTCTTCCATGTATACAACCTTCTTTCATGATTCTTGAACCAAGTGTTAGATATGATTAAGTTATGCTCTGTGTAAAATTCTACCAGACGGCTTCCTCTTTCATTTCTCTCCCCCAATCCATATTCACCCACTATGTTTCCTTCTCCCCCTTTTCCTACTCTCGAATTCCAGTCACCCATGACTATTAAATTTTCGTCTCCCTTCATTATCAGGCTTTTATCTCATCATACATTTCATCAATTTCTTCATCATCTGCAGAGCAAGTAGGCATAAAAACTTGTACTACTGTAGTAGGCATGGGCTTTGTGTCTGTCTTGGCCACGATAATGCGTTCACTATGCTGCTTGTAGTAGCTTACCCGCACTCCTATTTTTTTAATTCATTATTAAACCTACTCCTGCATTACCCCTATTTGATTTTGTATTTATAACCCTGTATTCACCTGACCAAAAGTCTTGTTCCTCCTGCCACTGAACTTCACTAATTCCCACTATATTTAACTTCAACCTATCCATTTCCCTTTTTAAATTTTCTAACCTACCTGCCCAATTTAGGAATCTGTCATTCCATGCTCCGATCCGTAGAACGCCAGTTTTCTTTCTCCTGATAACGACGTCCTCCTGAGTAGTCCCATCCCGGAGATCCGAATGTGGGACTATTTTACCTCTGGAATATTTTACCCAAGAGGACGCCATCATCATTTAACCGTACAGCAAAGCTGCATGCCCTCGGGAAAAATTACGGCTGTAGTTTCCCCTTGCTTTCAGCTGTTCGCCGTACCAGCACAGCAAGGCCATTTTGGTTAGTGTTGCAAGGCCAGATCAGTCAATCATCCAGACTGTTGCCCCTGCAACTACTGAAAAGGCTGCTGCCCCTCTTCAGGAACCACACGTATGTCTGGCCTCTCAACAGATACCCCTCCGTTGTGGTCACCTACGGTACGGCCATCTGTATCACTGAGGCACGCAAGCCTCCCCACCAATGGCAAGGTGCATGGTTCATGGGGGTGGTTGATTCAGTACCTCTTCATTAGTTATAGGATCTACATATGTAATATTCAGCATTCTTCTTTAGCACTACATTTTGAAAGCATCCATTGTCTTCTTGACAGAACTCTTTATTGTACTTATTTCACTTACATACACACTTCACAATCACACAGTACTTCCCAACACTTAAATTTATAATTGATGTCAACAATTTTTTAATTTTTATATATATATATATATTTTTTTATATTTTGAGGAGTGCTTTTCTTGCTGTTACCAGCCTACATTTTATATCTTCTCTAATTCTGTCTTCTCAACTATTACTTCCCTTTCAAGACCTTGAAGTTTTACGATTACTATCTGGTTTCTGTACAAGCTGTAAATAATTTTGTGTGCCTGTGTTTTATTGCTGATACCTGTGGAGCTTCTAAGAGTGTACTTCAGTCAAGATTCTCAAAAGCTTTCTATAAATCTACAAATGCCATAAATGAAGGTCTTCGACTAAGATAGTTTTCAGTATTGCATCGCGTGATCACACATTCCACAGGATTCTAACATTGTGCTCAGTTTAGATTGTATAGAACCCCCTCCACCAGCCCCCATACACATATTGGGTCCACCTTCCAGCCTTCTCTTCTCTACTTAGTTCTCGCTTGCCATCTGAGCTGTTGATATTCTTACAATTGCTTTTCTTTGTTCCAAAGCTTTTTATTAATTTATTTGTCCTACGTGCAGCATCTACCTTTTCCAAGTGCAATTGCAAAGGCTTTATTGATTTATGATTTTGCACTTTCTGACAGTATAATTTTTTAGACATTGGTGCTTCCTATTTCCTTCTCGGCTTACTTCTTTTTCAAATTTTCTCCTGTTGTCAATTGAAGTCATTACATCATGCAAAGCACACTGGGCTCGCATTCGGGCGGATGATGGTTCAATCCTGCGTCCGGCCATCCTGATTTAGGTTTTCCGTGATTTCCCTAAATTGCTCCAGGCAAATGCCGGGATGGTTCCTTTGAAAGGGCATGGCCGACTTCCTTCGCCGTCCTTCCCTAATCCGATGAATGATGACCTCGCTGTCTGGTCTCCTCCCCCCAAACAACCCAACCCAACATCATGCAAAAATTTCTACTGTACCTTTTTCTCCTTTATATCTTCTGCTGCTCTCATTTCCGGTTCACTCAAAGATACCCATTTGTCTCGTAGTGTATTCTTTTCTTTATTTCCATCAGTCACTGCCTAATTATCCCTTTTAAGATTATCGACAACCTATGGGTCTTAACTTATTCAGGTTTCATCTCTTAATTCGCTCCATGTAGCTGTCTCTTTCGTTGTAATATTCAATAAATTATTGTCGATCTGCATCTGCACCTGGAAACGCCTTAGAATTTAAAATCTGGTACACATCCTTCCTTCATGATTCTTGAACAGAGTTTAGTGATGATCAAATTATTCTCTGTGTGAAATTGTACCAGGCGGCTCCACCTAGCCCATATCCTCCTATTTCATCTTTCTATCCCTGCTACCAAATTCCAGTCTTTCATCACATTTAAAATGTTTGTCTTCTTTAACAATCTGATTATATTTCTTTATTTTATCATTCATCCTTCCAAACTGTTCATAATCCATGTTGTTGGTAGACTTGTAAACTTGTACCACTATGATGGATGGGTGTTGGCTTTATGTCTATCATTGCTATGATAATGTCAGTGGCAGTTTAGAGATGGACTGACAAATATTCACAGAGTGTTTGAAATATGTGTACTGGAATTGCATATTCTAAGTCACCATTATGAGCTATGTTGATGAATGAACCTGTCTCCATGGTGCACATTGAAATGCTTTTCAGTGGGTCCCGACCCATATCTCAGTGGCTGCCTGTCATTGGCTACCGCTAGCATCTGCTGCTTCCAGGTGGGATTGCCAATTGTGTGTGCCATCACGCCACTGCGGCAGTGGGGTTTGACCTTTATAGGTGGACTACGCTTTTCTAAAATACTCCTAGTAAACTGAAGCCAGTCATACCTCTTCTCTACTAGTGTTGTTACATGCTCATTCCATTTCATATCACTTTGCAACATTATGCCTAGATATTTAATTGACATACTGTGTCAAGCAGCGCACTACGAATGCTGTATTCGAACATTAAGGGATTGTTTTTCCTACTCAGCTGCATGAACTTACATTTTTCTGCATTTAGAGCTAGCTGCCATTCATCACACCAACTAGAAATTTTGTTGAACTCGCCGTGTATCCTTCTACAGTTACTTCGTGATGATACCTTCCAGTAAACCTGTGCATCATCAGCAAACAGTTGCAGATTGCTGCTCACTCAGTCCATCAGATCATTTACATTCATACAGAACAAAAAGTAGGTGGACTGGTAAGGTAAGGAATGAGGTCGTTTCCTGCAGAATCATTGAGGAAATGTATATATGGAAAACACTGACAAGAAGAAGGGAAGGGGTGGCAGGACATCAGTTAAGATGCCATGGAATAACTTCCATAGTGCTGGAGGAAGCTGTTGTTGTTGTGGTCTTCAGTCCTGAGACTGGTTTGATGCAGCTCTCCATGCGGAGGAAGCTGTAGGGCATAAAAACTATGGAGAAAGACATAGGTTGGAATGCATCCAGCATATAATTGAGGATGTAGGTTTTAAGTGCTACTCCAAGCTGAAGAGGTTGTCATAAGAGAGGAATTTGTGGTGGGCCGCATCAAACCAGTCAGAAGACTAATGACTCAAAAAGATTGGGGAGGGGAGGGGGGGGGCGCGGGCGGCGGATGGGAGAACAAGGCATGCCTGAAGAAACACCTGCCATTGAGGATAGCATATTGGTTTCTGGTACTTCAGAAGTCTTCAAACTGCCCACATATTTGGCAACCTATTCCATATGCTTGTACCTTTGTTAACAGTTTGTGATGGGACAGCACGTCAAACTGCTTTCCATCACAAAGAAATTTATCAAACTGTGGAAAGTCCAGGATGGAATATCATCAATATTATGAAAAGGATAGATTGGTGCTCACCATAGAGGAGACATTGAGTCACAGAGGGCACAACAGAAAGATTGCTATACATTTAAGCTTTCAGCTGAAAGGTCATCTTCCAAAATGGAAAACACACACACATTGCGTCATGCTGAAGGAAGTCTCCTTGGTGACAAGTACACAGTTATTATCACCTTGAGCATCTAAATCATGAGGAGCTAGTCGTCAAGCCCTGAGAATATCTACTCTTGCTTTGTGTGTGACAGCTGCAGAGTGCACCTCAACTGTGTGGAGTGAACCTGGCCAATCAAGCAAAATGACATTGTAGTCAGTGAGACTACCTGAATGACTGACTGTTTTGCATAGCTCCCTCCACTGTCAGAACGGCCGTTGCTGCCGATGTCGAGGGGGTGAAGCAGACCAATGAATTGACACCATCTGCTGCATGTTTGTTAAACTGTAGTCAGCTGCCTGAAATCTAGAAATAGCTCCATCATTAGGATTCAGTTTCTGGAGGGAACACTGGAGTCTAACTGTGTCGCTAGATGGAAGAGTAAGCTGCCACCACATATCCCTGCAAAGGGAGAGCTAATGCCAGGAAACAGTCCACATTTGCATATACATCTACGTCTACATACATACTCTATAATAGAAGGAAACATTCCACGTGGGAAAAATTATATATAAAAACAAAGATGAGGTGACTTACCGAACGAAAACGACCTGCCAGCACTTTCGTTCGGTACATACATACTCTGCAATCCACTTTATGGTGTGTGATATGGGGCATCCTGTACCAATACTAGTCATTTCCTTTCGTGTTTGGCTCACGAGTAGAACAAGGAAAAAACAACAGTCGGTATACCTCTGTACAAAACCTAACCTCTCCAATCTTATCCTCATGGCCCTTATTCAAAATGTGCATCGGGGGAGGGGGGGGGGGGGCAGTAGAATTGTTCTGAAGTCAGGTTCAAATGCTGGTTCCCTAAATTTTCTCACTAGTGCCCCTCAAAAAGAAAGTTGCCTTCCCTCCAGTGATTCCCGTTAGAGTTCCCATAGCACCTCCATAATACTTGCACGTTGTTTGAATCTACCGGTAACGTCTTTAGCAGCTCGTTTCTTAATTGCTTCGAAGTCTTCTTTCAATCTGACATGGTGTGGATCCCAAACACTCAAACAGTACTCCATAACGGGTCCTACTAGTGTCCTGTTTGGAGATCACTCAGTTCTCATAGGGTGTGCGTCCCCCATTGTGAGACCGACATGCAAAATGGGCATCTGGGATGTATCATATGAGAATGGAACAACACGAGATTCGGGCCGCCTGCTTATATATACCCTCTACAGGAACAGCCGTGCACAACACAGGACTTGACTGAGGGAAATGATTAGACAATTGGAGTTGCATATCATAGGTATGGAAAAACGTAACAAGAGTAGCTGTCAGTATCTGTCACTTATACATGTAGCCATTGTCTTATACATTTTTCTATCCACCACTAAGTGCATAAATTGACAATCCGTTGCACTGTTCCACATACTGTCTCAGCAAATCTGACGGCTGAATCAGCTGACGTTTGTTATCATACAAAAACAGCTGTTTTACTACAAGCTGGCATAATTGGTTGTGGCTTCATCAGAGATGCATAATGTACAATACCTTTGTTCTTGGTTGTGGGCAATGAATAAAACTGACAAAACAAATAAAACAGAGGAAACCACATGGACCATGAAGCCTTGAAAACATACATGCTAGAATGTTGACTAGAATGATGTAATTGTATGTTGTCTTATATTACATTCCACCATATATAATTTTGCTTACATAACGAAAAGATTATGTCAGTTCATGTTGCAAATGTTCTATGAACACAGCCTTGTTAAAACGTTTTCATATTGTAATGTTCATAAAAAACTACAGCTATTAATAATTACATACTTGTGGCCAAGGGATCTTCTTTTAACCTGATGTATTGGTACATGTAAGTATCTGCTAGACACAATAGTTCACTCTAATTTTGACATATACTATTTCTTTTACCTCTGTTTATACATTCATGAACATTTTAAATAGTGCGCCAAGATGAGAGTATTCGGTCAAATTGAAATTAATTAGACTTAATGGTACAAATGAGAGACTGACTTGATCTCGAAATCAATATGCAAAAGTAGACAACAACAGTGCGACATCATTAATATGTTGAACCACCTTTAGCTGCAATACATCCTATGATGAGGTTCGGGATCGAGTTGATTAGACGTCTGATGTTGTCGTGGGGCAGAATGGTCCACAAATCTTGAACAGTCCCTTCCAAAATCATGTATAGAGTGATAAAGCAGCATCTGGCGTTCCAGCTGGTCACACATGTGCTCTGTAGGGAACAAGTCTGGTAAGCAGCCAGCTATGGAAGAGACAAAACGTGATGTAGGAAGTCTTGAACAACTTGAACTGTGTGTGGACGAGCATTATCTTGCTGGAAAATTGCCCCTGGTAGACCATGTAGGATAGGTGCTACATGGCATTGAAGAATGTCATCAACATAATGGTGGCCTGTTAAGGTTCCAAGTACCACAATTAGAGGGGACTGGCTATCTTAGGCTATGGTCCCCCCAAACCCTTATTCTGGCTGTGAAGGCATTATGGCGTGTGACAGCGTGGGTTGAACAGTACCTTTCACCAGACTGTCTCTGCATCTGTATGCAGTTATCATCTGTTCCCAAAAGAAGACTTGGGATTCATCACTGATCACCACGTCTTTCCAATCAGTGGCTGTCAACGTCATTCCGGTGTCGTCTCCCTGGTCGCTCCAGACCTGGTACTTCACATGTGGGTACCATCTCGTGTCCACTGCTCCCGACATTGTCTGACAGAACACTCCGAACAATCAAACTTGTGAGCCACACAGTTTGTTGACCAGTCAGCAGTTTTCATGACGATGATTAAAACCCTCCTAAAAATTGGCATAACTGTGAGATGTCATCTAACATGTCTACCTGGCATTCTGTGCCTGTTGACGTCCTCCTCGAGTCAGGATGTGATCATCACATGTATGACTCGTCCACTATCGACTACTTAAATAGGGACCTCTGGTCGATTGTAATATCACTGCAGTGTCTGTGGGCACGTGCATTAGCACCATACTTGGATCATTTACATATCGGATCTCAGTGTACTTGCTTGCAAAGTTTTGTGTTTGTACCTTTGTGTGTGCTTCTTTGAATGTTGCTAAGTGTGTGAAGGTGACTTGAAGATGAACACTTACCAAAACAGATTGTTAATAAATAAATACAACAAACAACATTGTTTGGTGGTTCTGTGATGGTGTTCTTTAAGTACATTGAAGCTGTGCAGGTAGCACTATTCACAGAGAATGGTTTGAAGTGGTAGTATTCTGACATCCTTAAATACGCACTAAATGTATGAAAAAATTCTCTTTTAAAAACTGTAAATGTGTTCAAATTGCGTAATCAATTTATTGATTACACTCTATCTTTTGTCACTATTCCTGCAGATTTTCAGCCAGACGAATTTGTGCCGTATTTGGAACGCAAACCGAACCAAGCGTACCAGTGGATTGGTGCTGGGAGGGACTCGGACTCCCACCTGCTGCCACTCTGCCAGCACTGGCTGCTGCGCCGGGACGAGATGCGAGCCGTCGGGCCGCGGCCACCACCGCCCCCGGCGCAGCACGGGGGACCTGGCGGGAGGCGGCACTCCCACCACGGCCGAGAGAGGGAGAGGGAGAGGGAGAAGGGCAGTGCGGGGGCAGATCACGTGAGGGTGGCGGACGCCTCGGAGGGAGACGGCGGCGAGGTGCCGGGGCAGAGCACGGATGACGACGACCGCGCACAGTCTCCACCGCCGCCCAGATGCCCCACGACTTGGGTGGTGCGGCCCAGCACTGCTGCCGAGAAGGAGATCTACCGGGAGCAGGTTGGTCGGAGGCACAATTACCGAATAATACTGAGTGAAAACTGCAAATTGCTTGGGCTTTCTATTGTGCTTCTGTTGTAATCAGATTAGTTGGTGTTTGAAAGTGAGAGGATTGGACTGTTCCTCCCAAGGAAGCTTGGCTCTGTTGCCTCCCACTCTGATCTTTCATTTTCCTCGACACAACTGATTGGATGGAATGCTTTTGTGTGTGAAACTGAGTTGTTTAATCCATTTATACACAATATTTTGACAACCGACCTTGTCATCATCTTCTTCAGGGGCTGCTTGCTGTGTTGTTATATGTTCTCATTGCCTTGTCTCCAACCCACATATGCATTTACCTATATACTCCACAAGCCATTGCAGAATGCATGATGTATGGTGCAGTGTTCCAAAATTATCGTTGTTCTTTCCTGTTTAATTTGCAGATTGTATTTTGTATGTGGCGTAATTTCTCTTATCCTTGTGATCCCTACGAGAAATATACGATTGCACCACAATGGTTGCACGGTCTTCTCAAAATACAGGTCCTACGAGGGTTATTTGGAAAGTAAAGTCCAATAGATTGCGAAATTGAAACCAAAGTGAAAATTAAAAATGTTTTATTTGCAACGTTTAACTACACCTTCCAGCTACTTCTTTACACAATTGCCACTCTGATTTAGACATTTGTGGTAATGTTATACCAAGTTTCCAATACCCTCATCATAGAACGCCTGCACTATCTACGATTACTTAACACTGGTCAACGGCTCATTGTATGTGCCAGAATTTTATCTTCATCACCAGCCGTTTGTGTTAGCAGAGATGAGAATCATAGGGAGCCAAGCCCAGGCTGTATGGTGGGTGATCAAATACGTCCCCTCAAAAACTCTAAAGGAGTGTCTTCATGGCCCATGCATTGTATGGTCACTAACTGTCGTGAAGAGGGAAGTGTGACAGCTACGTAATGTGGGGGCGCATGAAACCAGATGAAATCTCTCAGCAAGCATTCATAGTTAGAGGGAGACTATATTTTCTAGGCATCTTTATGCACTCATGGAGTGCTCAGAACTGAAAAGAGTAATGTGACATGATCGGCAGGCACACTAGAGACACTCCCCAACACATCAGGGAAAAGCTTAATTAGATTTTCAGTGGGATTTCCATTTTGCAACCGATCTGATCTTTCTTACCAAATAATCCTCGTATAAATTTTCCCAAGAGTGTTTCGTGAAAACTATGTTGTGTTTCTTCAAAGTATTCCTGTTTAAGCTCCCCCCCCCCCCCCCCCCCCCCCCATTTCTCTTACACCATTGTTTGGGATACATTGTCCTTTTATGATCCCAGCAGCACATCTCTGAATTCGTTTGAAGTCTGTTGCGCGTAATTGATAAAAACTCCAAAGGCTGCAGCAGTGCTCAGAATTGTTTGCAGTATGTGATTTCCTTTACATAAGTATTGTCCTCTCCCAGAACTGTTAAATATTGTACAGATGACACAGTTAGCCAAGTTCATTAACGTGCCACTTTTGCAATATGAGGAAAAGAGCCTCACCTGGATTGATGATGATGATGTACGGTTTGTGGGGTGCTCAACTGTGCAGTTATGAGTGCCCGTACAAATTCCCAATCTTTGCTCATCCCAATCTCACCACTTTCATGAATGAGGATGAAATGATGAGGACAACACAAACACCCAGTCATCTCGAGGCAGGTGAAAATCCCTGACCCCGCCAGGAATCAAACCTGGGACCCCGTGCTCGGGAAGCGAGAACGTGACCGCGAGACCATGTCACCTGGATTGAATCCAGTTAATAGGAATGTAGATGATCTGGATGGACTGGACATGGTTTCTAGGCAATTTTCTGCATCTCACTATGTGAGTACCAGGCTGGTACTGATGTCCAACCTCAGATACACACTATGCAAACATTTAGAAAATGTTCTCACACTTGCACGTAGGATTTACTCTAGGTGCAGCCAGAGGAGTTACACTGATTCTGTCCTGGGGAATGAATAGCAGACTGATGCCCTCAGATGTTTAATCAGCATTAGCAGCAGTTGAATATTGTTGCAGTCGCACCAGTATTAATAACTGAATTAAACTCCCGGTACCCGCTGCAGCCTTTGAATGCGACATGTCTTATGTGGGACAGACTATTACAATAGTCAAGGCAGATTAAGGTATATCAGCAACACACTTGTCTAGAACAGCAAAGCAAATCAGCTGTCCCTAAACTCTGGTCTGAGTAAGATGAGACTGTAGTCTGTATAAAATTACTTTACAGTTGACATCTGTCATGTATTATGACAGTGTTGACACAGCAGCTGCTGTCTGCTTAAAGGCGACATGTGAATGTGACAGTTCACTTCACAAGTGCTGAAGTGCTGTTCATGTAACACAGAGTGATGTTGGGAGCAGCTGCCAGCAGGTATGGTGGGAACCTGAGAAACTCCGCTCACAGCTGATTTTAAGTGACCAATGACTGAGCTGCAGCAAATGACACATTTACACTCAGGTCCTAATCTAACCACAACTTTGAGATGTACAATGTATCTGAGAAAGCAGCAGTCTACAACCTGCAGCAGAACTATTAATCACGCTTGCTTTCTGTACAGCAATTATTGAAAGCAGATCTCTTTGAGTAAATGAAATACAGAAAAATTACAGTTTCAGCACTAAGGGTGAAACTGTAACTTCCCACTTTCATCAGTTACCTTATACTGGCTATGCGAGCTGATGCAATACCAGCCAATGAGTAGTCCTGGTTGATACTCTGTCACATTATGGGTGACACAGACAGACTCCAAATGAAAAAAGAATGATAGGAAGAAAAAGTAAGAGCAAATAAAAAAAATCAATCTGATGACGAAAATGATGCTACAAAAGATTAAAAATAAAAATAATAAATTTAAACTAATTAATTGAAAATAATAATAATAGTAATAATAATAATAATAATCTGAGTCAGTTGTATAAAAATTTATAAATAAAAAAAATTACCTAACAAGACTCGAACCCACGACGTACTGCATGTCGGTACTGAAACTTAACTATTGTGCTACAGCACTGCTTACTGTTCTGGTGTTACGTTAATTCTTGTATAGAACCAGTTGCAAGAATGATTTGCTGCTTTCAAAAACTTTGACTTTACAGAATGTTGTATGAAGTTTATTTGTTGTAGGGCAGTCTCTGTGATGATGATAATTGAATCTGTGGCCGAATCGTGTCTTTTGCAAGAGGATCCAGTAGTGTTTGGCTAATTCTGTGTATAAAATGTGCATATTTAGTTACCATCATTTTATGTGTGTCCCTTGTGGGATGGTTATCATGTCTTATGAAATGCAAATTAAAAGGGCCAGACCCAGGACTCAGTGTCCAAACACATCACAAAAAAAAGCCATAAAGTGAATTGGAAGTGAACTGACCATTTGTTATGACTGGCAACAGTGAATAGTTCGGGCATGATGTTGAGCTCTCTGACTGGAGGAAGACAGCTCCAAGTGTATGAAGTGTCAACTATCAAGTAATTTTAGTCAGACTATAGTATAAGTGTGCAAATGTGAAGCTCTTGGGACATCGTAATTATGGAATCTATTGAAATAAATATGTTGGAAAGCCCAATACACTGTGAAGGGCATATCACTGTAAATAAGAGTCTGGCTCCCAATTTCTTACTATCTCGCAGGCCAACTTATCTACCGCAGGTGAAAATGCTGGGAGAAAGTCTGTTTAGTGAAATAAAGTGTGAAATCTGAAAAACAAATGGGCATCAAAGGTTGTGGTGGGTGCCAGTACTGAAACTTGGCTGTAAATAGCAGCGTGAGACCAACAATAGTCCACAGTGTGGTTGCAGTTGAGGTAGGGAGCACATCACCTGAAGAAGACATGTGGGGCAAAATATTGTGCACAAAATGAAAACAACTACACAGCTATAAGCCAAAAACATGTAGATAGATTCCAGTTGTGTTGCCACTTCAGTTACCCAATGCACCGTGCCTGCCAGTTTTCAATTTGCAGACTTTCCTGGCCATAAAAGTTTTGTTTATTTCAAGGAAGAGAAAACTATAACTTCTATCCATATTTTTTGTATGCTTAAAGACATTATAGATATCTTGACCATAAATGAATTTCAGATTTATTACATAATTTTTGTAGTACACGGAGGCAGTAAAGTGGAGTGCTGTGATTAATGCCTTGAGACAATGCTTGTCACAGTGACCTTAAACATTGAATGTCAACTAATTTAAATTAGTCTAAAAGTGGGTAGCAATTTGCACTGATTTTTATATCACAGTTTGCTGCTAAAATGACCTTGAGATTTACAGCATAGAAATGTGTAATTCTTATTATTCCCAGTGAAAAGAATTTTAAATTAAAAAGTAAATAAATAAATAAAAATAAAATAAAAAGCAGGTACGACTATATTTCAGATTGAAAGCCAAGTTAGTTGAAGTATTGAAATTCGAACGTCTGTAGGATGATTTTTAATTACATTGTTTTCCAACAATGTTCATTCGATCGATCCGATGGTCTGTCTTTACTTGTGTCTCAGGAACGCCGCCGATATGAAAATCCTCACAAGGCTTTCACTTTTCGGATGCACGGTTACGAATCTGTTGTGGGCCCCGTCAAGGGAGTTTACAATCAGAGTGCTGGGCCCAACAAGCCACGAGGGCATTCTCTGCTAGTTGGTGAGAGGCCAAATTTTGTCACCATCCTAGCACTTGGTAAGTAATGGCGACTGTTACATGTTACGGGGGTGGAGATTTTGTTCCATTCTCTTTACCGATTCAGTCTTTCATGTATGTCTTTCTAAGTGCTAGTTGATCATAAATTTCTGTGAGAAAATAGTTCCTCCTCTCTTTGTTATGATTTCATCTCTATAAGTGATTCTTTGAGCAAATTGTAAATTGAGAGTTGATATATCAAGAAATCAGAACATTTTTATAAATTTCTTAAATGATAATGTTTTTGCCATTGATTATATAAATTTATTGTAAATGCAGTCAATGGCAAATATGTTGCTGCTTAAAAAATTCAGTGCAATGTCAAATAAAACACAATTTATAAAAATTGTTATCATTATAAGATGGTACAATTGTATAATTTAACTGATTGCTCTCACATCTGTTTCACTCATTCTGTAACACTCCCACCCCCTTTTTAAAGATACCTTCAATAGTTGAACATTGAAGGTAAGGTGTTTACAGTGATTACACATCATGTGCTAATTGTTTATACGTTTGTTTAAGAACAGTCATTAACTTTTGATTGATCAGAAATTACATTGAAATAACAGAGTATCTACAAGTAGATTCAACTCTACTATTATTGTACTTTCCCAAAATTCCACTCTGAGCAGTTTTCTAAATTTCAATTGCAAAACAAATAATGACATTGACGTTGTGAATTACCTGTGAGATTTGTATTTATTGAAATAGTTTTGCCGTTGACAGTCGTCGTAAATTAATGCCGATTTTCTTTGTGTTGCTTGTTAACGACAGACTGGTAATAGAATTTAGAATAGATGACTTCACACTTAAATCGAACATGATTTTCCTAAATGTAACACTTCCTGTATGTGAATGAAAATAATCAATTTTTGAAAATATAATGTAATTGGATAGATAAAAAAAGTACTCACTAAGTGGTGGCAGGAGAACGGACGTATAAAAGTATTTTAATTTGGAAGCTTTCGGAGCCAGTGGCTCCTTCTTGTGGCAGAAGGTTTGAAGGTGAAGGAAGAGGGGTGCAAGAAAAGGGCTGCTGAGATTTAGGAAATGGGGAGAGTTCAGAGAAGTTGGCCAGAACACCGGGATCTGAGTGACTTTTCCTAACTATCCCCATTCCCTTAACCTCACCAGTCCTTTTCTGTCACCCCTCTTCCTTTCCTTTCAACCCCTCTGCCAGAAGAAGGAGCCATTGGCTCCGAACGCTTGCAAATTTAAATACCTTCATATGTGTATTCTTCTGCTGCCACTTCCTATATTTTGAACTGTAGTTTACATTACTTGCAGCAAGTGAGTTCTATGAAGGAATTAGCTTTTAAAACTTACCTTCCTGTATGCTTAGTGCTACCTTGAGGGTGACTAATTTGTGTAACTAAATAGTTCAATACTTGTTATGAGTTTCAGAGCGATTCAGTATAAGGATGAAACTTAAACTTTATTCACCTGTATCTCATATCATGAGTGAAGTACAAATTTCAGCTTGTATTTCTGTTTCAACATTTTATACATATTTTCTTAATATTTTCTAAGTATACATTTAATGCAGCAAAAAGTAATATTATTCTAGATAGATGTAGATCTTAATCATAATTTAGATACAATTGCATATATTTATATCCTTGCCTGTTTTGCAGGTTTTTATAATTTATATTCTGGCATAAGATTGTTTCCAATGAAATAAGTGACAGTTGAAGCCTACTCTTCACTCGCACCACCCACCATTTACTTGTGTGTCGCCACCTTACAGTGCGTGACGCGACGGCCCGCCTGCCCAACGGCGAGGGCACGCGCTCTGACATCTGCGAGCTGCTGCGCGACTCTCAGTACTTGGCTCCGATTGCCCAGGAGAACTACCTGCATTCTGTGGTGAGCGGGGCGCTCGACCGCCTGCACTACGAGCCGGACCCCTGTGTCAAGTACGACACCAAGCGGAAGATCTGGATATACTTACACCGCGGCCGCTCTGAGCAGGAATTTGGTATGTTTTCTTATACTTTCGTGCCAGAGCTCCACTTGGTGTTGGAATCAACAGGTTTTGCATTTTATGTTTCATGAATATACCCTCTCCTGTTCAGTGAGTTGTAAGCTTCTCTTCCAAGTTATTCGCTTTGTGCCAGAAATTCCCATACAATATTTAAAAGATTTATCACATAGACTGAGCAGTACAATAAAATTATTTGCTCACAGTGCTTTTGTTTACAGGAAAGTATCGTTGTTGGAAATGCAGAAAAACTTGAACAACATTTCTGCTTTGGGTAATGAATGACATCTATCTTTAAACGTGGGTGATTGGAAGATAATTCCTGAAAGAACTTGATAGTATATTATTACAGGATTTGCGTTGAATATTCTTAGCACATCAAATCGTGTAACTATTAGGGGGCATGCTATGATTTGACATGAAATGGGAAAGTATTAACAAAGGTGAATATAAGACTAAAATTTGTTGGACAAGGAATTTGTGTACAGGATGCTAGTGGGATCAGTTCTGGAGTATTGTTCCTGTGTTTTGAGTCCTTATCAAGTAGGCTACTCAACAGACATGGAACAAATTCAGATACACGCTGCAAGGATCATAATAGAAGTTTAAATAATTGAAACGAAATGTTCAGATTGTACATGTGTTCTGTGCAGGATGTGGCAACTCTACTCTGCGCCTCCACATAGTTGTGCCACAGTGTCAGTCCTAAAGTAATTTTGAACAGAGTGTAGATAATATTTGACTGTGAAGGGGCTAACTAAAGATTGTAAGTCAAAGTGATCCACAGAAATGGCCAAGACAAACTGATGTAATGTTTGATGCTCATTTTGTGCCACATCAAAATCACTATTGTGCTATTTTAAGTTGTTATGGTATACCGATGCCTCTACTTTAGTCTTGTTCTTGTTTATCCCGGCTTCTTGAGATCTCTTATGAAGAGACACGATACAACACATTAAGTAGTGGCGTGGGACGATCAGTGAAGTTACACAACAGTTAGTAATTTAACTTTCGAAACTGCCGGTTTATTGGCATTTCTGGAAATAAAGTCACTCTCAAGCGGTCAGGAAATTTCGTGTAACAGTTTGTATGTGTAATGGGACTTATTACGTCACAAATCGTTCTAATGAATTAATTAATTGCATTTCACTGTTGCTAAGCAACATAATCAACAAGGTGATATGTGTCTCAATTAAAGCAAAACCTTGATATTTTGAATACACTTTTGGTCCATTTTTGTCAAAATCAGCACTTGTCTCAAAATTAATTTCCAACTTCGTGCATTAAGTCCAAGCGCGTTTGCAACTATTGTACATGATTCCCCACTGGACAGCTCAATCACGCACTAGCGTATAACGTAATTCAAATCGAGTGCGCAGATTTCAGTTTTCCCTAATTGGCCAAATGACTCTTTTGTAATAAAGTGATGTGTCTATCTCACATAAAGTCTACATGAAACTGGATTTGTCTCCATTCGAGTGAAAATCACTAAAAATAAAATTCACCGCACAGGTCAGCGAATTGTACACACGCACTTTTTGCAGTGTATGTGATAACTTGTCTCAGAGTAAAAGCCGCACATAATGTCACACTTCTTCATGCACACACAATTCAAAACACCTTCATATTAAACAGATAAATTATGGCCTGCAATTAGTTATTAACATTTCCCATTCTGAGTAAACTTCAAGAACTTTCATTTCATAATCAATAAAATTTTATCACCTGAAAGAAACTATTAGTTTGCTAAAACGAATTCAGATTACAGTCAACTCGTGTCTAGATGATGACGTCGCGAATCGATACTTGCTTGGAATGAATGAAATACCTGTACTGAAAAAAACTGTCCGTTGAGTAACTTAGTGACTTTTATAACAAATTTTGTACTCCTCGCATCGTTACACTGGGAAAAGTGTAGAACAAGCTTTAAAACTGCATGTTGGATCTAGATTTTCCCATTAATTGAAAGGAAGGGGCTGTTTACTTTATATTATTTTTTACTCTTGTTTCCTATCTGTATCTACATTTACATGACCGTTCTACATTTCACACTTAAGTGTCTAGCAGAGACATGGAAGCACATGCATACTATATCTCAAACATTCCATTCTAGAATAGCATGTGGGGAAAAATGAATACCTAAATCTTCCCATTCAGTCTCTGATTTCTCTTATTTTATTATGTTGATCAGTTCTCTCTGAGCAGGTAGGAGTCAACAAAATATTGTCACATATTTTTTGAAACAGTCTCACCACAATTAGAAACATCTTTGTCTTAATGATTACCACACAACTCACGTATCATATCATGACACTCTTCTTCTTTTTTTGTGATACTACAAAACGAATTCCTTCTCACTAAAATTTTTCTGTGTTCTTCGTCAATCCTATATGGTAAGGATTCCGTGCCATGCGGCAGTACTTCAGAAAAGGACGGACAAGTGTAGTATAGGCAGTGTCTTTAGTATGAGGGCATGCTGGAAGGTAATGCCTCCAAATTGTTTCTGTAAAAACTTTGTATAGCTTTTTAAATCAAACAAATGTTGTTAACATTCTGCACCTTTAATCTTTGTAGCTACATATTTATTTCTCAACGTAGTCACCCTAGCGACAGATGTGTTTCTTCCAACAAGAGACCAGTTTGTTGATACCATCACTGTAGAAGCTTGGCCTTTTAGAGAGAGCCACAACCTCACATCTGCCTGCATTGCTTCATCACTATCAAAGTGAAATCCTTGAGAATGGTCTTTACCTTTTGAGAGCAGAAGATAATCGGATGGGGCCAAGTCAGGACTGTATGGAGGAAGATCTATAATAGTGAATGCATCATACCAGATTGTAGCAGATGTTGCAACGCTCATGTATTGTCTGGGATTATCATGCTGATGGAGAGGGTGCTCCATATGTGGACAAACTCTTCAAATTAGAAACTCGATTACAGCAGGAAGTTTCTCAGACACTGACATAGTTACATTATTCACCATAGTGTTGCAAGCTACACTTTTGAGACCACTAATAGCAGAGGCCTGCAAATACAAAGACATGAAGAATAAAGATGTAGAATATATAATCTTCATTTTATTTAAAAATCTTTAAGAGTGTTCATGTAAAAAATTCGAAGGCCGTAGCTTCCAGCATGCCCTTGTAGATTTGTTGCATCTTCTAAATCTTCTGTAAATAAAACATAGCCTTTCCCACAACATTTTCTATGTGGTGGTTCCAATTTGTAGCTGTAATATGTAGGTATTTTGTTGTATCAACTAGTGTGGAGGACCTCATAGTTTTTTTTTTTTACTGTTTAGGGTAATTGCCACTTTCTGCACCACGCAGATATATTTTCTAAATCATAATCATTTTGGCCTTCTGATAATTTTACTAGTTAGTGTGAAAAATGGCATCACCTGAAAACATTTGCATGCTGCTCATCAACATCTAGATTAAGAATAGCAGAGGGCCTATAACACTTCCTTGTCAAACTTAGGCATCACTTTTGCTAAATGACTTCCTGTCAGTTACTGCAAACTGTGACCTTTCTGTTTGGAAATCATGGCTCTTGCCACACAACTGAGTCTTTACTCCCTAGGCACGTAATTTAATTAGAATCCACTTATGAGGAACTGTTCAGAAGCCTTCTAGAAATATAAAAATATGGAAGCAACGAGATTTTCTACTGACAGCGCTCTGTACTTTATGTGAATGAAGAGTCAGTTGTGTTTGACAAGAACAATATTTTCAGAATCCCAGATAGTTATATGTCAATAGGTCATTTCCTTGTGTCTGCTACACACTCAGAGGTTTTCTTCAAAGGGAATTGTCAATTGTAATTTGAGTTAATCTACCTGTAAGGAGAAGGTGGATCATTTGAGATAATATTTCTTTTGCAGAGAGACTCCATCAGCAACAACAAGGTGTGACGAAGGCTAAGAAGCCCCTCGGACCACGTAAGCCCGGTGGACGGCGCCCGAGGCAAGAATCTCAGCAAGGGGGTGTGCTGGCCAGCGTCACTTCTGGAGAGCAGGTGAGTCTCTGGCAGTTGTGAGCTCCTTACTACAAATGACCCGTGGATTACTTTTATTAAATTTGAGGACAAGATGAAAGCTTCCAGTCCAGGCAGTGAATGAGTGTCCCTAGAATGAATATTTTACTCTGCAGTGTAGTGTGTGTGTTGTTTCCTACGTCGACATACATACTCCACAAGCTACTGTGGTGGAGGGTACCTTGTGCCACTAACTTTCCTATCTTGCTTGCAAACGGAGTGAAAGAAAACAACCACATGTGTGTGTTGTCTGCATAAACACTCATTTCCCTTGTCTCGTCTTCGAGTTCCTTACACTAAATGTGTGTTGGCGGCAGTAGAATTGTTCTGAAGTCATCTGTAAGTGTCAGTTGCCTAAATGTTCTCATTAGTGTTTCACAAAAGGAATGTCTCTCTCACTCCAGAGATTCCCATTTCAGTTCACAGAGCATTTCCATTATACGCCGATGTTGTTCAAAGAGGTCTTCCCTTAATCTGGCCCGGTGGGGTTTCCAAACACTCGAGCATTACTCAGGAATGGGCCGCACTTGTGTTTTATTAGTGGTCTACTTTACAGATTAGCTACTCTTTCCTAAAATTCTTGCAGTAAACCTAAACTGACCATTTGTCTTCTCTACTACCATCCTTTTGTGCTTGTTCCAGGTCCAATCACTTTGCAATGTTATGCCTAGATATTTAATCGCCGTGATTGTTTCAAGCAGCACACTGCTAACACTGTAACACTATGTGTTTGTTTTTCCTATTCATTTGCATTAAGTTACGTTTCTCTACATTTGAGCTAGTGGACATTCATCACACCAACTAGAAATTTTGCGCAGGTCGTCTTGTACCCTCCTACAGTCATGCAACAATGGTACCCTTCTGTACAGCAAAACATAATTAACTAACAACATCAGCTTGCTGCTCACCCAGTCCATCAGAATCATTTACATATATATAGTGAACAAGAGTGGTCCTCTCACACTTCACAGGGGCCCTCCTGATGATACTCCGTTATCTGATTAACAATCACCGGCAGGGACAAAGTACTGGATTCTATCACCTAAGAAGTCTTTGAGCCACTAACATATGTGGAACCTGTTCCGTACAGTCGGACCATTAACAGCCTGCTGTGGGGCACCGTATCTAGCACTTCTCAGAAATCTGCCTGTTGCTCTCCATCCACAGTTTGCAGGATATCATGTGAGAAAAGGGCAAGCTGATTTTCGAATGAGCAATCCTTTCAAAATCAGTGATGATTTGTGGACAGAAGCTTTTCTGTCTCAAGAAAATTTACTATGTTCTAACGTAGAATATGCTCAAGAATTCTGCACCAAAGTGATGTTAAGGATATTATCTGTAATTTTCTGCATTTGTTCTCTTACCATTCTTATACATGGGAGTCACCTGCACTTTCTTCCATTTGCTTGGAACTTTGTGCCGGGTAAGAGATTGGTGGTAAGTGCGAGCTAAGTAAATGTGTTCTAACTTCAAGTTGAACAAATATATTTCAAGGACCACGCATTATATGAAAGTCACAGATCAAGTAAACAAAGTAGGGGAGGGGGGGGGGGTGACCTTATGGCACAACTTGACTAAATGGAGGGAAGGAGTGAAAGCACACATCCCTAGGCATCAAGGAGTTGTCATTTTGGGATTGGAGGGAAGTGTGGGAGGTAAAAACTGTAAAGAGTCTTGACTGCAGAAAGCAGGCTCAAATGATCATAGCCATGCAGAGATGAAGGAGCTTGCACAGGATAGGCTAGCATGGGCTTGTGATATATACTGAAAGGACAAAAGTCATGGGAAAGCTATATGCACATATCCATATGGTGGTAGTATCGCATACACAATGTATAAAATGGCAGTGCATTGGCAGAATTGTCATTTTTACTGAGGTGATTCATGTGAAACAGTTTCCAACTTGAACATGGTTGCACGATGGGAACTAACAGACTTGGAACCTTGAATGGTAGTTGGAGGTAAATACATGGGACATTCCATTTCAGAAATCATTTGGAAATTCAATATTCTGAGGTCCATAGTGTCTAGAGTATGCTGAGAATACAAAATTTCAGGTATTGCCTCTCACCAATGGGAACACAGTTATTCACAACCAAGAGCAGCAGCATTTGCTTAATGTTGTCAGTGCTAACAGGCAAGCAACACTGCGTGAAATAATGACAGAAATCAGTGTGAGATGTACAACGAGCGTACCAGTTAGGACATTGTGGTGAAATAGGACATTGTGGGGAAATTGGGTGTTATTGGGCTAAGGCAGCAGATGACCGATATGAGTTCGTCTGCTAAAAGCTCGATATCATCTGCAGCGTCTCTCCTGGAATTGCGACCATATCAGTTGCCTCTAGACAACTGGAGAACTGAGGCTTGGTCAATTGAGTCTTAATTTCATTTGGCAAGAGCTGATAGTAGGGTTTGAGTGTTGTGCAGACCCCATGAAGCCACAGACTGAAGTTGTCAACAAGGCACTGTGCGAGCTGGTGGTGGCTACATAACGCTGTGCGCTTTGTTTACGCAGAGTCGACTGGCTCCTCTGGTCTGATGGAACTGATCACTGACTGGAAATATTTATGTGTGGCTACTTGGAGACCATTGCAGCCACTCGCGGATTTCATGTTCCCAAACAATTATGTAGTTTTTATGGATGACAGTGCGCCGTGTCACCATCCACAGTTCTTCACGATTGGTTGGAAGAACAGTCTGGACAGCATGAGCGAATGGTTCGGCCACTCAGATTACCTGACATGTATCCCATCAAACATTTATGTCTCTTAAATGTCAGTTTGTGCACAAAATCGTGCATTCGCAACACTTTCGCTGTTATGGATGGCTGTAGAGGCAACATGGTTTAGTATTTCTGTAGGGGACTTCCAACAACTTGTTGAGTCTGTGCCACATTAATACGCCAGGCAAAAGGAGGTCCAATGCGATATTAGAAGGTATCCCATGACTTTTGACACCTCAGTGTAATCCTGTCGAACTTGCAGCTCTCTTCACAAAGCAGAGGTCAACTGCGACCATGTGATCTATTTCGAATCTATTGCTTAAGATTAAAGCTTCTTTGGAAAACAATAACCTAAATTTCTATATAATAGAAGTTGGTTTTGATGTAACATAGCAGAGACGTTCACTACAACATAAGATTGCTTGAAATTATCTGTCCCTTTATGTATCAGCCTTTATACTTATATCTTCTTTATCAGTAGTATTTGTGTGGTTCAGCTTCTTGTATTTACTTTCTGTGTTAGAACTATACCTAGCTTTTGCTTATATGTTTAAGAAGTCAGAATCTTTTTGAAAAGCCGTTTCAAGCAATGGGTATATTTCAGTCAAAGCACAAGGACAACATACCACAATTCTTATCATTACTTTTACTTGAAGTACAATGTTTCTTATTACTGTTAATTTATTAAAGCATTAATAAAGATACAGGGGTAACTTTTGTAATAATTTGGCTGGACAAAATCTGATTCCAGTTTCGTATTTCTTTGGCTAAACAGAATCATATGATAAATGCGATGATAACAACATTCTGTTTTATTTCTATATTTACTTTTTCTAGTGATTGTTGTTTTTGTATGTTCTTAGCTCTTCCACCCCCCTTTCAACATGGTTCACTCAATGTGTTATAAACAGAAGTTGCATGCAAATAGAACCAGAAGTTTGTGAGGGCCTCTAAATGTCACTCAGATGTGCTGAATTATCAGTATAACTTAAAATTATGTGAAACTTAATTCAATTCATAAGATGTCCTAATTCTGGCACAGGGATTGTTTGGCACCAGGAGGTTGATGCCACAAGCCACTAGAATAAGCCGGCAGACTCAGCTGAAGGAGAGCACCTCAGCAGGTGTGCTGACAGTCTTAAAACAACATCGACAAGTGCAGCCAGCAGGTGGTTTGACAGCCACAGATGTGCATATTTTCAAGATTGTGTTGCATTGGTTTTACCTACGCTGAAGGTGGCAATACTGAAAGAAGGAGCTATTTCAGCACGTCCCACTCATGCTATGGTTTTTGCACTGAACAGTAATAAAAGTTTTTTTTATGTTATGGGTAGGAGGCTATTTTACTCATAGAGGAGGTGTCAAATTGCAGAAAGGGATAATGAAAAGTCTGCTAAATATTTTAAGTTTTTGGCCAAAAAAGTCCTTCAGAAATAGAAAATACACGCATTCACACAAGTGCAACTCACACTCCCTTGGCCATTTATTGTTATTCCATCCTGGACTTTTCGATGTTTGATTTTACTGAAAGCCCTTGTTTTTATAAAGTTAAGATCACATCAAATATACAGGGTGTCGCATAAATGTTGTGATAATCTTCAAGGGGTTGAAGAGTGTGTCTTGAGGAACAACTTCAGGAAAGAAACCCGTCTCCAGAAACATCATCCAATGATGCTACAGAGTTCCGTAGTTATAGACACCGGCATCTGTCACTAGGCCATCCATTCAGCAGCAAACATGACTTTGTACACTGATGGACCACAGGTCTCACAGTGTTGTTTGTTATTCAGTGATTGTGACTGATAGCCACGATCGCCAGTGGAGAAGGTGGAGCTAGCTGCTGCATATACAGGCCTTGTCTCACATGAATGCGATGCTCTGTTACCTTGGTGGGTGACGCTTTTGGGCCACAGTTTGCATACAGAGTTTATTTTTCTCCTATATACCAATAAACAGTGGAGATTTTAGGGCAGTTCCAGGAGAAATCCACCGAGGCAACAGAGCATCGCACACATACGAGACAAGACCGATCGACACAGCAGCTCACTCCGTCATCCCCACTGATGACCGTGGCAATCAGTTGCAAACACTGAATAACAAATAAAATTGCGAGACATTCCACCTATGGTCCGTCAATGTACAAAGTCACGTTTGATGCAGCAGAGTGGGCTAGTGACAGGCACTGGCACCTGTAACTGAAATGCTCTGCAGCATCATTGAATGACATTTCCGGACACAGGTTTCTGTCGTTGATTTGTTCCTCAAGACAACCCCTCATAGTTTATTACAACACTTCAGGTACACCCTGTATATCCACGGACTTTGGATTCTATGTTATTAGTGGGTGCTCATGTTAATGGCATTTAAAATGAACTATAGGTAGAGCTCATGCTGCACTGAATCAGCCTGTGGGCTGGAGATCACAGCAATAGCAGCAGCACCGACAATTATAAGCTGTTGTTTCTTCTTTAGTTCTCAGTTAATTGTGTTTGAGCATTTATTCAATACAGAAAATCGTAATTTAACCCACCATTTGAACTACTCGATGACAAAAACCGTTTCACAGGTATATTCTATATCCGAATCAGCTACCGGCTCATCTCAGTTGCAGTCCACCACGACAGCGTCCTCTGCGGGTGGCGCAGCTCAGCAAGTGGTGGTCACTACCGTGCCAGGGAAGGGCGTGCCAGTGGTTGGCGCCGTGGCGGGGGGACGTGGTGGGCGCTCGAGTGTGCACCAGCAGATCAGAGTTGCCGGTAGTAGTGCGGGCACTGCCATCCACAACCTGCAGGTGACCACATCGGCTGGCCAGCAAACAATACAGGTAACACTGACTTACGAGTCACCCCCTTCAATTTCCTTGATATGTGCAGGATTTGACGCTCAATGACTGGATATCATTTCCTAAAGCAAACTCGAAAAAACCTCCTTTGAATATTGGAAGACTTCTGACCAGTGCTAAGTGCAAAGTATTTCTAGTTAATTAACATAGTCCGTACTAGCTGAGTGAATAGTATGTGCTTGTGGAAATGACATCATGTAACAACTTAAGTTGTTTATTTATTGTGTGACCAGTTTCGATCAAAGACCATTATGCAGTACCTGTTGTACACACATCATGTATACAGGAAATTTTCGGATGAAAAGGGTGTTTTAATTCTAGTAAAAATACAAATAATACTTTCAGATTAAAGTTGTGCACCATTATAAACTCAATAATAAAGTTATAAATATGCTCCTTTTTGCAGATAATCAGATATTCGTAATGGTCTAGGAAGATGAATTACAGAGAGCAATTTGATTTTTGTACAAGGTAGTCAATGATTGTAATATGATAATATCTAAAGATCAAACTAAGACAGTGACATTCGACAGTAAGGAGCATTTAAGAGCAAAAATAATACTTTTTGATAAACTGCTAGAACAAATAAATACTTCTAAAACCTGTGAGGTCTTGTTGTGAGGGTACTGGTGTGTAGTATCTGTAAGTGGTAGTTCTTGGGAGGGCGACAATGCCCAGTGGCGCAGAGAGTTGCAAGCAGAGGCAGTTGTTGAGAGGCTGTGGAAGGTGTAGGCTGCGTGAGCCAAAGGCGGTTGCGTAGCAAAGGATTTATCTCTACGTTTAATAGTAGTGGCACACAGTTTGAATAATAGTGTGTTTATATTTGTGCAGTGTGATAAAAGGAAATAAATTAAATTTTACCAGTTCTTAATGTGTCTCCATCAGTTAGCACCACACCATTGCATTTAACAGTGAACGAAGTCTCAATATACACGGTCAACTACAACAAGAGGATTGTAACATAATAATCATTAATTAACCCATATAATCTCCTAGACCAAGGGAGCTTATATTGTGTATTTTATCCAGTGATCGAAAATACAAATTCCAGAAACTTCAACAGTTGGTAGGTACTATAATTCACACTCTCCTCAAATAATTTAGGGAACAGATGACACTAAAATTTTATAATGTGATGGCAGTACAATTTCTAATGTACGAGTCAGAGACAGTGACTCTAACTGCCGGCTGAGAGAGGAGGATTCATAGAGCACAAATAAGACTTCTAAAATCACTCGCTTGGTACATACTTATAGATTGGATAAAGAATAGTGAAATTAGATACGAACTGACTGCTAAAAGCCTATTTCAGAAAATAGAGGAATGTGGAAAGAAACGGTGTAAACATATTGAAGGAATGTTAGATGAATGACTACTTAAATAAATATACAAATATGCACCTCAAGGGAAAATAAATGTTGGGCATTGGAAGTAGAGATGGAAATACTAGCTGCAGTTTACTTGAAATTGGAGCAGGCAAAGATGACTTGAAAGTGGAGCACGCAAAGATGCCTGAACCAAAACTGGATATGAGAATGATAATTAAAGCTGTGGATCACAATTAAGGTTGGGGGAGTTTTACATGGAATCTTGTATTTAACAGCTTTTTTCCTTAATTTGTATTTATTATCAAATGAAACATCAGTTAAGCAACATTAAATCATAGTTTTTAATGAACGTAACACATTTTTATTTTTATCACTGGTAGTATGAAAATAAATTAAAAGTTAACACAGACATATGAAATGCCTTTTAGTTAAATGAAAAGAAATATATACATCAGTAATAGTGTACGATCTCTAGAAATAAAATAACATTTTAATTTTTATTTGTTGTTTCACATTTTGTACCATGTTTTAATTTGTCGTGAATACTTGAATTTTCAGCTTACTAATAATTAAAACTAAAAAGATATTACTTTTATTAAAATATTATGATTAAATATTTGTTCATTAACATTTTCATTTATTTATAAATATTGAGTTAAATAAAATCATAAAAAATGCGTTGCCAATGATATTTGAACTGGTGACTTTACGATTAAGAGATGTTTGTGTTCTTCACTCCAGTGTTAGTAAGTCAGAAATATTTTATACTTAACAACACTCGGAAAGCTTCCAACCTTTAATGACAATTTTTCTGACTGTTGCATCATACTTCTCTAGGAAACTGATGTGCGAGCTCTGAGCGTCATCTCATATAAATAGGAAGAATATCAAATCAGAGGGGCATTCTGTAAGGTCCTGTTCTTAATGAAATGAATCAGTAAGTTCAGGTTTTATTCACTTCAGGTTTTTTCAGTTGGACCTCAGTGTTGATGACGTGTCATAGAATGTGCCGTAGTTGATCTTGAACTTATTAGAAGAAAAAATAACCAGTATCACCTGTGGGAGTTATCCAGCAACATGACACAAAATATATGTTATATACTTCTATTTGTTGTGATTTCAGGATCCAAACGGCAGTCTGGAATACAGCAAAATTTGACAGTGTGCCATATTTCTGCTGAACGGCATAACACCATACATTTGCAGATATTAGACAATATATTTACAGTGAAAAATGGCAATCCATTTGAGGGTCAAGGCACCATACCAGTGCTGACAGTAGACTGCATTAAAGACTGATCCAGAATTTCATGAGTGTATGGCAAATGACCGACGTCTTTTATGCTAATGAACTGAAGACAAACAATAGACTGTGTTAACATAATTCATGCTGAATATCTATTTGCTATTATTTTCTAGTACTTACTGTCAGCTACCTAATTATTTATTGTCTTTGACGTAATTATGTACTGTATCCATTTTGTAGCATTTTATTTTATTTAAACTATCTACATCTGCGACTATAGTCTGCAAACTACTGTGAAGGGCGTGATAAAGGGTATACGTACTGTAACAGTTATTAAGGGCTTTTTCCTGCCCTATTCATGTATGGAGCAACAGAAACTGCTTATTCTAATCTTGTCCTCACAATCCCTCTGTGAGTGAAACGTAAGGGGTTGTAGTATATTCTTAGCTTCATCATCTAAAGTTGGTTCTTGAAACTTTGTAAGTAGAATTTCTCAGCATAGTTTGCATCTATCTTCAAATGTCTACCTGTTCAGTTTTTTCAACATCTCTGTGACATTCTCCCATGCGTCAGACAAACCTGTAAACATTTGTCCTGCCCTTCTCTGTATACATTCAATATCCCCCGTTAGTCCTATTTGGTATGGATCCCATACATTTCAGCAATACTATAAGATGGCCGACATGAGTGATTTGTAAGCAGTCTCATTTGCAGACTGATTACATTTCCCTAGTATTATACCAGTGAACTGCAGTCTGCTGCTTGCTTTATCTACGACTGAGCCCATCTGATCATTCCATTTCATATCTCTACAATGTGTTACATCCAGGTAGTTGTACGAGTTGGCTGATTCCAAGAGTGATATGGTCATATTGCGGTCATGTGTGTTTATTGCAGTCACGTGTGTTTATTGCAGTCACGTGTGTTTATTGCAGTCATGTGTGTTTTTTGCGAAGTGTTCAGTTTTACATTTCTAAACATTTAAAGCAGGTTTCCACCTTTGCACTACTTTGAAATTTTATCAAGATCTGACTGAATATTTGTGCAGCTTTTTTCAGACAGTATGTCATTATGAACAACCACATCCTCTACAAAAATTCTGAGGTTACTGTTAATATTGTCTGCAGTGTCATTAATATACAACATGAACAGCAAGTGTCCCAACATACGTCCCCATGCCACAACTGAAATGACTTCTTCAATTGTTAATGATTCTGCAACCCAGATAACATGCTGCTTCTCTCCTACTAAGAAAGCCTCACTCCATTGACAAATTTCACTTAATACCCCATGTGAACGTACTTTTGATAAGAGGCATACGTGGAGTAAAGTGTTTCTTGGAAATCGAGGAATACTGCACCTACCTGACTGCAGAATATGCGCTGGTTGGCATGGAGGTCATTTTGTTTGAGATATTTCATTACATTTGAGCTCAGAGTATGTTCCAAGATTCTAGAATGAAAGGACATCAAAGATATTCTACTGTAGTTTTGTGGAGCACTTCTGCTACCCTTCTTGCAGCAGGTGTGAACTTCACTTTATTCCAACTTCCGAGTTTCACAACTTAGTGTCTCCATGTAAGTTAGGCTTAATACAAACGTGAGTTTAGCATCGATTGTCAATCAGCATTTGAAGAATTTGTGCTTATTGGTAGTGCATTCATTAACTTTCACAGACAATCTGTTTTGTAATTACTTATACTTGTCGTGTATTTCATTTACCTGTGCCTCCCACTCACAGGTAACAACTTCGCAGAACTTGCTGCCTGCCGCGGGAAAATCCCTACTCGCAGTTTCAAATCCCGGGGTGGGCTCCGTGCGCGGCACATCACTCGCGCAGGCTGTGGCTGCCTCCAACGTAGTGACGGCAACCTCGGCAGCGACTGGGCTGCCCGCATCCTCACAGCAGCAGCAGGTGGTGAAGACGGTGACGCTGACGGCACAGCAAGTGCAGGCAGTCGCGTCTGCGAGGGCGGCAGCGGCCGCCGTGACAGTGACTGCACCGACCACGACCGTAGGCGCCACGTCGCTCAGGATGGTGGGTACTGCCGGAGCTGTGACCCGTGGCGCCAAAGGGGGCAAAGCTGGCAAAGGTCAGGGCCGAGAGAGGGTGCGCAGGACGCAGGTAATTCACAGTTTGTGTGTGTGGTGAAAGTGTACCAGGTGACGCGTGTGAGCGAGTGGGCCGCAGTACCGTCCAGGTGCTGTGGCAGATGCAGGCTGAATGATTAGTTTTGAGTTAGCTTGTCGCATTCTAAGGCTGAGAATGTAGTTTATACAAAAGGCACATTTGTAGTTGCTGATGAAACCTTTAATTAACAATGTTGCTTACTGATTGCCAATAGCCATTGCACGAGCACTAAGAAATCCTTAGGCATTTTAATGGGCAGTATTGCTCTTAGTCATCCACTGACTACACACCGTTGGCAGCACTTTTCATCAAAGCATAATATTTTGTTGCCATATGGCTAGTGTATGGCAGGTTGCATGAAAACTGTGAGTTGTCGTATGGCATGTGTTACAGGCTGCTTCCATTATTTTTTCTTGGGGCCGTTGGTTTGATTCCTGGCTGGGTCAGAGATTTTCTCTGTTTGGGGACTGGGTCATCATCATTATTATTATCATCATCAGCAGCAGCAGTAATGCACAATTTGTTGGAATGATGTCAGATAGAAAGACTCGCACTATGCAGCTGAACTAGGGGTTTGTCAACCAGTGATGCCATATGATCATCTCATTTCCACAGAAGACCTTCACGTAGGCTTTGTTAGTTCAAATTTACAGAAAATACAGTAGAACCTTGTTAATCTGTCCCCTACGGGATCATGGTTGGTATGCATGAAAGATCAGATTGTGAGAGGAACACTTTTATAGATCCATAACGTCAGAATACAGTACAGCACAACTTTGATGTTCAATTGGAAATACTGTATGAAATATTGTTACATGTTAGAACAGTAACAAAATGAAAAGAAATATTCACACACTAAAAAATTCATCACAGAAGTGTAATGTACAGTAGCGCATGTAGTGTAAAATATGTCTGCTTCATATGGTAGTAAAGTGTTACTGTGACTGAAAGTTTAACGTCTGTACGTACCTTATTACAGTACTGAAATCAATGCAACTGATTTGCACTTAACTATCTGTAACATGAGAAATCACACACCTTAAGCAGGACACATCTTAAGCAAGATGAAAAAAGTCTGCAGTGTCCTTATGGTTAGCAGAGAAGACGTTTGGTTTTGCCGCTATGTTCCACCATTTCCTAATCCACAAAATATCTATTGTGGTAGACCTAGAGCTTTTTTCATTGTTGAAAGTCTATATCAAATGTATTTTTAGCATCTGTATGTTATAGTCGAGTCATATGTTCATTGTCTTTGTTGTCGCCATCATCGCTGGTGTTCTCGACAGTTGTTCAAGTTACCATGTCAGCGTGTTAGTCATCAGTTAATTCTGCTTGTGTTGTGCTGTCAGCACCAGCTGTACTGATCCACTCACTTTGACACGGGGCCCAAAATCTACTCATATTTAATGTTTTCCTGCCGTTTACAACATTTTTTATTGCTCTGGTGAAATTGCCTATGTCCACAATGTTAATTTTCACCCAATTTTGCATCAACATATTTATAATTTTCCTGAAATTTACACGTTATGGAAAAATGTTCATGGAGAAAAAAACTGACGTAAAATGATGCTGGCCGTCAAGTAGTGTTAACAAACATTACATGGTTAAGTTTCTTGACACCAAGGTGCTCTTCTCAGTGGATTTAAACCAGTAAACATGTAAAAGTTGTAACAATTTGTACCATGGTTCCTGTCACTGCCGAACTCTACTCTGCATGGTGGCTGCTGGGAGTAACTAGGTTCGTCCGAATAAGGACATCATGACCAGCTACAACCATCTCCAAACTGTCTCTACAGTGCATACGCAGTTTTGTGTTTGTTGTAATCGTCGTCACACCTCTGTCGAATCATATTTAGCGTATTTTGTCTTTTGACCGCTTGTAATGCTAACTGACTTCTCAATTCACTTTACATTGCTAAAATGTTTTTAGTTTAAATACAGTGCCAATTGTGGATTTTTTCATGCTGAGCAAGACGTTTTTCAAGAATTTATTCTCATTGTCAAGTGCAGTATTTATGTATGTATTTTTTGTGATGTTACACAAACAAACAGTGTGAGAGAGAGTTTGCGTGTTTGTGGTTTTGTATGGAACTGAGGAGGCATAGTACAGGGTAACCTCAAAAACACGACTACAGTTCAAGAGACACAGAACAACACATATGCAAACATCACACAAAATACTTACGTAAATCTTGGCAATGAGAAAAAATTCTCATAATGCAGTGTAATAAGTATGAAAAAATATGTAATTGGTGCAGTGTGTCATCATTTAAATAATGAATGACAGCTGCTGGCTTTCCAAAAACATTGATTACGATGTATGAAGTTGAGTCAAATGTTTCTACTTGCCAGACAGTTATCAGTTCCTGTTACATCAGCACTTTTTATTAGTTTGGATTCCGTAGAACACTTGAGGCAATACTGACCCTACGAATTATCTTAGAAGAAAGATTAAGGGAAGGCAAACCTATGTTTCTAGCATTTGTAGACTTAGAGAAAGCTTTTGACAATGTTGACTGGAATACCCTCTTTCAAATTCTGAAGGTGGCAGGGGTAAAATACAGGGAGCGAAAGGGTATTTACAATTTGTACAGAAAGCAGATGGCAGTTATAAGAGTCGAGGGGCATGAAAGGGAAGCAGTGGTTGGGAAGGGAGTGAGACAGGGTTGTAGCCTCTCCCCGATGCTATTCAATCTCTATATTGAGCAAGCAGTAAAGGAAACAAAAGAAAAGTTCGGAGTAGGTATTAAAATCCATGGAGAAGAAATAAAAACTTTGAGGTTTGCCGGTGACATTGTAATTCTGTCAGAGACAGCAAAGGACTTGGAAGAGCAGCTGAACGGAATGGACAGTATCTTGAAAGGAGGGGATAAGATGAACATCAACAAAAGCAAAACGAGGATAATGGAATGTAGTCGAATTAAATCGGGTATGCTGAGGGAATTAGATTAGGAAATGAGACACTTAAAGTAGTAAATGAGTTTTGCTATTTGAGGAGCAAAATAACTGATGATGGTCGAAGTAGAGAGGATATAAAATGTAGACTGGCAATGGCAGGGAAAGCGTTTCTGAAGATGAGAAATTTGTTAACATCGAGTATTGATTTAAGTGTCAGGAAGTCGTTTCTGAAAGTATTTGTATGGAGTGTAGCCATGTATGGAAGTGAAGCATGGACGATAAATAGTTTAGACAAGACGAGAATAGAAGCTTTCGAAATGTGGTGTTACAGAAGAATGCTGAAGATTAGATGGGTAGATCACATAACTAATGAGGGGGTATTGAATAGAATTGGGGAGAAGTGGAGTTTGTGGCACAACTTGACTAGAAGAAGGGATCGGTTGGTAGGGCATGTTCTGAGGCATCAAGGGATCACCAATTTGGTACTGGAGGGCAGCGTGGAGGGTAAAAATCGTAGAGGGAGACCAAGAGATGAATACACTAAGCAGATTCAGAAGGATGTAGGCTGCAGTAGGTACTGGGAGATGAAGAAACTTGCACAGGATAGAGTAGCATGGAGAGCTGCATCAAACCAGTCTCAGGACCGAAGGCCACAACAACAACAACAACAACAACAACAACAACAATGTTGAATTTTGTACCAGAAAGTGTTGATTTGCGGAAGGCATTAATTTTTTGTTTTCATTTGAAAAAAAAGCGCTGCAGAGTCGCATCGAATGCTTGTCGAGGCATATGGTGATCATGCTCTATCAGAAGCAACATGCAAAAGATGGTTTCAGTGGTTCATAAATAATGATTTTGATGTAAGAAATGAAGAACATCGAAGACCACCAAAAAAGTTCGAAGACACTGAATTGCAAGCAATATTGGATGAAGATGATACTTTGAGTCAGAAGCAAATGGCAGCAATGCTAAATCTTGTACAACAAACAATTTCTGACCGTTTGAAAGCTATGGGAAAGATCCAAAAATGTGGAAAATGGGTGCCAAATGAATTGAATGACAGATTGAAAACCGAAAAATCATTTGTCAAATTTTGCTTCAAAGACATGAAAGAAAATCAGTTTTGCATCGAATTAATACTAGCAATGAAAAATGGATTTATTTTAAGAATCCTAAATGGGAAAAATCATGAGTTTGTCCAGGACAACCATCAACATCGACTGCAAAACCAGGTCGATTCGGAAAGAAGACAATGCTCTGTGTTTGGTGGGATCAGAAAGGTGTGGTGTATCATGAGCTTCTAAAACCCAGTGAAACTCTGAATACTAATCGCTACAGATAACAAATGATCAATTTGAACTATGCATTGATCGAAAGAAGACCAGAATGGGCCAGAAGACATGGCAAAGTAATTTTTTTACATGACAATGCACCTGCATACAAAGCAAAACTGGTTCAGGATACAATCAAAACACCTGGCAGGGAGCTGCTACCCCACCCGCCGTATTCACCAGACTTGGCCCTTTCCGACTACCATTTGTTTTCATCAATGGGACACATTGGCTGAGGAACACTTCGATTCCTACAAAGAAGTCGAAAATTGGGTGTGTGATTGGTTTGCTACAAAAGACGAACATTTCTTTTGGGGTGGTGTCCACAAATTGCCAGAAAGGTGGTCAAAATGTATAGAAAGCAATGGTCAGTACTTTGAATAAAATGTTTTTACTTTTCAATTCAAAATTAGTGTTTCATTTTCACAAAAAAGTGCTCATTTCATACCAGTACACCTGATAGGGGGAGGGGTTTGTTTGTGAGAGATCTAATTTCTGACAGCAGCCTTCTGATAGGTTTGATGTGGCTCATCACAATATCCTCTCTTGTGTCAACCTATTCATATCAGAGTGGCACCGAGTGACGTGGCACAGTGGTTAGCATGCTGGACTCACATTCGGGAGGACGATGGTTCACACCCACAACCGGCCATCCTCATTTAGCTTTTCTGTTATTTCCCTAAACCATTTCAGGCAAATGCCGGGATGATTTGAAAGGACACAGCCAACTTCCTTCCCTAATCCAATGAGACTGATGACCTCACTATTTGACCCCCCCCCCCCCCCGAATCGAGCAATCAACTGATCAGAGTGGCTCCCAACAATATATATTATTTGTTGTATATAATCTGATCTCTGTCTCCCCCTGTAGGTTTTTCCTTCTACGTTGCCCTTGTGGAAGTTATGCTCTGATGCCTTAATACATGTCCTATCGTCCTGTTCCATCTTCTTGTTAATGTTCCCCACATATATGTTTCCTCACCAATTCTGTGGAGGACATTATCATTTCTTATGTTATCAGTCCATTTAACCTCAGAGTTGTATGTAACACAAAAATCTAGAACAACTCGGTTCTCCTCCCTTCTTGTTTTGTTTTCCTACAGTCCATAAATCACTTCCTTATGGTTCTGTGCTCCAGATGTACATTCTGAGAAGTGTCTTTCTTATGTTAAGGGCTAGGTTTAATACTAATAGATGTCTTTGGTGAGAATATCCTCTTTGCCTTGCTAGTCTGCTTCTTATGGCCTTTTAGCTTCGTCCATTGTAAGATATTTTGCTTCCAAGATAGTAGAATTCCTCCATTATGTAGTCCCCAGTTTTGAATTTAAAGTTTGTCACTCATATCAGTTCTTCTTCCTTTGGTTTACTTTCAAACATATTCAGCATTCGGTAGATTATTGAGACAATTTATTGGCTTCTGTAATTCTTCCTCACTTTTTCAGATGATAGTGTCATCAGCAAATGTTACCATTGATATTCTTTCACTCTGAATTTGAGTTAGACTTCTGAACCTTTCTTTTACTTCCTTATTTACTTCTTCCATATACAGGCTAAACATAATAGTAGAAAGAATGCATCCATACCTAATGCTGGTTTTCATCCAACCACTAGGTTCTTGTTCTTATTGTATATTACTTGTCTTCCCTTGTTGTGGGAATGATTTTTTTTCCTGGTAATTTATTGAGTATGTGATGATGCCTGACTATAGGACATGATGATGCCTGGCTGTAGGACATCAGTAGATGCTTTGTTTGGCAGGTGATGGCTACATTATTTGTTCAGGGGAAGGGACAAATCTAGCCATGTGTCTATGCTCACATTTTTCATTTCCTAGGCTGTTGCTAGCATTCTATTTAGTCCTGAACAGAACTTCTTTCACACTGCTGTCGGTAGCATATATCATTGACAAATTTCAAAACTTCAATTATGACTGGTAGCCACACTACTATCAGCCTGTAGTCATTATTTCACCCACAGTTATAGTGTTGTTTAGACAACTCTATAGCTTCTCACACCTTCCTCTGGAGCTTGGGCGATTGTTTGGTGAGGATACAAACGGTTTTAATACTGGCCAGCTGCTCACATTCCTCACACAGCTCAGTGATCAAGAATTTTGTGATTGATTAACAGCTGTGCTGCCCATGCTTCTTCATGCATTCTCAAATTTTACATCCTATTTCACCCATGAAGCCATTCTTACAGGCAAGAACCACTTTTTAAGTGCCGTTCATCTGTTAGTCTATCACCTAAGCTAGAGCCTTCATCTGCCAACAAAAATAGCCCCACAACCCTGCATATGTCACATCTCTTTTTAATTTGTGTATGTGTAGCCTTTCAAAGTAAAACTGTTATGCTTTATTTTTTCATTTGTGGTAGAAGTTGAAATTACTAGTATTTGTGTTTGTAATTGTAATCACTGACCCAGCAAAATGCAGTTGGCATTTCACTTATTTCAGGCATGTTTTTGTAGCGCATTGACTCTGGTGATTATTACAGTATATACGTAGATGTCATTTCTTGGCACACTTCACAGGAGATGACCTCAAAGGTGATTGATTTGCTGTAAGATGTCTGGACTGTATTGTGAATAGCAAATAAGAAAATTATGATCCCCTCGATTGTTAACTTCTTCATAAGCAGTGATAAACATAAATAGTATGATATTTTTGCTTCTTATATATATAGTGTAAAGAGAGAAACTATATATCCTGTGCACTGTAGCTCGTTTTAAGACCCACAATGCTTATAAAGCAGAAACTTATAATCTGTTTAAATAAGTGAAAATGTGGAACTTTACATGCAGATTAAAACTTTGCCAAATTGTGACTCGAATCAGGAACCCTTGCCATTTGCGGCAAATTATTGTAGTTGTTCAGTTATCCACATGACTCGTGACCCACCCTTACAGCTTTACATCCGTGATAGTGGCTCATGAGTTGTGAATAGATATCTCAATTGGTAGAATACTTGTCCCTGACCATTAACAGTCCCAGGTTCAAGTTCCAGTCTAACGCACAATTTGAATCTGTCAGGAAATTTCAAGCTGGTGCATACTCCACTGCAGAGTAAAAACTCATTCGGGAAACCAAAATGTGATCACAACAGTGAATATTCAGTTTCTGCAAGGAAAATGGCTTATATATTGAATTAAATAAGTATTTGTTGAGATAGTGCGAAATACTGGCTGGAATACAGACAATATGAGTCAGGACAACAATCAACATGTATAAAAGAAGACTTATTTTGAACCTCAATTCCATTTGCTGTTGTAATATATTACTGTAATGTTTGTCCAGTATTTTCATCATCATTTTCTAAATGCTATGCCTTGTTGCTGCAACCACTGTCCCCTCTTTTTATTATGTCATCTTCATCTCTTAATAATTTTATGCATTCTGTTACGTCTGACAGATTTTTGACCCCCCGCCCCCCGCCCTTGGATTCCCATTGGTTTCCTTTCCCAAAACATTTCCTTCCATCATATCTGCTAAAAATCTATAACGTCTCAATAAATATCCAAAAGTTGTCTTTTCCTATTTTGTGTAGTCCCATTGTGATTTTCTATTTCCTGTTCATCGACCTCTTTCAGAAAATCTTCATTGGTTTGTCTTTGTGCGCAGGTGTTCCTCAACTTTCTCCTCAGCCACATTTCCATTACATTTAACTGCTCTCTGCATGTCTTCAAAAGTGTTCAGCCTTCATAGTCATGTAGGAGCACACTCCAGATGAACTTCATGACTTTTTTTTAATTTAAATTTAAATTTTTTTTTTTTTTTCTGTACTGAATGCGTTCTGCATTATCAGTGGTTTTCATTCATTGAAAGCATATTTAACTGTAGTGGTTCTTTGTCTGATTTCAATACTGCATCTGTTGTCTTCTGTGGTTGAGGTGCATAAATACAAGGGAAGATTGGAAGGTAATGCACAGTAATTTTACTATCAAAAAGTTGGATAGATAAACAAAATTTTTAAAAAAATCACAAATGAACTTACATATTTTACCTACTTTTTTACATAGTCAACTACCTTTCCAACACATTTCTTCCATCACGGTACCAATTTCAATATGTCCGGTTCGTAGAAGTCCATTTGGTTCAAGTATAGCTGTCGGTGGACTGCTGGTTTTGCTTCCGCATCTATTGCAGCCTGTTGGCTTGCCAAGAATTTCTTCATGGAACCAAGGAGATGAAAGTCCGATGGTGCAAGATCCAAATTGTAAGGTGGTTGTTGGAGCACCTCCCACCCAAATTTGGCAATTTTCTCACAAACAGGAGGAGCAACATGTGGGCAAGTATTGTCATGGAGATGTATGACACTCTCAGCATTAATGTTTTGAACAATATTGTACAATTCACCATGGGAAATGGTGAACTGCTGCCATAAGGTTTGCAGTTGCACAAGGTGGTTGATCAAAATTGGTGCCTCAATGCCTCCAACATTGTGCAGTGTTGCAGCTGTTACTTGCTGCCCAGAGCATCGCGAATCGCTAAGGTTGGCACTGTCCCCATGGAAGAATTCCCACTACCTGGAGACATAGCTGCGGTTGATACAGTCATCTCCATATAAGCTACGCACGCTCCTGTGAATTTCACTCAGTTTACTCCCTTCGGCCCACAAGTATTGAACTACATTTTGCAGCTCTTCACAAGTTAACGACAATAACATGCACCCCATGTTTGTTTTGTTGTTCAGGCTTCTCTCACAAGAGCTGCACATAAAAGCAAAATACCCTCTGTAGCGCAAACTTCAAACTGTATTGTTGTGAAACTTCAGCATTCCAGCTGCAGCACCAGGGGAGAAAAAAATTATTTTGCATTACTTTCAGGTCCTCCCACGTAACAGAATTTATCAATTTCTTTCAAGTTTGGTGTCAGGATTTCTCCTCAGTTCGTGTTTTCTTGCTATTAGAATGTAGGGTTTATGATCATTAATCTTAAGATCAAATGTGTTAATAATAGCTTAAAATTTAGAAATTATATTTTGCATATGTTTTCTACTATCAGCTGCTAAGGCAATATCAAATGCAAATTTTGTGCTAGGGTCGGGAATTCAATTCTCTTAAACTCAGGACTTTTTCCTTTGAATATCCTTGTAACTTTGACAATGAAAAAGTTAAACAAATAAAAGAGGATATAATGATAGCACTTGTCTTAACCTTTTTTGGTTTTGGCTTTACATCTTTCACTATTAACTTCTATTCTCACTCTTTGGTTTTTGTATGTGTTTAATATTGTTCATCTGCCTTTCCAGTCTAAGTGTGTATCTTTCAAGATTTTGCAGAGTTTCTTTCAGCTAATACTCTGAAATGCCTGTTTTAGCTAAATAAAGGCTATGTAAGTATCCCTATTTAATTCTAATCTTCTCTCAAATAAGCTGTTGAGTGCTGTGGTGGCCGAGTAAACAGATCCTTTTCAGTTTCTAGTTCTATTTTGCATATTATTCTAGTTTATTGTTGTAGATGTGAGTATTTTGCTGCATGCAGAATTAGGCATATTGTTCTGTAATTGGAGCTGTCTGCTGGATTCCCCATTTTTTTTTTTTAATGAATGAGTATTTTTTTTTATTTTGTACAAAATCATCAGGAAGAGAACCATATTCATAACAATAGTTTGTATAATTTTCGAAAGTTCATCTTTCATTTTTCTCTGCAGTTCTGCCATATCTGTATAGGCAGCTCATCTTTCCTTTCATAAAATACTCGTTCCATCTGTTGGCTACTTCATATACTTTCAGTAATATGTTTCCTTGTTTATCTCTTACCACAGATGATCTAGGCCTTAACTTGAGTTGTGCTTTCTTGATATTTTCTGTATGCTGTATCAGTCATCCTATTTTTGTATCTGTTTCTGTATCCCTGCATATATCATTCATCCACTGTTCCTTAGCCCCTCTGCATTTTTGTGTCATGGTGTTCTGTATGACTGCATCTTTCTTGACCTTCTGTTATGCTACTTTTTCTGTATTTATTCCTTTCCTGAATCTAGGTTATGATGTTCTCTGTTGTCGTGCTTTCCTGTATTCCATCTTTTTTAGTACTGTGTCTACCATTTTTGTTACAATTTCTTGCACTTTATTCCTTGATGTGACAAAAGTCATGGTATAGTGATATGCACATATATAGATGCCAGAAGTATCATGTACACAAGGTATAAAAGGGAGATGCATTGGCAGAGCTGTTATTTTTACTCAGGTGATTCTTGTGAAATGGTTTCTGACTTGATTATGGCTGCACGGCAGGAATTAGCAGACTTTGAACACAGAATGGTAGTTGGAGCTAGGCATATGGGATGTTCCATTTTGGAAATCGTTAGGGAGTTCAGTATTTTGAGATCCACGGTGTCAAGATTGTGCTGAGAATACAGGGATTTCAGGCATTACCTCTCATCATGGACAATGCAGTGTCTGACTGGCTTCACTTAACGACTGAGAGCAGTGGCATTTGCATAGAGTTCTCAAGCTAACAGACAAGGGACCCTGTGTCAAATAACTGCAGAAATCAATGTGGGATGTATGATGAATATATCTTTTAGGACAGTGCAGCTAAATTTGGCATTAATGGATTATGGTGACAGATGACAGACATGAGTGCTTTTGCTAATAGCTCAACATGGCTTGCAGCACGTTTCCTGGGCTCATGACCATATTGGTTGGACCCTAGATAACTAGAAAACCGTGGCCTGCCCAGATAAATCCTGGTTTCACTTGGTAAGAACTGATAGTAGGATTTGCCAACAAGGCACTTTGTAAGCTCTTGGTGGCTCCATAATCATCATCATCATCTTGGACAGTTTCCAGCCACTGGCTGGGTCTGTCGGGAACACAAGCCTCTCCATCGTGTTCTGTCTTTCCACCATTCCCCCTCTTCCACCTTCGTCCAGTTCTCTCCTCTTCTCGTCACACACTCCTTCACTCCCTTCACCCATCTATCTCTTGGTCTTCCTCTGGGCCTCTTCCCCTCCAGTTGCAGATCAAACATCCTCTTTGGAATTCTTCCCTCATCCATTCTCTTCATGTGTCCATACCACTGCAGTCTTGATTTTTCTATCCTGTCCTGTACTGGTTCCTCCTTTAGTCTTTCCCTCACATACACATTTCGCAATCTGTCTCGTCTTCTTACACCCAACCTGCTCCTCTGGAACTTCATTTCACTAGCCTGTATTCTACTTTTGTCGCTTTTGTGCATTACCCATGTCTCACTTCTGTATGCCAATATGGGGACAAAGTAGGTTCGGTATATAATTCCCTTGGATTTCTGTGGCACCTCCTTGCTCCAAATAAGCCCCCTAATGCATTTATAGAACTGCCCTGCTTTTCTGCACCTTTCATTTATTTCCATTGCGTTTCCCCCCTTACTTTCAATCACACTTCCCAGGTACTTGAAGTTCTCTACTACTTGTAGTTTTTCCCCTCCACAAGTTATATCCACATTTGGCCTATTCGTCTTCCTTGTAGTGACAATTATTTCACTTTTCTTTGCAGAGAAATGCATTCCATATTGTACTGCCGTTGCCTCCCATGCATCTAACTGCTCTTGCACCTCCTTCTCGCAATTTCCCCATAACATCAGGTCATCGGCAAAAAGCACTGCTTTCATTTTATGATCTCCAATTGCATCTGACACTTGCTGTAGGATTTCATCCATAACAATAATAAACAATAAAGGCGAAAGTGCACTTCCCTGTCGCAGCCCATTTTCCAGCTTGAACCATGCAGTACGTTCCCTCCCCACTTTCACACAACTCTCACTTCCCTCATACATTTTTCTGACTTTTCGTGTTGTCTCTTCATCTATTCCTTTTGCGTTCAGCACATCCCAGAGCTTGTCCCTACAGATACTGTCATACGCCTTCTCAATATCTAAAAAGGCCATGATTAAGTCCTTCCCGTACTCATAGTGCCTTTCCTGCAGTTGCCTTACCGCAAATATGAGGTCCGTTGTTGATCTTCGCGGTCTGAAACCGTACTGCTCCTCTTGCAGTCTACTTTCAATACTGCTTCTTATTCTCTTCTCCAGGATCTTTTCATAGATTTTTCCACAGTGGCATAGCAGGGTGATTCCTCTGTAGTTCTCACATCTCCTTTTATCCCCTTTCTTGAAGATCGGGACTATAATTCCTTTCTTCCAATCCTCAGGAATTCTGTTCTCCTTCCACACCACCCTCAGCACTCTGTATAGCCACTGGGTTCCTACTTCTCCTGCTGCTCGTATCATATCCACTGTTACTTCATCCCAACCTGGTGCCTTGCCCCCTTTCATCCTCTTTATGGCTTCTTCCACTTCATTCCAAGTTAGATCATCAATTTCCCCACTATTATCATCGTCTGCTGCCTTAGGCTCTCCATCACTGTTAGTTACCCCCTTGGCGGCATTCAACAGATCTTCAAAGTACTCCTTCCAAATCTTTTTGAGCTCATGCATTTCCTCCACAACTCTTCCATTATTATCCATGATCCTCAGGCACTCGCTTCTGTCGTTCCTCTTATTTCTTACCATGGTGTAAAGTACTTTTTTGTTCCCTTCACTGTCCTCTTCTAACATTCTTGTCCATTTTTCCATCCACTTCTTCTTCTCCGCCCTTACTATGGTCTGTGCTGCTTTCTTGCTTTCCTTATATTTTACCCTAGCTTCCTCTGTTCGGGTCTGGAACCATTCTCTGAAGGCTTTGTTCTTTCGAAGTACTGCCTCTTTACATATGTTGTTCCACCATGGGGTTTCCTTACTTCTCCTCTTTGTGCTAGTTCTTCCGCACACAGTCTCAGCTGCCTCAACTAGGGCCCTCTTAAAATCCCCCCATTCTTCTTCCACTGTTCTCCGATCTTCCTTTGGCAGCTTCTTCCTGATCAGTGTCTGGTACTGGGTCCTCCGTTCATCCTCTTTCAGCATCCATGTCTTCAACCTTTTCTCCTGTATATCTGTTGCCCTCCTATCTTTTTTCTCTCTCAGGGTGGCTACCAACAGCCGATGGTCACTGTCTAAGGCCTCAGATGGAATGACCTTAACATCTGTGAGGCTGCTCATCATCTGCCTATCCACTAGTACATAGTCTACTACTGAAGTTTGGGACCAGTCCCCACTGTACCAAGTTATTTTGTGACTACTTCTCTTCTTGTACCAGGAATTAGCGATCATCAGCCCATTCCTCTTGCAGAATTCCAGCAACAATTTTCCTTCTCTATTTCGGTTCCCCCAGCCCTCTGGTCCCATTATCTCCTCGAATCCTTTCCTGTCTGTGCCAACATGTGCATTGAGGTCCCCTATTATAATCTGATTACCTCTATTTAGCAGCTTTTGCATGTCATCTTCAAATTCCTCCTTCTCCTTTTTTGTACACCCCACCTGTTGGGCATATGCTTGGATGATTTCAATGCTTTTTCCTTTCACTCGTACTCTGGCTTTTATCATTCGATCATTGATACCTTCCACCTCCTCCTGCAGACCCTCTCTGACCACTATTGCCACTCCATTTCTTCCCCTCTCATTCCCTATCCAGTACAGTTTACATCCTTTACTTAGTGGTAATGGTGTAGGCTATATTTACATGGGATGGACTGGGTCCTCTGGTCCAACTGAACCGATCATTGACAGTAAATGATTATGTTTGGCTGTGTGGAGACCATTTGCAGCGGTTCATGAACTTCATGTTCCCAGATCACGATGAAATTGTTGCTGGACCACAATTGTTCGTAACTGGTTTGAAGAACATTCTGGGCAACTCGAGTGAATTATTTAGCCACCCAAATTGTCCAACATGAATCTCGCTAAGTTTTTAAGGGACATAACCGAGAGGTCAGTTCATGCAGAGAATCCTGCTCTGGGAACACTATTGCAATTATGGACTGTTATATGGGCAGAAAGGCTCAGTATTTCTACAGATGACTTCCATGTCATGTCAAGTTGCTGTACTATGCTGGGCAAAAGAAGGTCCAACATGATAGTATGATGTATCCAATGACTTTCGTCACCTCAGTGAATTACTGCTTTAATTATTTTGTTCATAGCTGTAATTCAGCAGCTACAGAATATTTCACCAAATATGAAAATTCAGTCACCAGCTGCACCAGAAAACCTTATTTTGTTCACTCTACCAGTTTCAATAGTTTAAACCATCATCTTCAGAAGTAGAATAGATTCAAATCATTAGTAAGCCAACATCAAACATAAGAATTGGACGGTTGTGTCCTACAAAGGATTGGCAAAAAATACAGACATAAAGCAAATATGTTAAAAACAAATGTACAAAGATTGATCAGTAGAAGTAAAATAGGTTTGTTAAAACAGATGTAAAATAGTTAAGCATAAAAGCCACAACATACCTTTGCTAAGTCCATAAAACAGAGCAACAATTCTAAAAATATATGATATGTGCGATAGTGGTGAATGATTAACTGTCAAATTTCACATCGTACATAGTATGAGTCAGAAAATTCAGCCACCAAACTGATCACATGAAGGGCATTGAACACACTTATACACAAAGATGGAGTGCTGTTGTACATGCAAACAGTAATATATTCTGCAACAGTTGGCTTGCAAGTGTGCATTAAACCGTATAAAACCATATAAAATGTTTAGCAAAAGACAGTAAACTGTGGACCAAGTGTTAAATAGACAGACATATAAAAATAACATCATTAGAATGTAAAGGGATACATACATCTACACCTATACTCTGCATACCACCATGAGGTGCATGGCAGAGGATACTTCCAACTGTGCCAGTTATTAGGGTTTCTTCCTGCTCTATTCACCTATGGAGTGCAGGAAGAATGATTGTTGGTATGCCTCTGTGTGTGCAGTAATTATTATAATCTTATCTTCACAATCCCTATGTGAGCAATATGTAGGGGGTTGTAGTATATTCTTAGAGCAATCATTTACGGCCGGTTCTTGAAACTTTGTTCATAGACTTTCTCGGGATAGTTTACATCTGTCTTCTGGAGTCTTCCAGTTCAGTCCCTTCAGTATCTCTGTGACACTCTCCCATAGATTAAATGAACTATTCATGTGCTTGTCTCTCTGTATGTTCAATATCCCACGTTAGTCGTATCTGGTACAGATCGCACACACACTTGAGCAATATGCTAGAACAGGTCACATGAGTGATTTGTAAGCAGTCTTCTTTGTAGACTGATTTCACTGCCCCAGTATTGTACCAGTAAACTGAAGTCTAGCACCTGCTTTACCCACAGCTGAACGTGTCTTGTCATTCCATTTTATATCTCTACAAAGTGTTATACTCATGTATTTTTATGAGTTTGTCTAATTGATATTATATGATACTATACTCTGTTCATCATAAGAATAAATGTAATGCAAACATTACGCCATGTATTCTTCCACATTTGCTTGAATCTCATTGGATTTCGTTTCGCATGGAGCAATACAGTTAAGTATGATCGTAAGGATAAGCACATAGACTGAGTGATAATGTGCGGGACATCAGCTTTACCGGCACTTTACACTTGGACAGCACTGGCCAACTAGTAATCCAACTAGCCTGCGATGATGTGAGGTGTTGCAGTTCAGACATAAAGAGAGATGGGCAAAGAAACAATATAGCTTCGAATATCATTTAATTTTTAAAGTGAATGAAATAATATTCTGCAAAACTCGCCCACTTCTGCGCGATTCTTAGGTGACCAGACGGAAAGCATAAAATGCTCTCGTTCTCAACTGACATAGTATTCAGGAGTGATAAAAATTCATAACTTAAACACAGGGTAATTTTTCTGAGTGAGCTCTGTGGGATACAAAAGCATACTGCAGTGATTTCACCATACTGTTGAATACTGAAGCCAGTGTAGGTATTAATTACAATCAGTTGTCTGGTAATCTCTTAGCTCCTTCCTTATCTGAATCTGAGAAATACATTTCAGTACTGTAACTGTCATCTGCTACGTTGATAACGAGATGACCAACAACAGAATCCATGAAGCCAGCCAGGCTTTATGACAAGCCATTGTATATCCTGCCATTGTTTGGCAGTGATATGTGAAAGAGCTGCGTGCATTAGTTCCAGTACGTCTGGCAGCTTAACAGACTTGTTATTTCCCTAACCAAATCCCCTAACTTGGCTCCAGATCAGTTCTGTTGGGTTCATATTGTAATGGTACAATGGCAAATGTAAAGATGCAGCATTTGTATGGTATGCCCGATGCTGTGAAAATGATTGTTTTTCATGTATCTATGACACATAGCTACATCTGCAGTGTAAAAAAATGGACATAGTCCAAATAAAGAGTATTTAGTTTTTCATTTTTGCCTTGAAAATTAAATGTATTGTTTTCTTAATTTAAGCAACCTTTATTAACAGTTTTTCATAAAATATCGGTAACTGAGAATTTATATTTGAAATGGAAACATGAATTTTGTGTGCAATTTGTAATTAGAAATAAGAAGACGTGCATTATTCATAAGTAAAATGATGATAAATTTTACAATTACAAAATGTAGGTTATTCAAATTGAATGAGAAAAAAATTGATTCAGGCGAGACTTGAACCAGCGAACTGTTTACTTCAATGAGATATCAAGCTACTACATTACCAATTATGCTATACACCATGTGCTCTTGTGTCTCCTCTGTATCTAATACAGTCCCTTCGAAAACTTCAAAGCTGTTTATCTCTCTAAATTTATGACAAACATTAAGAACAATCTAATTCTCAGCACTTTTTGACCGCGTTCTATATGCATGAATCACTACCCGAACAGAAATCAGTCCAACCATTTTCATACTGTATATTAACAGTGCGACAATCAAAGCATAACAGTGCAGAGGCTGTGACTGTACATGATTTTTGAAATAAAAACTGCATAATGACAGTGTGATTAAGAAAAACATTGATGGCTGCTAATACATTTGAATATCTTGAAGTTTCATTTAACGTAACTTAGTAATTATACACCTAATACATAAGTAGGACCTACTTCCGAGAGTGTAACAACACCAGTGTACGTGTGCTACAACTACTGACCAACCATCGCATTTGTGTTTGTTTGCATCAGGTTTATTCTTATGATTAATGGCGTATACATTTCTTCGTTTTTTGAAGTGCAGTGCTTTACATATCTGAACATTTAAAGCAAGTTGGCAATTTCTCCACCACCTTGAAACTTTATCAAGCTCTGACTGAATATTTATGCAGCTTCTTTCAGATATTACTTCATTATAGATATCTGCATTGTCTGGAAGTTCATTAATGTACAACATGAACAATAAGGGTCCCAACACAGTTCCCTGGGGCACACCCGAAGTTACTTCCACATCTGATATGACTCTCCATCCAAGATAACATGTTGCTTCCTTATTACCAAAAAGTCCTCAGTCCAGTCACAGATTTCACTTGATACCCCATATGATTGAACTTTTGACAATAAGCATAGCTGTCCTACTGAGTCAGATGATTTTTGGAAATGAACCTGATTCCCTAGATCCAAAGCTTTCAGGACATCATGTGAGAAAAGTGTTTGAGATGGGCTTCACGTGGTCGGTGTTTTCGAAATCCACGCTGGTTGGCATTGAGGAGGTCATTCTGTTTAAGATACCTCACTATGTTTGAGCTCAGAATATGTTCTAAGATTGTACAACAAATTGATGTCAAGGATATTGGATGGTAGTTTTATGGATCTTCTTGTGGACGGCTGTGACCTGTGCCTTTTTCCAAAAAACTGGGCACTGTGTTTTGCTCCAGGGATCTATGATATAGTTAGAAGAGGGGCTAACTCAGCTGAAAATTTAGTATAGAATCTTACAGGGATTCCATAGGGCCCTGGAGCCTCTTCAGTTTTAACGATTTCAGCTGTCTCTAAACACCACTGACCCTAATACTTATTTCAGTCATCTATTCAGTGGTACGAGGATTAAATTGGGGCAATTCTCCTGGGCTTTCCTTTGTAAAGGAACATTTGAAAACTGAGTTAAGCATTTAAGCTTTTGCCTTGCTACCCGCAATTTCAGTTCCTGTCTCATTCACTAGCGACTGGACGCTAACTTCGGTGGCATTAACAGCCTTTACAGATGAACAGAACAATATTTTGCTACGGTAGTCACTGAAGGCATCACGCATTGCTCTCTAGACAGCCGAACCTATTGCATTCAGTATCTCCCTATCTATAGCCCTGCAGTTTGTTTTATACATATTATGCAGTAGTCTCTGTTTCTTTGCAGTGACTGTGTACCATTGAGGTTCCCTCCCTCTATGGACTGTTCCACGGGGTACATATCTGTCCAGTGCATGGTCAACTACTCTTTTAAACTTGAGCCGGAGTTCCTCTACCTGGTCCTGTTGTGTGCTGGAAGTTTCAAGTTCCTCATTGAGAGATGACTGTACCGATTTTTTATCTAGTTTACCGAACATATACATCTTTCTGCTTGTTTTAGTTGCCCTTTGTACTTTGGTAATCATTGGTGCCACGCCCACATCATGGTAACTGATACCAGTTTCGATGTGTACTTCCTCAAAGAAGTCAGGTTTATTTGTTGCCATTAGATCCAACATATTTACATCATGAGTGGGTTCCTAACTATCTGTTTTAAGTAGTTCTCAGTGATGGCATTTAGTATATTTTCACAGGTTGTGTTATCGTGCCCACCACTAACAAAACTGTAATTTTCCCAGTTAATTGTTGGATGATTAATGTCTCCATTTATGATTACGGTATGATTGGGGAACTTACATACAAGTGAACTGAGGTTTTCTCTAAAGTTTTCTGTTACATCAGTAGACAAGTCTGGTGGGTGATAGAAGGATCCAGTTGTCATTTTATGCCCACCCCTGATACTAGGTCTTGCCCGAACAATCTAGCTTGGTGGATTTGAGTTTCTTGTCTACTGTGACAAATATACCACCTCTATTTCCCATTTGCCTATCCTTTTGATATATACTTAAACATTTCCCAAAAATCTCACGGCCATCAATTTCAGGTTTCAACCAACTTTCTGTACCTAGTATTAAGTAAGGTCCACTGCTTTTCATGAACACTTCAAGCACTGTTGCTTTGTTGTGAATGCTGCGGCAGTTTACCATTACAATTTTAATACTCCCACCTGTGGGGTGCATTTCTTTCGATCTTACACTGATATTTTCTGAGTTTCCTACAACTATTATTATTTGGATTGGATGGAGAGTTGCCTAAACTGTTGTGTGCACCCCACACACAGTCAGCTACCTGGGTAGCAGCCTCCGATGTGTAATGCACATCTGACCCATTAAGGGAGACGCATCAGTTCTCAACCCTGTGTCGCAAGTCCAGGAAGCTGCAGCCTAGTTTACCACAGAACTTTTGAAGCCCCTGGTTGAGTCCTTCCAGTCGACTCAGAACCAAAGGCTTTTATCAGTTCTGGGGACAATTCAGCAAGTTGTGAGCTTCGTTGAAACTCCATGCACAAGACTGGTCTTCTCAACCTTCTCTGCCATTCTTTCTGGATTGACCCAAGAATGGCCTCGGAACCCAGATGGCAGGCATCATTTGTTCCAACGCACGCCATAATCTACAATTGGTTGCACCCTGTTTCCTCAATGGCTGCTGGAATAACCTCTTCAACATGTTGAATGAGGCCTCCAGGCATACACACTGAGTGCACCTGGTGTCCTTTCCTGTCCCTTGCTGTCATTTCCCAAAGGGGTGCCATCATTCACTCTATGTGCCGACCATTAATAGACCCCTACGCTTTTGTAGTTGCCACCTCATTACAATGGACAAACAGGTTTCTCCAAACAGGTGAAGTAAGTCCCACTGACTGATTTTCTGTTTCATTGAAAGACAGAATTTCAGTTTCAGTGAAAGACAGCACCTCAAACCTGTCGGTTAGGAAGATTGATATAACACGCTGAGTCCTTTCTGGTCCCCATTCTCCCTGTTCAGGATTCCTAGATCAACCACTGACACGTCACTCGCAATCAGGTGGACAACTAATGACAGATCTTGTAGTTTCTCCAGAGGAAACAGTATCCGTGGAGGAGAATAGTACTTGAGGTAACTCTGGTACATGTATCACAGGTACGCGACTCTCGGGAGCTCTTCCAACACACTGATTCCCAGCAGCTGCCAATTGTTTGACAGCAGTCAGGGCGATTCGGAGCTGCTTACAAACATCACTCAACTTATCCTGTGTTTGAGAACAGAATTCACAGTGGGGCTGCATTTTAGCTGATGCAGTGTACAGGGTGTTTAAAAATGAATATAGAGGTTTTAACATTTTATATTATTTATTACATTCAACTTACAGTTATAAATTATATGTCAAATGAAAGAGCAACTCAAACAGTTGTGTTTGGCACCAGTGCGCTTGCGCAGCGCCAACGTTCCTGCCGCAATCTGCGATTGGTTGAACTTTACTGTACCCAAGCGCTGGATAGGCCGCAAGGGGCCCAATGACAGGGCTTGCTTTGCATTGCCTCCACGTTCACCCTACCTAACACCATGCGATTTTTTCCTTTGGGGCTTCATCAAGGATCGTGTGTATGTGCCTCCACTACCAGCAGACCTTCCTAAATTAAGAAACCGGATTGAAGCAGCTGTTGCTAAAGTCACTGAAGACACACTTATCAACGTTTGGGAAGAACTTGGCTATAGACTTAATGTGTGCCGTGTGAGAAATGGTGCTCACATTGAACATTTATAAGGTTCTTGGTAAAATTGTTTGAGTTGATCTTTCATTTGACATATCATTTATAACTCTAAGTTTAGTATAATAAATATTATAAAGTGTTAAAAAACCCTGATATAAGACTAGCTGGATACCCATTGTTGACAACAGTGTATCTACAGTTGTCAAGCTCTGTGGCAGTAGCAGGACTAAGAGGAATTTCAAATATACGGTCAATCATAGCATGAAAAAATGACAATTTGTGCCTAAATGAGTGACAGGAAGGAGCAGGGATGATGGTATCTGTTGTAAAGATTTCCTCTGGATGTCAAAACTTAATTTTTCCGTCTGCCAGCCACAATTTAAGGTTGAGGAAACTAAATTCATACAACTCATTTTCTGTTTCATATGTAAATTTGATTTTCAGTTGATGGCAGTTCAGAGGGGCTTATTAGCTCCCACTCACCAAGTTTTACTTAGCATCTAGATAAACTACAGTTATGTTTCCACACAGCGAGTCAACTTGTAAACACACGCTGGGGCCTCTCTTAGGCCTTCGACACGTGTTGTCCACTTCCTGCTATCAAAGCCAGACCACAGCTCTTATAGTTCCTTCTGACGTATGTCCAGCAGCCAGCATTGTCTCCAGGATACGGAACAGTTCTACACATCGCCACTGTTCCAGTGGCCTATGGCACCACCTTAAAATGATGATAAAATTTGAACAGTTCACCTTCCTTCATTTATCCCTTTACATAGTAATGATGTTATTTTTATGTGTCTGTTTGCTTAACACTAGTCAATTGTTTACTGTCTTTTGCTAAACATTTTATATGGTTTTATACAGTTTAGCGCATACTTGCGTGTCAGCTGTCACAGAATGTAACATTACAGTTTGTATGTACACCAGTGCTCCCTCTTTGCATAGAAGTGTATTCAATGGCCTTGACGTCATCAATTTGGTGGCTGACTTTTCTGACTATGTACAATATGAAATTTGACAGTTAATCATTCACCACTCATCGCGTGTATGACATATTTTTAGAGATGTCACTCTGTTTCATGGACTCTGTAGCAAAGGTGTGTTGTGGTTCTTAAGCTTAACTCTTTTACGTCTGTTTTTCTAGACCTCTTTACTTCTACTATTCAATCTTTGTACATTTGCTTTTAACATATTTGCTTTATGTATGTATTTTTTGCCAATCCTTTGTAGGACACGACTGTCTGATTCCTATTTTTGACATTGGCTTATTAATGATTTCAACCTTTTTCACCTCTGTAGATGACAGTTTAAACTGTCGGAACCAGTAAAGTGAACCAGAGGTTTTCTTGTGCAGGTTAAGACTGACTTTATCTTTTGCGAGATTATTGCTATTAGTAAGGTTGGTTGTTCCTCTAGCATATTTGTTTCTTATTACTGGTTCTTTGAGTTTTTCAATATTCCATCTTTTTGTGTTAATCTTCTGGTTTTTGTTAAATTTTAAATTATATTTCGGTAAGACTGACACATGATCATTACCTATGTCTAGTCCTGGATATGGACTTTATTGTCTTTCTATATCTTCTCTTCACTAATATAAAATTGAGTTGATACCTGTTATTATGGCTTGGAGCTTTCACAGTACCTCATTCTTTCACACGCTTTAAAGGCTGTGTTTCCTATCATCCTGTCACATTCCTTACAATACTCAAGTAGATGGTTTGTGTCCTCCTCTCGAGATCACTCCTCGCTATGATGTGATAATCTCCCATTATGATTGTGCTTGTCTCTTGTTATTTTTATTAACTCTCCTATGTTTCATACTGTTCATCAGTCTCCTCTTTGTCATGTGCTGAAGTTGGTAAATAAATTTGTGTAAGTTGGTGGTTCAGTTGCAGTCTTACCATTAATCTGTCATTTACATGATAGGTGTTCATTTCATTATGTTACTGTTTTCTTCCCACCACGGTTGCTCCCACATTTCTGCCTTGTTTTCCTCCTCCAGCACACATTACTCTTATTGTATCACTGTTGAGATCCCCTTGCTCTTGTCATCTGGTTTCGCACAGTCATAAAATGTCAGTGTCGTTATAGTTCATAATAATTTTCAGGTCTTCTAATTGCATTATCTTTAGTAGTGTTCTGGCATTTCATGTTCGTAGTTTCATTTGTTTCTTCACACAGTAGGCTTCCCCTGGATTTCAGCCTGAGGAACCTCATTTGTACTCTTCTCAAAACTCAGTTTCCGAGTTCCACGATTGACAATGTAAAAATTATTATTTGCGTGTTCCATAGTTGCTGTACGTAGGAAATATGTGGATGGCATCCTGTTGCCTCCCACTTCACAGTTTTACTGCCATTTAAGGCATTCTGACCATGCCAGTAAATACTGTATATACACAAATAATCTGCACATATTTTTCCCAAATTTAAAGACGAAAAACTGGGATGTGCGGATTAATTTTAATAAGGTTGGTACAGTTCCGTCTCCTGCAATAGATCCGTTATACTATAGTGTTGTTGCGGCCTCGGTCTGTGGCGCATCAGTGGCACGTTAGAAGTGAAATATTAACTGTTTGTTAACTTGTTTATCATGGCTACATGTTCTAATTATTGCTCAAACACAGCTAAAGAAAAACTGAAAATTATTGAAGAAGCAGAGAGCATTGGAAACCACGCAGCATGAAGAAAGTGTATTGTGAGCCGAGGGCTGTATTTGCAGCTGACGAAAGAGCAAAACGCAGCTTCAAGAAATGCCTAGTAATGACTGGGGATGTCGCAACCAAACAGTGAAGTATCCAGACTTGGAAAAAAGACTCTGCAATTATGTAAATGAGAAGCGACAATATGGATATGCTGTGACTAGTGAAATGTGCCAACTCAAAGCATTGGCTTTTGTCAAAGAATTAGGCATCACCGGTTTCAAAGCTAGCCAGGGCTGACTATCAAGATTTTTCAATCAAAATGCATTAGGCTTCTGGCAAATTGGTGACACAGATCAAATGCCACTCTATTTTGAGATGCCCCTCGACAACACTGTGAACTGGCGAGGGGATCAACGTCATGAGATGAACTGGCAGCAGTGAGAACCAGATGTGTACAGTGATATGTGTAACTGGCGATGGGCATAAGTTGCACCTTATGTGATATGATGCGTGTTTTTTTAAAGTTAAGTTCCACTTTGAAATTAAAAGAAGACGTGCTAGGATACCTCAAAAATTTTAGTTTTACATGAAAGCCTGTACCTTAATCTACTTTTCTACATAATTTCTGTCAATATTGTGGCACTTGTCATAACGTTGTACCAGCTTTTGAATACCCTCCTCATAGTAGTCTGCCGATGAGATCTTTGGTCTGACTCACCACGTGCAGACGGGCATTGTCTTGCAGCAAAATGATGCCCTTGCTCAACTTCCACGGTCTGTTGCTTTGACTCTGGTGTGACGTAGGCCACCCATGTTTCATCACCCGTAACAATTTAGCTTAAGAAATCATCACCGTGATTGTGGTACCGCTCAAGGAAAGTCAATGCACTGCCTAAATGTTCGATTTTGTGCACATCCGTCAACATTTTCGGTACCCAACGTGTGCACAATTTTCGGTAATTCAAGTGCTCGGTCACAATGCCATACAAAACACTACGAGAAACATTAGGAAAGTCATCTCGTAGGGAGGAAATCATAAAGCGTCTGTTTTCTCTCACCTTATTGTCCACTTCCTGCACCAAACTTTCATTAACGACCAAAGAACGCCCACTCCGTTGTTCATAGTACACATTTGTGCGGCCGTGTTCAAATGCTCTCACCCACTTCCTTACCATTCCATCACTCATAATGTTTTCTCTGTAAACTGCACAGATCTCACGATGAATATCGATCGCTTTTAGGCCATTAGCACTAAGAAATCTTATAACAGCCCATACTTCACAGTCGGCGGGACTCATGATTATCGGAGGCATCTTAAACACTCAGTAGACAACGTGAACAAGGAAGAATCAGACTGTAATGGTGTCAGTGCGTAGACAATAGATGTAGGCACCCAGAGCGCATGCGCAGAACGCCGATCGCAGCGCTGCAGCCACGCTGTGGCAAAACGGTACTTACTTAAAAAACACGCCTTGTATTTAAAAGGAAAACTGTTCCAAAAATATCAGTGAAAGGCATATTGATGAGCGCGAATCCGAAAGGGTGGATGGAAATGATCTTGTGGTTGACTGGGACATGCATGTTTGGCAATTTTGCCATGGCGCGTTACAAGTTCAAGCCAAGGGGAAAAAATCAAGTGACCAGATTTGTCCCAAATTTGTGAGTGGGTGAAATGTGCACTGGTGGAAAAATCCTTCAGAAGATGTGGAATCACAACTTCATTGGACTGGACCAAAGATGACGCTCTTTGAGAAGATGGCAACAACAACAGTGGTTCTTCCACTAGAGGAGTAGAATAATTTTTTAAATAAAATACAAATTAAATCTAATTCTCCCCCTCCACCCTTTCTTTTAAATTACAATATGTGTATTTTTGATGGTGCAGATTATTCGTGTATATACGATATGCAGTCACAATCCAGATTGACAGCCTGTGTTTTCTGAGTTGCGCAGATAGTGTAGCACCATCTCAATAATTGGAAAGAAAGCTTATTCTGCCTTCTCTGCCTTGACTGTAACCCTAAACATGGTGGTATTATCTGGAGCCAGGGTACTGTTGTATATTTCTAATTTAAAAAAAAAAAGGGGGAGGGGGTGTCCTTTCACAACCAATCTTGGAGCTAGCTATAGCTTTCTACCGATGCTTAATAATTTTGTTAGCATTCAATTTAATATTGGCACCTGTACAGCCAAGAACTGCTCAGAGAGCTCTTCACTTCATCTTAGAATGCAGTCACTCCCAGAAAGCACTCATTAGCTGTCAGTGGCAGAGCTTAGCACTCTGGACTGTGAATTATGCAGCATATTTCAATGTTTGAAGTCTTTTATTTATTCATTTATATATGTAGTTATCTGCATGCTAGCTACATTTTGGTAGGAAAATGTCAAAATGAAGAAATTAACTGTAGGTCATCTATTTTCTTGTAGTCTGTATCAGTGAGTCTGATGTGCTGTGTAGCAAATTTAGTGATGTATGTGTAATGTACACATTGTTGCATGACTGAATGGTGTATGTGTATTGTTTGTACACCACCAAGCTCAGGTTGCATTTCATAAAGACCTTCAGCTCCTACAGGAAAGCCAAACGTAAGTCAGAATTTACTTGTAGTGTTTATAAAGTTGATTGTAAGTACCAAAATATTGCCAGTAGTTACAGATAACTGATAAATTATTATTACTTGAGGTAATTTTAGTACAAACAGTGACAACTCAAGATTTATTCTCTCAAAGTATTTTATGCTCTCAAAATTTTATTCTCTCAAAATATTTAGTTTAGTGTAGTAGCTTTTCAGTCTTGGTGTGATCTGACAGTGAACCGAATAAGTCTTGTATGCTGTCATGAGGAAAAATAAATATTTCAAGAGAATGAATTGTCACTAGTTTTAAAGCTTGTGCTAGACTTCCCTAATATTTACATCACAATCTGTGGGGTCGGTGTCATACCCATGGGTGATAAAAAATCAAATTATTCTTTCACTGTAGAAGCTCCAATTGTAGAATTAATCCAAAAGTGTGTCACTTGTATAGAACTAAAGTTTGCAAATATAGTATTTTTTACTTAACCCTGTCGTTTACACATTATTTCCCAATCTAGGTTCTCATGATGTAATAGTCCCTGATGTCTCAGGCTTTCTTTGTGTGATGCATTAATAGCGTGCTTCCAGGTGTTTCCATTTTATGCACAATATTAAAAAAGTATGAAACCTTTGGTTGGTCAAAATACACTTGTTAATTGGAGATTCAGAACTGTTGTCCCCTTTAAAGTAGACTCCTTGATAATACATACAATTTTCCCAGTGCTCCTGCCATTGTTGGAAACGCTTCTGGAACGTGTCTTCTGGAATGGTGATCAGTTTGGCCACCGCATTCGGCATGATATCTTCCCTTTGCTCAAATTGTGTTCCTTTCAGGGCATTTTCAGCTCAGGGGATAGCCAAAAATGGCACGGATTCGTGTCAGGGAGTTAGAAAGTCTGACCAAAAACATTAATGATTTCCAGACAGCTTTGCTCCTGCTCCATTGTCAGCCCTTTGGTACAGATTTTGCTGACATTCTCCTTTGCAGAAATTGTCAGTCAAAATTGGATGTAACCATCTAATGCTCACCTCTGTCATGTTCACAAGTTCTAATACTGTCATATGATGAAATGAAATGAAATGTCGTGTGGCTAGGGCCTCCTGTTGGGTAGACCGTTCGCCTGGTGCAGGTCTTTTGATTTGACGCCACTTCGGCGACCTGCACGTCGATGGGGATGAAATGATGATGATTAGGACAACACAACACCCAGTCCTTGAGCGGAGAAAATCTCTCACCCAGCCGGGAATCGAACCCGGGCCCTTAGGATTGACATTCTGTCACGCTGACCACTCAGCTACCGGGGGTGGACTCTGTTATATGATGATCTTGCCTGACCAAAGTCTGCACTTCCCCAATGACACTGTTACATTGGCTTGCCCAAGGCATGCCTAAGCATGGTTCGCTAACCGCAAATGTGTGGCCATCTTTTAAACAGTTGTTTACCATTCATTTCGTGTGAGTTTTCCACTGCATCATCTCAAAAAGGCTGTTGATTTTCACTTGGGTATTTCCAAGCTTTTCACAAAATTTGATGCTGTTTTGCTAGGGACAGGGAAAAATCATTTTATTTTACGGCCAAATTTGGGTTTATTTTTAGCCAATTCCAGTGTCATCTTTAGCCAATTCTGGTGTTATCTTTAGAAAACTTTGGTGCTCTTTTTTACACATTCAGTGTTTTTTTTCCAAATTCTGTGCTATTTTTTACCAAATTAGTTTTTTCCCAATTTCAGCACAATTTTTTTCACCATTTTGGTTCTACTGTATCCAATTTCGATTTGTTTCCTTTTTCAGTGATTTTTAGTCAATATCAGTGTTATATTTCTGCAAAATTTGGTGTTTTTGCTTCACACCATAGGATATCCACTGCTATTTTAAAATTATACTTGAACCTCACCTTGAGGAAAAGAAGTCAAAATGCAGTTTCAACATTGAATAACTATCAGTTACAAATATTGTGAAACTGCCGTCCTCATACTTATAACATCAATCATGTATGGGAAAAGACATATTTTGTAATATTTCATAAAAATCATCAATTTTGAGTTATTTCATTCAAAACTGCCAATTACACATTATTTTTCATGTTTCATTTTCACAAAATGTTCTTGTTCTTGATGATTGCTGTTCCTGTTACTGGAATCCAACGAGTGCTTACTGTATGTCCTCAATCAGAGGCGAACAACCCGTGACTTACGCTTTCTGCTGTGGGGAAAAATTCATGACTGCACAAAAATGTTCTCCCACCCCGTTCGCCCTTTCCCCCACATCTCCAACCGAAGAAAGTCTCCACTGGTTTATGTGGAAAGGAGAATGTTTGATTGATACTTTTTGAACACATCTCGTATTTCAACGACCAACCCAGCTGTTGGGAGTCCAGGCAATGAGTACATATAACAGCACAATGTGCAGCAACTGAGCCGGTCATTGAAATACTGTGGATAAAATGGGAACAACTTGCTTGAACAGCTGGAGGCACACTAGTAATAATGTATGTCTTTACAGAAATGTAACTACTGTTTTTTGCACTGTATAGTTTTTCATCCTACTAGAAGGCAACGAAAATATGCAAACCAAAACTTTTGTTGATAGCCATTCTCGTGCTGAGTATTTTAAAGTGAAATAGTATATCTTCAAGAGAAACAATTATTTATGGAATGTTTCTTGTTAAAAACGGCAAACAATAGCCCACTGACAGTTCTATGTGAATTGTAATCAATGAATTTTTTTGAAGGCCAACTGAACTTTGTAATGAATTCTCTGACTGTGATCAGTCATCCACAAAGTAAGTTTCACAGGTGAATCACATAATATTTGCATGTGGCTGTCATTTTGTGCTTGCTCCACACAGAATATGATGTTAGGAACTGCATCAGGTAACACACAGTGGTACTTGTTTTTTATTTTGAGTATCAGTTTGTCAGATTCAGACCATTTGCAGACCATAAAAGATGTATTCAAATGTGCATTCCACAACTGCAATAGCTAATCATTGTTGAAAAATTCTGTTAAGTATGACATGTTATAACAAACATATAAACATTCACATTGCAAGACAGAGTACGTTTTTGTGTGAATGTTTACACTCACCTGAAGATGACTGATCAGTTGTCTGCCAGAAAACTTCACAGAATACCCATTACACCTGGAAAACGTGAAGAATTGCAATGGAGTACATGTTTGTTGAATTTGAATAGAACATTTCAAGAAAGATTAGTTATTGTAATTATAGACTGCGCAGTTGGGTAGATGTTGTATGGTCCAGGGATGATCTGGATTTGACTGAAATCAATAATCAAAATGAAAAATAATTACTGTTGTCTGTATATTACATGATGCAATTCCTAACATTTGTGGAAGCTGTCAACCACAATCTATACAATATTGAATATTGTTGTTTTGGGTAATGATGTGCACAACTTACATTTCATTTTGCCTTGAGTGCGAACAGTGGTGCATTTCATGTAGAAAATTGTTATTGGAATGGGCGCTACAAGTGATTAAGTCAGTGATTTATATTTTTAATGTGTGAAGTGTGACACTGTCTGGTTTTTAATGTGCAAAGAGTAATCCTCAATAATTGACATGTATTGCTTACCACCAGATTCTGTGCACTACAAGTCCTCCATGACTGTTGTCTGTGACTAATTCCCTCAGCCTACAATTGTAATCTGTCTGCTTGTGGTTTTCATTTCTTTCTGCTTCTCAGATAATTTATTATTGGATGACACTTGCAGGGGAATATCAAAGATATTTTTAGCAGTTGCTTTTTGTCAAAAATGGCAAATTACTTTGGTAAGGGAGCACATAAACTATTCCTATATCACAAAACAGATCTCACATGTGGAGGCAGTTTTGCACACGAGTAGTGGAATGTAAATACTTTCATGCACACCATGCATTTTTGTTATTACCATTTTTGTGTACATATATATTTTTTTTTCTCATACCGTATCACAACATACTTTATGGATGACCTTCAAACCTAATTTTTTTGGTAAAACACGTGGAAAGTCAAGCATGCAAAATTAAGAGTAAATTCTCCATACTTTCCCTTTTTTTCTAGGTATGGGTTTACGTGAGCCCAATGTAAAACAAAAAAATGCTCTTCTATTAGATTATTAATAAGCCAATTCTTGTATTAAAATTTTTTCCTGTTACTGTGTGATTAGCCCATTGTTGAATGACTTGGTCATGTTTCTCATTACATTGTGGCCGTGACATGCAAAATGATGTGGTTTATGGCAATATTGCTTTATTGGTTGGAAAGGGGAACCCAAAGTGTTTACTAATTTGTGGCAATTGCTTAATTACCAGAATTCAGCTATTCAAGATGTTTGTGTGTCAAGACAAGGGAACTATTTTGACATTCCCACATTATTTTATAATCTCTTGCAAAAGTAGTTTGTTTCACTCTTAGCAGAAGATATTGTGAGTTACAAAAAACAATTTCAGTTTGGTTACTCACCTATCCAAAAGATAAATGTTTCAAATTTGACATATTCCTGCAAAATAGGTAAAAGAAACTGCCAATCAGTTTCTTACATGAAGAATGTCATTTAGAAGATCTTGATAATTTAGTACATGACAGGAAAATTGTGATAGCTGTAATCACATCTTTGTGGCAAGTATTCTTGTAAGTGTTTGGTGAAATAATAGCTGTAGTCCTAAACAGCCTTCCATTTGTCAGCTTTGAACAGCTTATTTTTCCTACAAAAGCACATCTTTCAGACATTTTATTAAGAGGTGCATACTATTTCAAGAAGCTGTGTGACCGTCACTGCTGAATCACAGCAGTATGCAAAAAATCTTTCCAGATAATCTGACAGTTCAATCCTCTCGTATAAATTATGCTAAGTGAAGTACAGGCAAACATTTTTACTCTATATTCTTCCATCATTGTCAAATAGTGGAAAGTCCAGGATGGAATGACAACAATATGAAAACGATATATTGCTACTCATCACATAGAGAAGACATTGAGTCACAGGCTAGCATTCTAGCATTGTTTTTCATTGTGCCCGTCTGTGATCAGTGCCTCCTTTATGTGAAAAATATCTGTTTCTCCTTTCCATATTTTCCCATCATTTTGATTTATAATCTGTACCTGACTCAAATGTGTATAATTCCAAACTCTGCTTCCAATTACTATTATACTTCTAATTTACTAATGAATAATATTTATACCTTTCTTTCAATTTTTTCAGTAATGGCTTCTCATCTGCTATTGTTATATTTGCTGGTTACAAACATTGGCTTTTGTTTCCCACACGAAATAAGTTAAATTAAGAAGATGCCTTCCTAATAACTATAAAAGTGTCGCCCGGTGATACTAGGTGACAAAGAAATGGTGTTACATTGAAAATTTTAGGAAGTGAAAAAAAAAAAAAAAAAAAGAAATTATACGGGAAAAAGCTCTCTGTCTCTCAATAAACAAAATGATTTTTAAGAAAATAGGAAGACATCTTCAAAGGACAGTTGACTATTAGATACCATGTTTAACTGATTCATAGAAAAACCAACATGTGAATCAGTTTCTACTTATCGTTAATGCCTTATGCAAAAAAATTTACTTTTATTTTTGACTTATTACATAATTTATACATATAATGAAGGAAATAAAGGTAACCAGTAATGCTGTATATACATAAACTAAATTAAAATCATTGCTAAGCTTTCAGACAAATTGATTCTGAGAGCTAACTGATTGTCAAAAATGCACACATACACTTGTTTGCCTGTATCATTGTCGTGACAGATTGCACTGCCTCTGCTCAAACAGTGTGTGTGTGTGTGTGTGTGTGTGTGTGTGTGTGTGTGTTTTAGTTGGTCTGTCAGTCAATTGGTTAGTCAGTTAGTTAGTTAATTAGCTCAAAGTGAGGACAATGCCTGAAAGCTTAGGAACAATTTCAATCTCGTTTATGTACATGATGACTGCTCAGTGCCTCAGGTACTATATCATAGGTAGTTACCTTTATAACTTCAATTATTTGTATTCCATCCGTGACTAGCCAATATCATATTAGAAAATACTTAGTTAGATGGGTCAATGTGATGGTCATTTAATTTATTCAGGACTTAACTGTGCACTTGTAACAGAAGCTCATGATGTTCTGAAACACAAAATTGTTTTTAATTCTTACAATGAGCCTAATGTACATTTTCCTTATTTTATCCAGAATATCTGTTCACACTGTCTTTACAACAAAGCGGTAAAACAGTGGACGTCTATTAGAATGAACTCATTTCTATTTACTGTACTACATTGTCAGTTTAAGCATTCTGTGCCATTCGAGAATCATTTTAGAAAAGTGTATGGATGGTTCCTACAGTAAAGATGCAGTTGATTCCTTGCCCCTTCTCATGCGACTGATTAAGTGGCCCATCTTTGGGCCAGTAATTCTTTTGGAAAGCTGAGTTGTCTGAATGGGTCAGTATTGTTTGTGTTGTAGTGTTCCTCTGTATTGTCACTACTACTACTGTTGCTAATGTAGGCTCTATTTTCTGACAGCCAATCACAGCAGCGAGTCTCATGACGACAATGGCGGGCGGCAATGTGTCGCTTTCAGGAGGACAGGTTGTAACGGGCACCGGCATTGCCACCACCGTCACCTCCCCTCTGGTTCGACAGGTTGCGGGGCAACAAGTTGTTAATCTGCAACAGGTAAATGAAAGCTCTCTATGTTTGTGAAATGGATAGATTGTAGTTAGATAGTATAAGTTATCATACAAAGTCCTCCTCCAGAAGTAGAAAAACACACACAAATTGTTAGGAATAAGCAATATTCAGGGTAAAAGAACTCACTAACGTATCCCACCAGGTGCGTCCAAAAACACACACACGCACACACATGCGCGCATGCGCTTGCACAAACATGTCCATGTCATCTCTGAACACTAATGTCAAACTCTTGGCCATGTGTGTGTGAGTAGTGTATGTATGAATATGTGTGTGTGTGTTTGTGTGTGTGGTGTGTGTGCATGTGTGTGTGGTGGGGGGAGGGGGGGTGAATGTGGTGATTTTTCTACATCTGGAGGAGGACTCTGTCCAGTTGCATAAAATATCCAGTCTTCTTGTCTGCTACTCAGTGTCTTCTCATTGTGTTGGTTAGCAATCTATCCATTTCATATTGTTGTTATTCAATCCCAAATGTTCCTTTGTTTGATCTCTATGTTTACATTTTGCTATTTTTTCATGACTGTCCATGATTTGTACATTTTAACTGTGTCTCCTATGTCTAATTTTATTTACTAGCTGAGAAATCTGTCATTGCCCGGGTATTTATTAATAACTGTGCTGGAGACTTTGTACGAGTGAAATTTATTTTTGACTTATAAAGCCTCTTTGTATACAACATCTGATATAATATGATTGAGGACATGACGAAAAGGTTGTTTGCTTCACAATAGCACTAAGATCGACGCCCGCATCACGCAGTGTCTGACCTTTTGCTTTTTTTTTCATCATGGCATGACATAAGCTCACTGAGGGTTGTACACATTTAAAGCAAGATGGTGAGTATTTAGGAAAAAGCAAGATTCAGGTTATCAAAACTCACTCACCTGCCCCACCAGGTGCATCCAAAAATAGAATTTCTCCCGTATCATTGTTGACACTCTGATAAACACATTCGAAAACATATGCTGTTCTTCCGTTATATTTTGGACGCCATTTTGCAAGGTTTCTGTAAGTTCTGCTGGATTATAACTTATTTTCACAGTGCACTCTATCGATGTGTTTGCCTTCTGGTAATGGTGCATGCAAATCATACTGACAGAGAGGATTTCCTCCTATAGTTGTAACCAAATTTTGGGTAGGCATGAAGCATTGATTAAGAACGCTGTTACTTGATCTGTCATTCAGTTAATCTTCAATATTTTGTCCAATATTCCTACAAAAGTCCTCTGTCAATTTATTCTGATATTTTAGCCACAACACTACAGCATCAAGAAGGGCACAAAATATAGCAAAAAGGCAAACATATGACACAAGTTATGTGGACTGTCACTAATGCTTGCTTCAGTCAGTGTGTCATCCCAGTGCCTGGTATCATCAGCTAGGTTTTGCTCTTGGCAAGCATCTCAGTAAGTGAGATATTCGACATCGTTAGTAAGTCTCCTCACCATACGTAAAATCAAGTGCAAATAAAAATGTGAGCAGTTTTTAAATGAACCATGTATAAACTTCCAATAACATGTTTTTCAAACATTCCCGGGCTCGCCATCCACAGCTCTGCCATGCCCTCCACAATTGAAGACACCGCGCTATTTGTTGTAAGTATAGTATGGTGGAACTTCATCATACAACATTATTTTTGCAAAATCATCAGTTTCACAAAGCCGAAAGTATGCCAGCGATGTTGTTTTCTAGCTGTTCTTTAATATTTTTAGGGTTAACATGTATTCACTGTCCACCTTCAAAGCATACATTGAGATGCATCAGAGGCTGGTGTCTTTTGTGAATAGAGAAGCTCGAAATGCACCATGCTGCTGATTGAAACCTTGAGACTTCATCATGTCATGTGCAGATGTGGCTTGGTCACTGGCCTTGTTCACATACTTGCAGATATATTTATTAGATTCAACACTATTGCACATTTCTCCATCAGCTTGAAATATTTTAGATAATATTTGTAAATAGGGCACAACCCGTGTATTGCCCAAAATAATTTATTTGCCACATGATTTTATTTTAGCTGTAAACCCACCATGCTCAGGTGAACATCAACTATACAATGGGTATCCATTTTCTCCTGTTATTATTTGCTTTACCAGTGTTCTTGGATGTCTTTTAGAACGCTGGCCGTTCTGCTTGTAAGGAGATCTTCTTTCTGGTGCTCTGCAAGGACCATGAACTGTTTCGTCTTTACAACGTCAAACAGTGTTGGATCTGTGTTGTAGTCCAGGAATTCAGCACTTATCAGCTTATCGACATATTTGGGACATATGTTGTCTTCCAGCCATAGGTGTATTTGTGTATGAGACAGGCCATGCTTTTGCCACTCAGCACTGTACACGAATCACTAACCTGGCCCGAAAATGCTTTCTTTTGCAATCTTGTTGATCAGCTACTTCAATTCCAGGTTGAATACCATAGCTATTATTTGTGCTGCTCATACAATACTTGTCCAACAAAAAGTTCCTGAATATATTCATTTCACTTTGGATTTGTTGTGAATGTAATAAACAGATCAGGCCTTCTGTACTTCCATACATAACAGAAATCATCCTGTGCGTGCTCGTGCATATAACATGAGCCACTGGTTAAACTGGATGGAAGGATCACTAATTAGTGTAAGTTTTCCATGCTGTCATCCTTTGGCATAGTGTCTCACAAGTGCACATAATCTTAGGTGTGTAACAGTCTCTGGTTGGTGCATATGTACACTAAGTGCTGAGTCTCGATTTTGGCGTGCATATCGACATTAAGCTGGCTAAACTGTCATCGAAATCTTTGCAAATAGGCAAAATGAATCCTCTTATTTGCAGCTGGTGAGAAGAAAATTGTTGGGATGATTTTTGCAATCTTGTGTTAGGGTTGACCTGATACACTCCAAAATCTTCTCCATGGCAATAAGTGAAAGGGTACTGTTGGGCATTATAAGACCTATGTGTGTCATAAATGCGTTGAAAGTGATCGTCTCAAGTGTGCAGTACTATATCATACTGTTCGCATTCCTGATCATTCAAAACAGCTGCAACTCCATTTGTGTCGGACCAGATGTCCAGCAGCAGGTCGATTATATGCACTAATGACAATAATTATTATTATTTTTCCCTTGTGGAATAGATTCTGTAGCAGCTTTGAAAGTGTGAATATGTGGATTCACTTGATGCAGCATGTTTTCTAGCAGAGCAATCAGATCATTGTTAAGTTGTGGAAAGTTTTGGTTTGTAATTTGTGTCTGTTCTTCATGATTACAAACAAAATGTATCTGAAGAAATTTGGGCTCATTTTCAGGAAGCAAAGTACCAATAAGGTGGTAAACCTGGCCCCAAAAGGTAGGCGTGAATGGTCCTTCTGTTATTTGTTTTGTGCTAAACAACATAATTTGAAACATGTTATGTATGCACAGATGTTATACAAAAAGTGTTTTGGATGTGAATTGTCACCATTAGCAGAGATTTTACGAAATCAAGGAGTTTCTGAAAAATCTCAATATGCACTTTTCCACTTGAGCAACATGTCCCAACCATCTCTTCTTGCCATTTCAGAGCACCACAAAATTTACAGATTATGATCGTTCTGTCAATTGAAGCAGATGTGACAGAATCAGTTACGTGTCTATATGTAAATGCACTTTTTGTCCTTATCAACCTGTACTGTGATGTTGTTGTTGTTGTTGTATTGTAAGGTGCCTCGTATACCGTTTATATGCGTAAATAGGGTGTATGTCATCATTCTCGTCTCTTCCTTCCCTCATTGATATCAGAGCATGAGAAATGTTTATGTTTGTGTTTACCTATTTGTTGTTGGCAACACACAACTACACGGCCACAGTACCACTTGATTCAAGAATAGCTAGCTTAATATAGAATAAAGATAATGGGTTTCGCTGCAGCGTTATTTATGTGTGATTTTATTCTTCACTTAATCTTTGAGACTCTAAGAACCAGCTACTCTTAATCAGGCCCAAAACTTGACTTGTAATGAGTGCACTTACGACCAGTCTGTCACAATATTAATAATACGTAAGGCTCTACACCACTGTAATAAATTATCACTGTTCATGGAATAACAAAATATATGAATAAACTTCTTTATACCTTTCCTTGTATTCAGTCAAATGCTTTCAAATGTTTATTTCGCACCCACAAATCATTCACACCTCGATGTAGAGTGTAAATGTGTGCATTAAAAATAGTACACTGTTTCTGCTGATAACCACGTATGAGCTTTTTATTTGCTAGGCTGCTTCAATCAACAGGATTTATATTGGATTTTGAAATTGACCTTTCTATCCAAACTTACATCCTCCACGATGGCCCTTCAACAGTGGGATAACCATCAAAGATTCTACCCTTTTGCGATAATTAAGAATTCTCATTAATTTTATTTTTGCAAGTTTAAAGCAAACCAGCGGCAGCGCAAAGCAGTCTTGATACCGCGACACACTCGCTTAATTGACCTGCTTACATCTACATTTAATTCCAAGGTCATAATTCGCCCCACGTGATTGTGTGCAGTTGTACTTCGTCAAATCAATTATTTCTCAAATCGTAATCACTAATCCCAACACTGACTGTTCATAAACACACAATTAACACTTTTTTTTTTTTTTTTTTTTTTTTCCTAAGAGTAAAAGAATTACGTCAAGTTATCTACATAGTTATTAAAATATTATTCCAAATGACCTCAAACATTTATCGTCATTATATTGTAATGGTAATCAGAAAAATATGATTTATTATCAGAAAATAAAACATAACATATCGCAAAGCGCACTTAAATAAATGACAGCTTTGCATAGCGTCGGGACTTAATCACGCAAAACTATATAAAGAAATGCCTGAAATCTCAATTTCTCCATACCAACTGACAGATACAAATAAGATATAAGACTTCATAGATCAATCTTGACCTGTAATATTATAAACCCACATAAGTTCTATATGCCTTACAACTTTTCTTGAGATTCTTCTGAACCTTCAGATGAAATTAGTGTGTGTCTAGGTGAGCTCAGCACTGTTACTTCTGTCCCTGCCTGCCATAGTCTATCTATTCCCTCCCTTTCCCTCGCTGTAAAATTGTCGTGATCTTGATGCATGCATTGTCCATATCTAATTCTAAATGCCACTGCGAGTGATCATCACTTTCTGAAGCTTTAGCAATATTGTGACAATCTCGGTCATTACTTAAGTGCTCCACAGACTGTGTAAATGTTCCTGAGCTGCGAGATAATGATTGACACTCCTAATCAGTCCTCAGTCACACACCCGATCAGTCACTGCATTTGAGAGACCATGATGCAGCTGTGTGAACATGCTCAGAACTTTGGTGGTTTTCACTCTTGCAGTGGTTTTCTCTGTAGGTGAAGATTTCTGAGAAGTAAGATAGTGTGTAATGCTCATGAACAGAGTTACTTTGTGCCTCACTTTCAGAAAGAATTTCGAAAAGCGAATCAAAGTCTGATGTTCTTGAACTGTAGCAAGTCTCACCTCATGATTTTCATTCAGTCCTTGAGCCCGCATAATCCTCAGTCTTTTAGAATTTCTGGTGTATTTAGAAAAACTTAACTGTTTTCTAGACATTTTTATCCATAAACAAAGTGAAATCAAAATGTAATGAGTAGGCACTGAAATAACAAAGCAAACTCAGTCAATTACTTTTTCCTAGCAAAGAGTATAAATAAGAACTGCCGAAAAATGCAAAGCAAAGTCGTTAAGTTTTTAATACGTAAAGCAAATCAGTAAAACCATATGTTCAATCCAGATAAATTCAATATTAGTTTGTATTCATAAAGGTAAGTTTGCAGCACTTAATTCTTTCATTTATGTAACTACTGAAAATACATTTGTCACTGAGTTAAAAAAACTAACACTACCATCTGTTGGTTCCTCGCTGTGCTACATAACTGACATCGCTGTCTATTGGTTCTTTAGTGTATTATACTGTGATGATCATCTCACTGAGGTAAACATCTGAACTACTACGCTGAGCAAATCGTTTTAGAAAAAAAAAACTTTAAATTATGTTTTTTTGCCCGTTGATCTGATTTAGATGAAATAAAGCGTATATGGCTTATATGTTGCCTTGAGCTACGTTAAAGTTAGCTGTGAATCCCCATAAAAATTGGTTCGGAAGTTAGTGTGTTCAAACAGACAAATAGATAAACATCATGACTTTAGATAAAAATTTAAATTAGTATATCTTTTTTCATGGTCTGATTTTGGTGAAATAGAGCCTGTATGATGCCCCAAGCTGCACTCAAGTTACTTCTGAAACCCCATGAAAATTCGTGTAGTAGTTTTGGAGATTAGCATGTTCAAAGAGGCAAACATGATGGTTTACATTTTTATTATTAGTGTTTGTATAGATCTTGAATAGATATTTGCTAGATTTCACCTGCATTTCAAACAAATTTTGCCCTGCAGTTTCATTTCCATGCAGCTCAATGTTTATTATCTCACATATCCTGAGCTATGTACCGTGCACTGATATAATTTTGTTAATACATTCAGTGACATATATGGGTAGTGTCTGTGAAATGTGTTGCAAGCACAGTTAGTAGTAAAAAAGTACTAAATTAAAACATTATAGTTTTACTATATGAACAGTGAAAATGTAGTAAGTGATAAACTGTTTTCTTTCATCATTTTGTGGGATTTGTCAGTGAGAAAAAGTTTCATAGAGGTTTAAAATTGTGTGTAATGTTTGTTGTAGCGTACTTAGTGCTCTACAAAAAGACTTTCACAATTAAAGCTTTCAGCCATTAAAGCCTTCATCAACAATATACACACATATGCGTGCCCTCTCCCCTCACACACACACACACACACACACACACACACACACACTTGACTGCAGTCTCAGGCAACTGAAACCACAGAGTCTTTTTGTTGTGCCTATCTGTGACTCAGCATCTCCTCTATATGGTGAGTAGCAACTTTCCTTCTCATAACATTGTTACGTTCTATCCTGGATTTTCCGTTATTTGATTACTAAGTGCTCGCATTCTCAAATACTGGATGAATAAAGTATGGATATTTGCGTTTTTGTGGGCTACACTTCTTTTACACCCTCATTCTCATCCCTTTGTTAGCTAGGTGATTCTTACCTCCACAGCAATTTTGAGAAGGTAAGTGGTATGTGTATCAACTTTGGTTGAAATTGGTCAAGTGGTTTCGGAAAAGATGTGGAACATAGACATATATACATACATTTTTATAATGTGTATGGATATGTGTTTTTGCATGATCGTATTTTGATAAAGTAAAGTCTGTATGTTGTCCCAAGCTATGCTCAAGTTACTTGTGGAAACCCCATGAAAATTAATGTAGTAGTTTTGGAGATTAGCATGTTCAAACAGACAGATGTGGTGATTTTACAGTTTTGTTACTAATATTTTATTCATTTTTTATGCACTTATTTCTACTGGCAAGCTTAGGTCTTCATGCCCTCTCTCACATCTAACCGGACATTCTTCATGATGCAACATCACCATATGTGTTGTACAGGAGTGGTATATAATGCTCATACTAATACTGACAATGACAATAATAATACACACTAAGTTCAAGGTTCAATTCGTGGTGGAAATCTCAGATCCTCTCAAAATGAAAGTGGAAGTAAGACAAGATAATTAATGACTTTTCAACTGTGGCATTTAGAAAGCGATACGAGAATGGCTCAAACAGAATATGATCCTCAGAATTGATTAATCAATCACTTTAGGCTGAGTCAAGTATGTACAGAATGTCTAACATTTGCAGATGATTTAGCGGTCTTTATTCGCAACATTTCATCAGCCCAAATTCAGACAGAACTCTCGAAATAAGCTGCAGAAAAAGTCTGCTTCAGATATGTTCTGAAAAAAACAGAATACATGACCAGCAACAGACAAGCACCAAAATTCAAGCAGATGACATATGGCAAATTTAAACAGGTCGCACAATTTAAATATCTCAGTGAAGCCATTCAAGAAAATGGAATCCTGCCCTTCATTTTAACCTTCTCCACACTGTTTCTCCCTCCTCCTGAGGAAGGAACTAATAGTTCCAAAAGCTAAGACTGTTTCGTGTACTTTTATACGAGGGCGATTTGAAAAGTTCTTGGAACAGAATACAAAAAATACTTACATCACTGAAACTTTTTATTATTTTTCAATGTAGTCTCCTTGTGGATTAATGCACTTGGGCCAAAGATGTTTCAGTGCCTTGATCCCAGGCCTGCAAGATAGTTGTCAACTCTGTCTATCAGTTTTTCGTTTGAAGTGAATCTTCATCCACCAAGAAAAATTTCCAGTTTGGGGAGAAGATGGACGTCTGACGGAGCCATATCAGGTGCATAACATGGGTGTGGCAGTAATTCATACCTTAGTTCGTGTAATTTTGCCATGGCGACGGTGCATGTGTGTGAGTGCGCATCAAGAGTCTTGCAGATAATTTTTTCACTCCCAATTCTTCAGTTAAAATGTGATATACCCTTTCAGATGACATCTAGCAAGCGTGCGCAAATTCACGCACTTTCAGTCGGCGATCCTCCGTGACCATTTTGTGCACTTTTGCAATGATTTCTGGAGTAGTGACATATCTTGGCTGACCACTGCGCAGATCATCATCTAAGCTCTCCCGACCATATTTAAATTCATTTGCCCACACTTGGCAACAGTTGAATATGAAGGAGCAGAGTCTCCCAGTGTATTCTGAAAATTGGCATGAATGTCCTTTGCTTTCATGCGGGAACAACAGAGCCATGTCATTGCCACAGCTCTCTTCCAAGGGCATTGATGTGGCACGTGTTTACAGGCAACAGTCCAATGAATATCACGTTAACAACTCATTACACTAGCTCTGACCTCTCATGGTGATTCCGAGAACTATTCAAACCACCATTGTAGACTGCTCAAAACAATTAGAGGAACAAGAATTTGATTGAGTGTTCCATGTACATAGTCTGCGATTAAAATATATACTGTTACTCTTTATCATCCAATGTGTTTTAATAATGAGAACAAGCCTCCACAATACATTTGAAAACCATAGCGTAGTGGCAGTATTCCAAAGTATCACACTACCACTAAAGCAGTGGACAAGCAATGTCTCACTCTACCATCCAGTGAGTGTATACTTTTTGTGTACATTTCACCAGTTACCATGAGGTATCTGACCGAGGCAGAATGTGTTCAGGGAGTGACATTACTGCAGGAAGGTTGGACTATTCGTGCAGTGTCTACAGAGCTTAATGTGGCCTCATCTGTTGTTGGGAGGGTTTGGAAATGGTTTCGTGAAACTGGTACACACATGAGCAAGCAGGGGAAGGGAGAAAACAGAACATGTCAGCCAGAGACAACCAATATTTGGTTAATTGTTCTCTCTGTCAGCATTGTGTGACTGCCTGAGACCTACAAAATGATGTAGAGCAGCAACTGGTCGCACTTTCAGTGACCAAACAATACGCAACAAACTCTGAGAGGTCAGTTTAAGACCAAGAAGAGTTCATTACATGTCTCGATTAACTGTTTGACACATGAGAGATTGATTTTAATTTGCTGAGGAACATAGGCACTAGCAACGACGTCACTGGCACAATGAGTCATTTACATACAAGTCCCGTTTTCATCTAACACTGTGCAATGGGTGTATACGTGTATATCGTCATCGTGGTGAACATTATAATGATTGGGAGTCCAGGAAATGAGCAGATTTGGCTATGACTCGGTCCTGATATGGGGTGGCACAACAGTTGATGGCTGATTGGACCATCAGATATTCGGAGGTCGACTTAATGCTCAGAGGTTCATCAACAAGATTGTACTGAGTCACATTATGCCCATTGAAGTTGTAAATGAGGGAGAGCATCCAACAGCAGCCCCCACGGAAACGTTACAGAATGTTGTGATACAAATATTATACTGGCTTGCTCTGTGACCTGATCTCAGTCCTATTAAGCACATATGGCACATGCTGGATAGACAACTTTGGGCACACCTCAGACTCTCGAACAAGTTGCAGAGATTCTTGATGAGAAATGGGGAAAAAATTCCATAAGAAAATGTTCGGGGGCATGCCAGGAGCACGCCTCGAAGACGTGAAGCAGTAATACAGGCACATGGAGGACCTACCGGATAGTGAAATGTTTCTTTTTCTGCCTATTGTCACTTAAGTGAAGGAGTTTGCATTTAAGTTTATGGCATTGTGTCGAGTTTCTTGTCATAACACTAACATGTGATGAGAAGAGAACAGGACATGTACTTTTCTGTTAAATAAAGGTGTCATTTTCCAGTACAAAAGTCTGTTTCACTCCAAACACTTGTGAAAAAAAAATTGCAGGTGTTTAAAATGTTGTCCCCAAATTTTTTTGAGCAATGTGTTTGAGTTTATCAGAAATGTTAAAAATTTTACTTCTTGAACAAAACAAATAGTCAGCAATTCTGCTTCATCATTTTTTACTTCTGTTCTCTGATACTGGAACACATTACTGAATATTGCAAGAGGGAGTCCATCAGTAGTCCCCCCCCCCCCCCCCCCCCCCCCCCCCCCCCCCACACACACACACACACACACACACACTCTCTGCAAGTTGGTATTCTGGTTCCTAGGGGTTCATTTATTGATTGTCATTTTTTTTATTTCACGGTTGCTATTTGAGTTTACGTATTGTCATTTGAAGATAGTGAGAGGAGCTGTGGACATTAGAAAATGGAGTGCCAAGTAGAGAAATCTCAACATTTCTGACATATTCTTCTGTTTGAGGTCGATAAAGGGGTGACAGCAGCAGAAGCAGCTTGAAACATTTGCTCTATGTGCGGGTATAATGTTATTTCCTTGGGTAGAGTACAGCAAAAAAATGGTTTTCTCATTTTAAGGAGGATTGTTTTGACAGTAGTGACTTTCCACGTTCAGGAAGACCTTTGGGGTTTGATGAAGATCTTTTAAACGAATTAATCTGCTGTGATCCACATCACTGTACTTAAGAAGTGGTAAGTGGCAGCTGTGGTGAACTGTGGTCATTCCATAATTATGCAACAATTGCGTGTAGTGAGGAAGGTTCAAAAATTGGGTGTATGAGTACTGCATGTCTATGTCAAAATCACAAAAATCAGCAGGTGGCTGTATATGCATCTTGTTTGTCATCAAGTGGCTTGTGAACAACACTGACCATTCCTATCCTGTATTGTTACTGGTGATGAGAAATGATGTCTTTAAGGAAAAGAAAGGAATGATTGAGTCCAAACAAAGCAGCAACTCCCTGTACCATAACGTGCATGCATCAGAAAAGATAATGTTACGCATCTGGTGGACAGTGATTGTGTGGCGTACTATGAATTGCTTGCCTGAGGTGTAATCATCACTGCTGACATTTATTTCAACAACTGAAACATCTTGGAGATGCAATCTGAGATCAGGAAGACTGCATGAAGTAATGCTACTCCAGGATAACATCTGCCCGTATTCTGCTGGACTGACAAAAAACACTATACAGGAGTTGCCTTTGGAAGTCATTCCACACTCGCCTTATTCACCTGATCGCATGCCCTCAGATTTTCACCTTTTCTGCTCTCTGTTGTACAACCTTTAAGGGACTTCATTTCTGGATGAAAATGTGTGCTGGACATGGCTCAACGAGTTCTTCACCACAATACCAATTTCTGTAGTCACGGAATCAATAAGTTACTCCAGGTTGGGCAGACTGTTGTAAATAGTGAAGGAGGATATGTTATTGAAGACTTAAAGTCTGTTACATGTACCTGTTGTGTCTATGGAAAAACACTACAAAGTTATGCACCAACTCAGTACATTGCAGTTAGGATAAAGCCAGAGTTGAATGCAAAAGTAAATTGTGAGAATAAGTGACTCCAAGGGGAAATCAACACTTTTTATGTTCCAGTTATTGAATGTCATATCTCTAACTAATGAAAATCTACATCTACATTTAGACTCCGCAAGCCACCCAACGGTGTGTGGCGGAGGGCATTTTACGTGCCACTGTCATTACCTCCCTTTCCTGTTCCAGTCGCGTATGGTTCGCGGGAAGAATGACTACCGGAAAGCCTCTGTGCGCCCTCGAATCTCTCTAATTTTACATTCGTGATCTCCTCAGGAGGTATAAGTAGGGGGTAGCAATATATTCGATACCTCATCCAGAAATGCACCCTCTTGAAACCTGGACAGCAAGCTACACCGTGATGCAGAGCACCTCTCTTGCAGAGTCTGCCACTTTGAGTTTGCTAAACATCTCCGTAACGCTATCACGCTTACCAAACAACCCTGTGACGAAGCGTGCCGCTCTTCTTTGGATCTTCTCTATCTCCTCCGTCAACCCGGCCTGGTACGTATCCCACACTGATGAGCAATACTCAAGTATAGGTCGAGCGAGTGTTTTGTAAGCCACCTTCTTTGTTGATGGGCTAAATTTTCTAAGGACTCTCCCAATGAATCTCAACGTGGTACCGGCCTTACCAACAATTAATTTTATATGATCATTCCACTTCAAGTTGTTCCACGCGCACACTCCCAGATATTTTACAGAAGTAACTGCTACCAATGTTTGCTCTGCTATCATATAATCATACAATAAAGGATCCTTCTTTCTATGTTTTTGCAATACATTACATTTGTCTATGTTAAGGGTCAGTTGCCAGTCCCTGCACCAAGTGCCTATCCGCTGCAGATCTTCCTGCAGTTCACTGCAATTTTCTAATGCTGCAACTTCTCTGTATACTACTGCATCATCCACGAAAAGCCGCACGGAACTTCCGACACTATCTACTAGGTCATTTATATATATTGTGAAAAGCAATGGTCTCATAACACTCCCCTGTGGCATGCCATAGGTTACTTTAACTTCTGCAGACGTCTCTCCATTGAGAACAACATGTTGTGTTCTGTTAGCTAAAAACTCTTCAATCCAGCCACACAGCTGGTCTGATATTCTGTAGGCTCTTACTTTGTTTATCAGGCGACAGTGTGGAACTGTATCGAACGCCTTCCGGAAGTCAAGGAAAATAGCGTCTAATAGGGAGCCTGTATCTAATATTTTCTGGGTCTCATGAACAAATAAAGTGAGTTAGGTCTCACACGATCGCTGTTTCCGGAATCCATGTTGATTCGTACAGAGCAGAGTCTGGGTTTCCAGAAACGACATGATATGCGAGCAAAAAACATGTTCTAAAATTCTACAACAGATCGACATCAGAGATATAGGTCTATAGTTTTGCGCATCTGCCTGACGACCCTTCTTGAAGACTGGGACTACCTGTGCTCTTTTCCAATCATTTTAACCTTCCGTTCCTCTAGAGACTTGCGGTACACGGCTGTCAGAAGGGGGGCAAGTTCGTTCGCGTACTCTGTGTAGAATCGAATTGTTATCTCGTCAGGTCCAGTGACTTTCCTTTGTTGAGTGATATGTAACCTATTTTCATGCAGTGTCACTCAGTACTGGCTAAGGGGACAAAATTAGTTAATGAGCTGTGAAATAAAATGTGCATTTTAAATAAAAAGAAGATGCGAGCAGGTGACTGAGCCAGTGTTTTCCACCGTGTCGCAGCTGCAGCTGCTGGGCGGGTCCCGCAGCCCGCAGCCCCAGCAGCAGCAGCAGCAGTCGGCCTCTGGCGGGTCACCAAAGCTGCAGAGCACGGCAGTGCAGCAGCAGGCACAGCAGGTGGTGGCGGGTGGGAAGGCAGTGGGGCTGACGGGCGTGAAGCTGGTGGGCGCCATGAAGGCCCTGCAGCAGCCGGGTGCCGACCAGCAGACCATCCTCATCAAGCAGGGCTCGGCCGTCACCACGCAGCAGGTGTCTTCCCAGCAGCAGCAGGTGCTGCAGCAGCAGGCCAAGGTAAAGCTCAACTCCCACACTTAGCTCGAACCCCAATTGTGCAATATTGTGATTTGTCTGCCTCTTGCAGCATACTCAGTCAAAATATTTCACGAGGGACTGCCGGACTTCACTGTACGCTTGCCGACCAAATAAGGGACCGCTCGGTAATGTGACAACAGAAATGCAGAGCCTGTCAGATACCCTGCCAGTGTGGTAAGACGTACATAGATCACACCAGACTGCAAAAGCCTAACAGTTTGGGAGTCCCAGAACATTGCCCGATGGAAATACGTGGAATGTATTACGACCGTACCGAGATTGTGATGCAGATGTCCAACTTCTGGGACTGCATCATTAAGGAATCCATTGAGACTCGAGTAAGGGAACTGATGATGAATTGTACAACCGTAGTAAGACTGGGACATCGCTACTGGAATGATTGAGAAGAGAAATGAGATACCAGATAACGAACTGACTTTGGGGACAGATGGAGGAACAGCAGAGGTGCTGTCAGCACGCACACCTGGGCACTAATCTAGGGCAGAAAGAACACTTTGTCGTCAGGAGACGGGAGACGTGGGGAAGCGATGCTGGGCGCTGACGGCCGATGGAATGTCCAATCAGAGGGATAAGGGGAGGAGATGCAAGCACGGCACCAGTCCTCCATCAGTCAGTTCATCTGCACACCTCATGATGGCAATGTGGTCATTTGCCAAAATATTGTAACTGTTGGGCACCGACTTTCAGCAGTCAGCCATGAACTATTTCAATGTACAGTATTAGCTGGAGGCGACTTTAATCTACCGAGTATAGACTGGGACATCTATGGATTCACTATAGGTGGTGCAATCAGACGGTCTTGTGAAGTAACTTTGAACGAGTTTTCTGTAAACTGCCTCAAATGACTAGTTAAGGCTACCCTCACGAAATGGAAGTACTTTAGACCTTATAACTACAAACAGACTGACCATATTGTAAGTGTAGAGATATGTAGTAGGGATCATAATGTCATTGTAGTCAGCTTGGTTATTAAAAATGGCTAGGAGAGTGTTTGTGCTAGAAAAAGCAGATAAGCAGTTAGTAGTATCCCATTTCAACAGTGAATGAACATCATTTAGTTGAGGAATTACAGGCAAAGTTTAAACTGATTGTAAATCTCACTGTGGAGAAGTATGCACTGAATGGATAATGGACAGAAAAGACTCATTGTGGTTTAATAACAAAATTTGGACAATGCTGAGGAATCAGACCTTATCACACTCTCGAGTCAAAAAAGACTGTGGAAATGTTGACACGGAAAAGTTAGTAGAAATTTCTGCATCTGCGAAAAGATCGATATGTGAAGCACACAACAACTTTCATCATCATACTTTAGCAAAAGATCTTGCTGAAAACCTGAGAAAACTGTGATCCTTCTTAAAATCACTAAGTGAGTTGAAGGTTCCTATCCAGTCACTCTTCAACTGGTTTGTTGCTTGTAGGTTCGATCAATACGTGTTATTGGTGATACTTTGTGAACTTAAATGGGAATCCCTGGAGGGAAGACAGCATTTTTTTTCTTGAAACACTGATGAGAAAGTTTAGGGAACAAGCACTTGCAAGACCATATTGAGGCCTGTGGATTATGTATGCAAATGCATGAAAATGCACTAGTTGTTAAATCAAAAATCTCGAATTGTCAACCCAACAGTGCCCAATGACTGTCGTGAAGGTTGCCAAAGAACTTGACTTGGTAAATATAGTACGCTTCAAGGCATCAAACCAATTTTCCAGAGTGGCAACAGAATTCATGATTTGCGAGTATGCTGTAAAAGCTCTGAAGTCTGCAGGCTTGTACGAGATATATATTGGGGACATTGCAGACACTGACAATTTCAAAATATGCAGACATCAAGAGCCAATCAGAAACGATAACTACAAAATAACAAACAATTGCTGATGACCAGATTAGGACTGGTGACTTGCAGCATGCCGTCCAGTGACACTAACCATTATGCCGCACTCCGTGCACCAGAGCTCGTGGCGTATTCTGAAGTTCACTTTTCAGTTACTGCTGTAATTTAATTTCACTGTTCATGATCTGTGTACTCGACAAGCCACCTTACTGTGGTGTGGCAGAGGGTACTTTCGGTACTGCTTTCCTTTCTCTCTTTCCCTGTTCCATCTACAAATGGTGTTTGGGAAGAATACCTTGTCTTCTGTAAAACTAATTTTTTTCCTAATAATTGCATACACCATAGTAGTTACAAAAACATAAAGTGTTCTGTGAATAATAAGAATTTGCAAGATACAGACTATGAAGAACATATTTTGTTTATTACGTAATTGTTGAGGGAATTACCATACGAAGAAAAATGAATGTAATGGCCTTTGCGGATGATGTAGCATTAATTGCTGGAAACCTGGATGACGTGTTAATACTGGCAAGAAAGCTATTTTTAAAAAGTCAAGGAAGTTGGGTTGGAGATAAGTGATGAGAAAACATAATGTATGTTGCTAGGAAGAAATTACAAGACGTAAAGGTGAGTAATCATACAAATTCAAGACCATGGTTGGAGTAAACTACATAAATGGTGAGAAGCAAGAAATAGAATTGAGGATAAAAGTGGCATCATATTCACTCAATAAAACACTGTTAACCAGAATCTTATCAAAAGAACGAAAACAAGGATGTATAAAACGATAATCAGATCTGCATTATTATATGGGAAAGAAATATCTAAAATAAATAAATATTCAAAGAGAAAGATAAATGTTTACAAAAATTAAATCCTTCAGAAGATCTTTGGACAAATTTGTGAGGGAGGAGAATGGCAAAGAAGAAAAAATGTTGCAGATACCAAAACATGGAGGCTGAAATGGGCTGGTCGTGCCTATAGAGGATCAAGATTGAGGGAAATGTCGGAGAAGAAATTCAAATGACGAAGGCCTTTAGGTAGACTGAAAATAAGATGGAGAGACCAGGTGGCCAAGGATCTTCAGATACTTGGAGCAAGGGAAGATGGCAAGAATACAATGTTGTGGAGGGGGCTACTTGGTGAGACTAAACACTGATTGTGGTTTGTGGGGCCAGGAGAGTGAGATAAGTGTTGTCTAAAGGGAAATTGCAGAAAGGAAAAGAAAAAAAAAATAGTATTTAATGTAGCAGTTATAGCAGAGCAAATGAAGATGCTCCACTTCATTATGTTTCAAGTTGTGTTGTCTGTAACAGCAAAATTACTAACACCTTTATTTCTTACTTCAATAACATTTAGTGCTTTAGGCACAAAAGTTTCAATCTCTTTTCCTTGATCTCAGGCGATAGCACAGCTGCAGCAGCAGTTACAGCAGCAACAACAGCTGAAGCAGCAGCAGCAACAACTAAAGCAGCAGTTGCAACAACAGCAGCAGCTGAAGCAGCAGCAAACTACGATTGCCACTGTCGGTGGGACGGTTGTGAGTGCGGCCCAGCAGAGATTAGTCACATCCGTGTCGGTCCTCGGGAGCGGCCAGCCGCAGGCTGCACGGGTCGTCACCAGGGGTACGTCGGGGCAATATATATGTGCAGAGACTGCTTGTGCTGCCATCTTTATTAACCAATATTGGGCATATAATTTGCTGACATACATTGCTAATCCCAAAACTAAGGTCTCCTACTTTTTTCCATTTATTTTCTATAATATTTACATCTTTTTAAAATGAGTGTTTATCTATTTTTCTACTCTTGGACATGTCGGTCAGTACATTTCCATAGATGCTGCTAAGTTTTTATAAGCCCACATCATGTCAGCTCACCACCACATCCTTTGCGAAGCATTGAACCTTAACTTTCCCTAACTTGTTGAAGCTGAATTGCCCTCTGGCCAAAGGTGTTTTCAATTTAGGGAACAGGTGGTAGGCATTGGGTGCCAAGTCCAGACTGTCAGGTTGGTGGGTTGTGTTCTATTCAAAAGTTTGCAAGGGAGCAGTGATTTGATGGGCAATTCATGGGGAAGTGCTGGTGTGGAGAATGCTTATGCCCGTGCTTGTCATTCCTCTCCTCCTGCCCAAGTTATTTTAGTGTTTCACGGTGCCTGTCAGCGGTCACACAGGGCATGAAGTCAACCACCAATACCTCTTTTCAGTCCCAAAACATGGTTGCCATGATTTTTCCAGCACACTGTGTTTAGTTGAATTTTTGTAACGCGAACGAAGGTGAATGTCACCACTTGCATCATTGTTGTTTGGGCATTGGTCTTGGGTCTAAAGAGGAATTCCCAGGTTTTGTTATCCATGACAGTTAAGTCAAAAAAGTTGTACTTTTCATTTGCATAGGGCAGAAGAAAGTAGCAAAAAGAATGAACTCAATGGCGTTTTTGATCTTCCATCGGCATTCGTGGTACCCATACTGCAACTTTTCTGTTAAAATCGTGTTTGTGCTGCTTTGGGAAAACCTCAAGAACCAAAATGCAGGGGATCATCCAGTGTGAGTCACCGATCTATGTGCATGGTTGGCTCAACTTTTGTGACTGTCTTGTAAGAAATAGATGGTCTTCCGCTCCTTTGTTCGTTGTGAATGGGTGTCCCAGCGAGGAGTGCATGTGTTTGTTTTGGAGTTGAGGAAGCACTGATCACAAGAGTGTGACCGGCAGGCACAGGAACAGTTTCTCTGCATCCCCAGCATTTTGGAGACCTTCCTTTTGGGATTACCATCATACATCATTGCCATACATTTTCTGAGCACCATACTGTGCATCTAGCAAATTTCGTTGCTTAAAATCTGACTTCTGTACATCCTCAGTGCAGTAATGTGAGCAGTGTAAATAAGTGTTGTACATAAATTTTCAGTTTGATGGTGCGTTGCTATGATAGCCAAAGAAATATAATATTCACCTCAATGTCTTATAAATTTACACGTTGTTTAACAAGTTTGCTGTTACCTTTTAAATGAAAATGTGTTACAAACTTTTTGACTTATTCCACATCTATGAGGACCATCTAACTTAGAATCTGTGGAATAAACATTGGTTACGTCTTTTCTTGCATTTTGTTGTATGAGATGCTCTACATTCTCAAGAATCTCTTCATTATGGGTGTATGAAACGACAAGTATATGTGATGCAATCTGATCTCAGACCTAATTTCTTGAATAACATCATCCTCACAAACATCATATAGCTTCACCAATGTTTTATGTATCAACGCTTGAACATATTTCAGGATAAACCCATTTTCAACTGTCAGATTTGAAAATGTGCATCCAAATACTAATTTTACAAAAGGATATTTATATGCCCTAATAGCCTTGTTCATTGGTTATTAGAATGTTGTCACATTTGTTAATGTCACAGTTGGCGGGAAACCGGTACCAGTTGCCATCTCCACGCAGCAGCAACAACAACAACAACAGCAGCAGCAGCCGCAGGCACCTGTGGTGGCAAAGGTGTTTACCAATGCGCAGGGCCAAGTTATCTCCATGGAAAGCCTTCTGGCACACCATAAGCAGCATGGGACTCTCCCACAGGGTGAGTTGTTTCTGTGATGTCATAAAAGACTCTTGCCTTTCATGCTGATCTGATCTTTGTGCACTCTTTCTCAGTGATACTTTTAGAAAACCGATAGATGATTATGGGGAATGCTTGTCATCGCAGAATAGTAATGGATAACTTGTGCCCTTTTCCCATTGTTTTTGCAACTGATATCACTAGTAATGTTACATAGCTGCTGTTCTGTCACTATTATGATCTCTTAAACGTACAGTCAGTGAGTCTCACAAGAAGAATTGAGAGAATGACTTTGATGCTTTTGGTGATCACTGTTAAACAGAAAAAAATGAGTTTTCTAACAGAATCACCCATAGCTTTGTGCATAACATCCTGTCCTTATGATCATAAGGTTGCTGGTAAGATTCTCACTAGATCCAATTTATTTTTTACTTGTATCTAAATTCTAATATATTATCAAATTATTAACATCTGCATTTGGTTATCTGCCTTGTGGCAGATTAAGACTTTGAAGCCGTCCGTGCTTCTCTGTCCTCTGCTTTCCTCCTCATTCTTTGATACCATTTTTGCGGCCTGTTGACATTATTGGCATCTTCTTGTGCCCTTCCCTCTCTCCCTTGGAATAAAACCTACTATTGCCTCTACTAGAAGGCAGTCTCATTTCAAAGTTATGTCCTATCCAGTTCAACTTCCCATTCTTCACTGTCAGCAACATCCTCTGATATTCTCCAATTGTTCTCAGTACCTTTTCAGTGCTGACATTATCAGACCAGATGGTCTTCTCCATTCTATGCTATATCCACATCTCAAAAGTTTGATTTCTTCCCTCACCCTGCTTTCGAAGTATCCGTGTCGTCTTCTCTCCACACGAGGTCCCACTCCGTACTAGGCACTTCACTAGTTCTTTCTTAATTCTGTGTTCGGCCCACTAGCTGAGAATCTTTTCTGCTTTTGAAATACCTCTTCCTGCTGTGCTGCCATAAATCACATTGCAAACCTTTGCACATGAATCACCTGAGTACAAATGACAGCTCTGCCAATGAGTTGCCATTTACACGAAATGTGTGCAATATTACTGCCATATGTATGCATACACATCACTATCCCATGGCTTTTGTCACCTCCTTGCATGTCTAACTAACCACATGAAAACATAAATATTTATAATAAAATTTAATAAAAAATAAGAAACATCAAATAGAAAGTAAAATATCTTTTTCATTTCTAAAGATTAAGAATAAATGCAAACATTGTATTAAAAACAAAATAATTCAGATATATATTTTTTCCATTTAACTCTGAAACATTTTCTATTTTCACATGATTAATATTTAAAATTGAAAGGTTTTCTTTTTATTAGCAAATTATAATCTGATGTTTGTTAATTAGCATTTCTATTTGATACTGTATTGTACTAAGCATCTATCCCAGAAGCAGTTGTAGGTTCCCTATCTAATGGTTCCCAAGGGCAACAAAAATTTGACATTCAGCGTTTGACCGAATTAAAAACTTTAAAATAGTGTTATAACCTAGTCATTAAGAGGTGTAATCTTATGTAACACTTTATCACTGTAAGACAAGTATTACAGTTAGAAATAGTGTGTTTGCCTTGAGGCAGCATAATTGATGGTGTGCAAATACCAAGACTTCACTTATTCAGTATTTGAGAATGAGAACACTCAGTGGCTTCCAACAAACTTTACTCTTACTTTAAAACCATTTTGAAGTTCTTTCCACTTTGACGTCCTTCACAAAATAATCATTGTTGTTGTGGTCTTCAGTCCTGAGACTGGTTTGATGCAGCTCTCCATGCTACCCTATCCTGTGCAAGCTTCTTCATCTCCCAGTACCTACTGCAACCTACATCCTTCTGAATCTGCTTGGTGTAGTCATCTCTTGGTCTCCCTCTACGATTTTTACCCTCCACGCTGCCCTCCAATACTAAATTTGTGATCCCTTGATGCCTCAGAACATGTCCTAACAACCAGTCCCTTCTTTTAGTCAAGTTGTGCCACAAACTTCTCTTCTCCCCAATCCTCTTCAACTCCTCCTCATTAGTTATGTGATCTACCCATCTAATCTTCAGCATTCTTCTGTAGCACCACATTTCGAAAGCTTCTATTCTCTTCTTGTCTAAACTATTTATCGTCCACGTTTCACTTCCATACGTGGCTACACTCCATACAAATACTTTCAGAAACGACTTCCTGACACTTACATCTACACTCAATGTTAACAAATTTCTCTTCTTCAGAAATGCTTTCCTTGCCATTGCCAGTCTACATTTTATATCCTCTCTACTTCAACCATCATCAGTTATTTTGCTCCCCAAATAGCAAAACTCCTTTACTACTTTAAGTGTCTCATTTCCTAATCTAATACCTTCAGCATCACCCGACTTAATTCGACTACATTCCATTATCCTCGTTTGCTTTTGTTGATGTTCATCTTACATCTTCCTTTCATGACACTATCCATTCCATTCAACTACTCTTCCAAGTCCTTTGCTGTCTCTGACAGAATTACAATGTCATCGGCGAACCTCAAAGTTTTTATTTCTTCTCCATGGATTTTAATACCTACTCCGAATTTTTCTTTTGTTTCCTTTACTGCTTGCTCAATACACAGATTGAATAACATCGGGGAGAGGCTACAATCCTGTCTCACTCCCTTCCCAACCACTGCTTCCTTTTCATGCCCCTCAACTCTTATAACTGCCATTTGGTTTCTATACAAATTGTAAATAGCCTTCCGCTCCCTATATTTTACTCCTGCCACCTTCAGAATTTGAAAGAGAGTATTCCAGTCAACATTGTCAAAGGCTTTCTCTAAGTCTACAAATGCTACAAACGCAGGTTTGCCTTTCCTTAATCTAGCTTCTAAGACAAGTTGTAGGGTCAGTATTGCCTCACGTGTTCCAATATTTCTACGGAATCCAAACTGATCTTCCCCTATGTCAGCTTCTACTAGTTTTTCCGTCCATCTGTAAAGAATTCATGTTAGTATTTTGCAGCCATGACTTATTAAACTGATAGTTCGGTAATTTTCACATCTGTCAACACCTGCTTTCTTTGGGATTGGAATTATTATATTCTTCTTGAAGTCTGAGGGTATTTCGCCTGTCTCATACATCTTGCTCACCAGATGGTAGAGTTTTGTCAAGACTGGCTCTCCCAAGGCCGTCAGTAGTTCTAATGGAATGTTGTCTACTCCAGGGGCCTTGTTTTGACTCAGGTCTTTCAGTGCTCTGTCAAACTCTTCACGCAGTATCATATCTCCCATTTCATCTTTGTCTACATCCTCTTCCATTTCCATAATATTGTCCTCAAGTACATCGCCCTTGTATTGACCCGCTATATACTCCTTCCACCTTTCTACTTTCCCTTCTTTGCCTAGAACTGGGTTTCCATCTGAGCTCTTAATATCCATACAAGTGGTTCTCTTTTCTCCAAAGGTCTCTCTAATTTTCCTGTAGGCAGTATCTATCTTACCCCTAGTGAGATAAGCCTCTACATCCTTACATTTATCCTCTAGCCATCCCTGCGTAGCCATTTTGCACTTCCTGCCGATCTCATTTTTGAGACGTTTGTATTCCTTTTTGCCTGCTTCATTTCCTGCATTTTTATATTTTTTGCTTTCATCAATTAAATTTAATATTTCTTCTGTTACCCAAGGATTTCTACTAGCCCTCGTCTTTTTACCTACTTGATCCTCTGCTGCCTTCACTACTTCATCCCTCAAAGCTACCCATTCTTCTTCTACTGTATTTCTTTCCCCCATTCGTGCCATTTGTTCCCTTACGCTCTCCCTGAAACTCTGTACAACCTCTGGTTTAGTCAGTTTATCCAGGTCCCCTCTCCTTAAATTCCCACCTTTTTGCAGTTTTTTCAGTTTTAATCTATAGTTCATAACCAACAGATTGTGGTCAGAGTCCACATCTGCCCCTGGAAATGTCTTACAATTTAAAACCTGGTTCCTAAATCTCTGTCTTACCATTATATAATCTATCTGAAATCTGTCAGTATCTCCAGGCTTCTTCCATGTATATAACCTTCTTTTGTGATTCTTGAACCATGTGTTAGTTATGATTAAGTTGTGCTCTGTGCAAAATTCTACCAGGCGACTTCCTCTTTCATTTCTTACAACCAATCCATATTCACCTATTACGTTTCCTTCTCTCCCTTTTCCTACTACCGAATTCCAGTCACCCATGACTATTAAATTTTCATCTCCATTCACTATCTGAATAATTTCTTTTATTTCGTCATACATTTCTTCAATTTCTTCGTTATCTGCAGTGCTAGTTGGCATATAAACTTGTACTACTGTAGTAGGCATGGGCTTCATGTCTATCTTGGCCACAATAATGCGTTCACTATGCTGTTTGTTGTAGCTTACCCACATTCCTACTTTTTTATTCATTATTAAACCTACTCCTGCATTACCCCTATTTGACTTTGTATTTATAACCCTGTATTTGCCTGACCAAAAGTCTTGTTCCTCCTGCCACCGAACTTCACTAATTTCCACTATATCTAACTTTAACCTATCCATTTCCCTTTTTAAATTTTCTAACCTATCTGCCCGATTCAGGGATCTGACATTCCACGCTCCGATCCGTAGAGCGCCAGTTTTCTTTCTCCTGATAACGACGTCCTCCTGAGTAGTCCCATCCCGGAGATCCGAATGGGGGACTATTTTACCTCCGGAATATTTTACCCAAGAGGACGCCATCATTGTTAACCATACAGTAAAGCTGCATGCCCTCGGGAAACATTACGGCTGTAGTTTCCCCTTGCTTTCAACCATTCGCAGTACCAACACAGCAAGGCTGTTTTGGTTAGTGTTACAAGGCCAGATCAGTCAATCATCCAGACTGTTGCCCCTGAAACTACTGAAAAGGCTGCTGCACCCTTGCTTGATTTCGATCTCTGTAGCTGATGATGGGGTAGCACTGCTGACACTGGTTCCCAAGTTTTGCTGAGCTGAAAACCCATGTTTGTTTATTAATTTGTTCTCTGTAGTACTTCGACTACATCTTTAATGACGGGATCCCAGTAGTTAGGGGTGGATGAGAACATCTTGTTTTTCTTGAGGCTTGACAGACTAGTTGTAGAAATGGTTCACAGACAAAATGTCAGATGTTGTCACGAAACCCCACAAGATGTAAGCCGAGAAACTGACCGACATCTTCAGGTGCGACAAATACACTGCTGAACTGTGACTGCAGCCTCCTGTTTATGCCATTCTAAGTGGGAAATGCACAGATGTGCAAGTGCCAAATTTGGTGGCCAGTAGCGAAGACTCCTGATCGGTAGTGGAAGGAACACTATGCTACCTATCAGGTGGAGAACAAGCGCAGAGGCGTTATTCCTACTGTGCACTGTCGCCAGGCTGCCTAGCAACCACTGTTGGAAGCTGACAGTCTGACATATGCACCCTTGTTGACCTGTGGCCATTCTCGTGGCTCCTATCTGAATATTTACATCACTAACAAAGCATTGTCCCTTCGGTAAGAAGAAATTTCCCTTTGTAGTAATGGTGAGCGAGGCCACATGCTACACGGACTGTGTTTCAGCTATTTTGCCTCGTTGGCTCCCAAGAGGGGTTACTATGGGTGGCCCAGCAGAAGTTCACAGGTGGTGGTGGTGGGGGGGGGGGGGGCAGCCTTTGCAAGTGCAGCCAGGTCCTTGGCTCAATGTCCGACTGGTGGCATAGCGGTTCTTCCCACTACCTATCAGGAATTCTTCACTTTTGGCAACTGTATTTGACACTTACTAGCCTGTGTTTGTAAACCTAGACTGGCATAAATAAAAGCCTTTAGTCATAGCTCGCACCTGAAGATGTCAGTCAGGTGCACCGATGACATATTGCAAAAATTTCATGACGAGATCAGCCTTTTGTGCAGGAACCATTTCTGTGAGAGGGTTAATACATAATGCACCCCATATCAAGCTAGTGGTCAGCAACAGCAGATTTTTCTGACTTACCAGTCTGGTGGGACATTTGTGTTCATCTCACATCTTCAACAATGTAATGTGCATGCCCAATGTACGATTTCTCACACCACCATGGAATATTGTATTTTCCCGATCTCCTCGGACTGAGGCCACCTTTTAATGAAACTAGCATTATTTAGACTCGTGCTGGAGGCTGGAAGACACATCTTTTTATAAATTTCTTGAGAAGCCTGTCAAACTTGGCATGGAAACCATCCTTTTTGAGTTCCCCGTGACTCCTGGTTGTTCATGATGTCCAGTGATAGAGGTAGTGTCGTGTTACCGGCAAGCTCTTGGGATCTGATAAGGCTCATGGTATGTGAATGAGAGTTGGTAATAAATTGTGCCTCTTTTCTAAATTTAATTGCAGGATCACTGAAACCTTGAAGGGGGGAGGGGTTTTTGGATAGGGGTAGGTCTAGGTCTAGGTCTAGGTCTAGGGCTAGGGCTAGGGCAGCACCTACCTTAAAAATTTAATTTGAATTTTTTTGTTGTTGCAACATAAAATGCAGTCCACATTCTTTGCTGAAGCATTAATATTTTATTTTCAACAGGGTTAAATTTTGCATAACGAGGCTAATGAACATATGCCCATTCCTATTTTGTAAAAAAATTTACCATAAAAAATATTATTTTGTAGAATCAAAGGCAGCAGCTGCATCCTGGCCTTAAGTCTATCTTGTTAGGATCTTCAGCAGACATGGCAAGTTCATGACCCATAGCAGATGAAGTTTATTTGACCATGATATTCACCTGTTCCATGGGAAGCAAATAATAATAATAATAACAATAACAATATTTGACATCACTTGTGATTGTGCCAGCAATAAGAGTGCAAATGCCAGATTCAACAGTTTCGTGACACTTAAACCACTGTTTTGAGAGGGGTAATGATAACTAGCAGCTTGCAAATACAGATCAGTGAGAGGGCACAAAGCCAGGACATTAGACCAGCCACTCATCTATTGGCCAAGTGCAGATGCTGGGATTCGAGGCGTGTAGCTGTGTTCTCCAAATTGTAGATGCAGAAGTCCATAACAAATCAGTTATATGGTGAGGGGTTCTGGAAGTCAATGTCCCCACCTCCTGCCACCAGTGCTTTTTTAGAGAAAAAACTTATAAATTGACGAGAGACTGTAGCTCTCCACCATTGCACCCCGAGATGACGAGCAACAGCCTCATCGAAGTATTGTGCAGTTTCTGTGACAGTATCCGACACGATGCCCGAGAACCTGTGAAGGTGGACCTAACTTAGTATCTCCATCTAGAAAGTGAATACTTTATATTTGCACTTGCCTGAATAAGTTGCACTTTGGTAGCCTCGATTTCCCTGATAGTGTAGATTTCTTCAGGCTTTACAGTAAGCTTAGTTTCCCCACATGAAGGAAGATGAAATCAGTGGAGTATTTTATTTGCAGGGACGGCGTTACGTGTGACGACATCGACAGCCGCATCCGTTAAGGCACAGCAACAGCAGCAACAACAGCAACAGCAGCAGCAAGTGTCTGCTCCCACGGCCAGCCTCATACAGATACCGGGAGCAGCGACGCAGTTTGCGGTGGTGTCGCAGGGCAGCCTGTTGTCGGTGGCAGGCAGCGGAGCCAGTGCACAGACGACCTCTGCCCCCAGAATACTGCAGGCTACCCAGTTACAGCAGCAGGTAATACAGCACACCGACAGGTGGATGAGCTCGTGAAGAAAGCAGTAGCAATGTAGTGAAAACAGTCTTGATCGTCTTGTGCTCCACATCTGATTAGTGTTAATATTAATAACCATCACAGCTGTCTTAATGTACATATACTTTTTTACTAGTTATATGCCCCTGCTTTGCAATGGAAGTTAAAGAAGGGCCTTTTCGTAATGTTGCTTGTTAGGGTTCCATACATCAGTTGGAAAAAAACATGACCCTCATAGGATCGCTTCATCAATAAATTAGTTTTTCCTGGACAGGAAGTCAAATATATTATGTGTGTTCCAAGAAAAGGTACAGAACAACTCTGTTAGTATCACTGAAGTCTTTATTCAAAAGTTATCACCAGAGGCCTGAGCACAAATATCCCACTGTTTCATGAACTGAAAGGTTCTCTTTTCCCAGAATTCCTGTGACTTCAAGGAACCTAATGTCTCCATCTCTGGGTAATGATACTGCACAGTGCTGGAGAAATTATGATACGCAGTTGAGGTGAAACATCCTGGAAACCTGCGACATATGGTGTTGCTGATTAGTGATATTGCATGTCCCCATAACACAAATGTCATAAAAAAGAAGTTACGCCAACTCACATGGGAGACATTCTAGCATCCACCCTATAGTCCTGATCTCCCCCATGTGATTATCATGCCTCTGGTCCCTTAAAAAAGGCCTTCCTTGAAATCAATAAGCAATTGGGCCCAGTAATCAAAGAACAGAGTGATTGTGTTTAGTATTCGACATCCAGGGTTTCCGTTGGCTGCAGACCTTACAGTAACCTAACTCCTGCCAAATAATGTGTTGCACACTACAGAAGCTGATGTTGAGATCATGAACGGCTATGCACCGTTGCGCTCTAATCACATCTTTGATCCTCCGCTTGTTGTTGTCCGTAATGGGTGAGGCTGCTCTCCTATATCGACCGGTGTTTTGTGTTGAATCATGACCAGCACAGAACTTGGCACACCGTGGCACGGTGGTGGCCTTCGACAGATGTGCTGCCCCACACACATTCTTCTTTCTACAGTGGATGTCTATTGGTGTTTGACCTTCAGCAGCCAAGAAATGAATAACAGCATGTTGCTCCTGTTTGGACACATTTGGTTATAATGTTGCTATAGTTCATGTTTCAGTATTTACTACATGAATGTCAGAAAGACATGAATGCCACACTGATCCCTTACCAACATTTCACTGCTTATATACCCACATCGGAGTCATGCTGCATTGTAAATATGCTGCAGCGACATTCTCAAATGCAAACGTTTCGATTGTCCCTTAGTGTGGTTATCTTATTGGCTAGATGTGGTCATTATTGAAGTACATTAAGTATTATCCACAGTTAAAGTGCTTCTCAGAGTGTTATCTTTAGCTACATACATCTCACAAACATGGTTGTTATTATTGTTTGTCAGCAATCTTTCTTGTCTTTTTTAACTCTCAGGAATATAAACTGAACATTATAAAATTTTGTGAACTTAAATGTCAAAGATAGTAACCCAATGTAAATTTCTTCATTGAAAGGTGTTATATGCTGACAGTTTGAGCATACAAACTTCTATTGAAGTACCTGATTTGCTGCAAACAGTACTGTAGTATCTGATACAAGACCAGATTCAACATTATCTGCTACATGAGATTCAGTATTGCAGCAGTATGTCTGATACATGGTGTAATACACTGTAATATGGAACATAATGAATACAGTATTTTTCAGACTATAAGACATGATCGACTATAAGACACACCTTAATTTTTAAGCAGTTTTTTTAAATAACATTTAACCATTTTTGTTATTAGATTGCAAAGCCAGACTAGAACAAAAATCTGAAGTTTATAATACCGAACTGACCTTTAAAATCCCTGAAAATCGTCATCTGAACTTTCATTACTTATCCTGCACTTCTTGAAAGATTTAAAGATAATGTCTTCTTTTACTCTAGGCAACAACTGTTTTATCCAATGACACCCTTGTTTGATTGTAGGTCATTTGAAAGCTCCGTTCGCTGTGAATTCATGTTGGGTTTCATCCATCATCCATTTGTTGCATTTCTCACTCATGTACACTTTAAATGGTTTATTTATCAAGACATCAAGAGGTTGCAATTGTGAAGTAAGTCTTCCCGGAATAACAGCAAGCTCTGTTCTTTCCCTGTCTCAGTTTCTCTTTCACAGAATTTTCCAAATGACTACTAAACTGATATGACACAAGAAGAGAACTCTTCATCAGAAAAGTGCCTTTCCTTTCCTCAGATACCCTGTGAATCTATAACTTTGTACCAGCCTTGTCCATCCAGCTCTAATCATGTGTGTGAACAACACCATCTGGCGATTTTTCAGATAGTTTTGACATTGCTTTGTGGCTGAAAATTGTCATCGGATTAAGTTTAGTATCATCAGCACAACATGAAAGGACGACAGTGTAGTGCATTTTTTCATGTCCGCTTGTTTTTGTAGTTACAATTTTAGTATCTTTAATGGCAACAGTCATATTACAAGGAACATCAGATGTCAGAGGAGTTTCGTCCATATTCACTATTTGGCTTAGTTCCACACTGGTTTTCATTCAGTGTTGAATAATAAAGCGAAGGGAAGATAATGTTTTCTCTCCATACTCTTGTGCCATTTTGTGAGATATTTTGGTTTTGATTCACATGCTAAGTCCACGATACTTCTTAAACTTGTAGTACCAACCAATTCCATCCTTAAAGTCTGCTGAGCTTCACTGTAGTGCTGGGTTATGAGTATGTATTTGAATCATTTTCGTATGAATTCCAATGCCATTTTGATGGTGTCCTTGAATCAATTTCAGTAAGTCATCTTCTAGTTTTGGTCATTTGCATTCAGTCCTCTATTTGCACATTTAGTCTTCTTAATTTGTTCTGTTGTTCTTTACTAGCCTGCAAAATGCGAAAGGTTTTCTTTTGTTGGTGGAGGGCCAAAATGTTGCTCAGCTGATCTGTTTCTGCAGTCTTCTGCATATGCTATTACTTTCAATTTACAGCCTGCACCGTATAAATACCTTTTATTTTTTCCATTACAAAACTAGCTACTAAGAAAAATATTCTAGGGTTACTGATAACACAAATCACTTTCAATTCAATTTGACTGGCACAGTAGACTGCATGACACGTCATAGGCTAGACAGTGATCTTGGTTTGTTATAACGGGGTGGGAGGAAGACAATGTTAGCAAGCTTCTGAATCCTCTCATGTTCGTTGCATTGGTGTACTGCTGTTGTCAGTTGGATCCAATGTTGCCAATAGAGATTTTTCCTGCAGCATCGAATATATGGCCATTTTTAAGAATGGCGGGAATTTTAATATCAAACACTGGACATTTTTGTATTTCTTTTGAGTATAAGATGCACCTGAATTTTGGAGGCAATTTTTCAAAGAAAGAAGTGTGTCCTGTAGGATATAAAATACAGTATAAGGTGACCAATGTAAATTTGTTTCAAACTGGAATTCAAAATCACGTTGAATTAAAGTGATCCATATACTTAATGGTAGGATGAGCCACTGTCATCCACCAAATCCATTCCCGCATTGGTGCTCTTCTGTTTCACATACAACACTGAAGACTCTTTGGTAGTAGCATTTGGAAATTATAGGTGGGAATGCCAGAGATAGTGAAAGTTTGAGACACACATAAAAGCATTGTCAAATAGCCTAACTATTTATGAAAGCAGTAAATCTGGGTTAAAACTGTGATCTGGCACTAATTTTCAGTTGGTGTGACGTATTAATTCTCATGTTGCAAATGTAGAATTTTGCATCAAGTACTGTTAGAGAGTGCAGGCCAAGGTACTGAGAACTGTAAATTGTTTCTTAAACAGAATGAGTAGGCAAAGCATATTAACCCTTACTAAGCACAGAAACAAGATCACCTGAAAATCAAATTTATAGCTTTACAAGTGGGATTTTTAATTCAAGTGTACAAGCTTTTGCTGTCCTCCTTTTCCTGCACCCACCCTCCTTTCCTCTCACCCCTTCCCCATTCTCACCACATACCCCCCCCCCCCCCCCAAAATCTCTTCCTTATCTCTTATCAATTACGTGGCATAGTGGTAACACACTGGTTTGTTACCACTTTAAATCCCTGTCTGACCATCCAGATGTAGGTTTCCAGTGGATTCCCTAGATTGCTTAGGGTAAATGACAGGATGATTTCTCAGGAAAGGACACGACTTACTTCCTTTCCTGCCCCCAAGGGTGTGCTTTTTTCTAGCGACCCCATTGTTAACTGAATGTGAATATCTAATCTTCCTTCATTTTTAGGGTTCCGTACGTCAGTCGGTAACAATGGAACCCTTGTACAATACCCCCTGTGTTATCTGTCTGTCTGTCTGTCTGTCTGTATGTTTGCCTGCCCGTCTGTTTACTTCCCGTTTTGTCACAAACGGAGGTAGATATCGTGTTGAAATTTATGTCAGGCACTGAAGTCTACAGTCACTTGGTGGTGTAAAAAATTGAAGCTTCTAAGTCAGTGCAGTGCAGTGCAGTGCAGTGCAGTGCAGTGCAGTGCAGGGCCATTTATGCCACATTTTCATAGTTGCACATTCACTCATCAAAGTCTATTGGGCACTTTCTGTTGATGTAGAATCATAAAATTTGTGGGAAGAAGTAAGGTTTCACAGTACAAGTAAAGGGCAAAAAATCTGAAAATTATTAACTGGTAATTATATGAAATTAAAAAATGTTTGCCATTTGTTGTCCATCTGACTGTCAGTCTGTCTGTTAAGGCTGCAGTTTCCCAGGACTTGGTGGAAGTATCAAGTTGAAATTTATGTCAAATGCTAAGGCCTATGTTCCCTTGGTGTTGTATATAGTTGGTTTAAATAATTTAAGTTTATAAGTGAATGTGATCATGGCCATGGCCATACATGTCACATGTTTTGATACTCGCAAATTCAGTCATCAAAACCCATAGAAGAACTACCTTCATCCATGTCGGGCCTGATGGTTTAGCAGTAAAACACATGCTGGGAACCTGAGAGGTCTAGGTATTCAATCTCTGTTGCACCACAGATATTTTAGGCCTCATTTTAACCTAGCCTTCACCTCTCAAGGATGTGAGGAGTCACTAGAAATAACATGTGGTTCAGATTCAACCTTAAACTGTAGGTCCCCTTTCTCCAGCTGGATAACTGGGGTAGGTTTGGGTCACACAACTTGCCGAAGTGGCATCCAATATAATTATTAATGTTATCTATACAGGGTTATTACAAATGATTGAAGCGATTTCACAGCTCTACAATAACTTTATTATTTGAGATATTTTCACAATGCCTTGCACACACATACAAAAACTCAAAAAGTTTTTTTAGGCATTCACAAATGTTCGATATGTGCCCCTTTAGTGATTCAGCAGACATCAAGCCGATAATCAAGTTCCTCCCACACTCGGCGCAGCATGTCCCCATCAATGAGTTCGAAAGCATCGTTGATGCAAGCTCGCAGTTCTGGCACATTTCTTGGTAGAGGAGGTTTAAACACTGAATCTTTCACAGAACCCCACAGAAAGAAATCACATGGGGTTAAGTCGGGAGAGCGTGGAGGCCATGACATGAATTGCTGATCACGATCTCCACCACAACCGATCCATCGGTTTTCCAATCTCCTGTTTAAGAAATGACCAACATCATGATGGAAGTGTGGTGGAGCACCATCCTGTTGAAAGATGAAGTCGGCGCTGTCAGTCTCCAGTTGTGACATGAGCCAATTTTCCAGCATGTCCAGATACACGTGCCCTGTAACGTTTTTTTCGCAGAAGAAAAAGGGGCCGTAAACATTAAACCGTGAGATTGCACAAAACACGTTAACTTTTGGTGAATTGCGAATTTGCTGCACGAATGCGTGAGGATTCTCTACTGCCCAGATTCGCTCATTGTGTCTGTTCACTTCACCATTAAGAAAAAATGTTGCTTCATCACTGAAAACAAGTTTCGCACTGAACACATCCTCTTCCATGAGCTGTTGCAATCGCGCCGAAAATTCAAAGCGTTTGATTTTGTCATCGGGTGTCAGGGCTTGTAGCAATTGTAAACGGTAAGGTTTCTGCTTTAGCCTTTTCCATAAGATTTTCCAAACCGTCGGCTGTGGTACGTTTAGCTCCCTGCTTGCTTTATTCGTCAACTTCCACGGGCTACGTGTGAAACTTGCCCGCACGCGTTCAACCATTTCTTCGCTCACTGCAGGCCGACCCGTTGATTTCCCCTTACAGAGGCATCCAGAAGCTTTAAACTGCGCATACCATCGCCGAATGGAGTTAGCAGTTGGTGGATCTTTGTTGAACTTCGTCCTGAAGTGTTGTTGCACTGTTATGACTGACTGATGTGAGTGCATTTCAAGCACGACATACGCTTTCTCGTCTCCTGTCGCCATTTTGTCTCACTGCGCTCTCGAGCGCTCTGGCGGCAGAAACCTGAAGTGCGGCTTCAGCCGAACAACACTTTATGAGTTTTTCTACGTATCTGTAGCGTGTCGTGACCATATGTCAATGAATGGAGCTACAGTGAATTTATGAAATCGCTTCAATCATTTGTAATAGCCCTGTATACATAATCAAGATTGTGCAGAGCCGTCAGAGTGTGAGTCCTACTTGCGCTGTCTGGTTTCTCTTCTGTATCTCACTCCATCAGAATTGAAGGAACTAACTCGTCTCTAAAAATCAAAATACAAAAATGCTGATTCTTCCATCACGTCCTGTTAACGACATGCTAATCCACTGATGACTCTCTTTATACTTTGTAAAGTCTGGATTGCAAGGACAGGAAGTGAAATAACATTTTTTGTGGTGGTTTTCTCTTTCTTAAGGTGGTGCAGTGAACTTGCATTCGGGAGGATGGTGGTTCACTTCACCATCAGTTTTTGTGTGGTTGCCCTAAATTACATGGGGATAGTTTCATAGACAATTTGCCAGTGTATTTTCTACTGCTTCCCTATCAAATATCTATTTCTGTATCTCTAATGACCTTGACATTGATGTGAAGCTAAGCTGTAAAGCTTGTGTTGTTGCTTTTTCATTATGTTAATTGTAGGTATTCCTCATTTGAAATACAATATCCCACTGCAGTGGTGACTTTGAACTTCTTTCTCTGCTGAGGTCCTTTACGTAAGATTTAATAACACCAGCATTTAATATTCCTAGATTTCAGTAAAACATCTTTAAGTAAGTTAACCATTTTAATTATATTCTCCACTAATCTGTATCATATTTATTTTTATTTTACATCTAGCACCATAGGATGGAATTTAGGAACAAATCTCTGTGCTTACGGAACGAGTCAGGACATGAATTTATTTCCGAAAAGCGATAATGTACAAAATAAAATCTACATGAGTCCTATGCAGACATCAAGCTGTTGGTATATATTAGCATAATCAACAATATAACACAGGAATTAACTTAATTTTTTGCAGAAACTCACTGGAATAGAAGGGGTGAGCCATCAGAAAACTCTTCAGTCTAGATTTAAAAGTTAGAGGATCACTGCTAAGATTTTTTAAATTCTTGTGGTAGCTTATTTAACATGGATGCAACAGACTGAGTCGAGGAGGGGCGATCCAACTGCAGATTGGATTTCGCCTGGTGTTAACTGATTGAAAGGTGCTAATTCATGAAATAAACTTATATAGTTAAGAAAAAATGGCATTGAAGAAAATATATATTGAGAAGCCATTGTCAGAATTTGCAGACTCATGAGCAGGGGATGACAAGAGGTTTGTGAACTGACACCACATATTGCTCTAGCTGCTCATTTCTGAGCCAAAGATACCCTATGTGAATGGAAAGAATTACCCCAGACTATAATGCCGTATGTCATGTATGAATAAAAATAAGCAAAGTAGACTAATTTTTCTGTTGGGCTCTCACTTCTTGCACATACTGCTCTAATAGTAAATATAGCAGCAGTCAGTTTTTGAAGAAGGTCCTTAACATGGGATTTTTGTGACAGCTCACCATCTATCTGAACACACAGAAATTTGAAATGTTGAGATTCTGTGTAATCGGAATGTAAGTTTTTGTTTAGCTGTTTGTTTGGAGCTGTAAAAACTGAGTCTTCCTGTGATTTAGTATCAATTTAGTTTTTCTAGAAGGCATGAACTTTATATCTTGAACTGTTGCACTCAACATTGTTCACTACCAATTAGTGTTGTCAGCAAACAGGAATACTTTCAAATCATCTGTCAAGGGGGACACACGAGGTACGTGAGAAAAGTAATGGGACTGGTTTTTTACCTATCAAAGTTTTTTTTTTTTTTTTTTTTTTTTTTTTTTTTTTTTTTTTTTTTTTTTTTTTTTTTTTTCAAACAACAATATTGTCCGTTTCAAAGTAGTTCCCTTTGGCAGCTATACACTGGCAGAGTTTTGTTCCCAGTTTTGGTAGTGGCACTGAAGAGCTTCAACTGATGGGGTCTTTAATATGTCGGTCATATTCTTTTAAATGTTGTCCAGGGTCCCAAAATGGCATCCTTTTAACACATTTTTAAATTTCAGGAAAAGAAGAGAGTTACAAAGTTACAAGGACCCAAATCAGGTGACCAGGGGACCTGTGGAACAGCAGAAATGCCTTTTGAGATCAAAAATTCCAAGATGGAAGTAGCCATGTAACATAGGGGGTTGCAATGATGCAACGTCCACTCATCTGCAATGTCCACTCTCACTGAATTCACCTTTTTCCTGAGCCTTTCAAGGACATCTTTGCAAAACACTTGGTTGACAGTTTGTCCTGAAGGAACAAAATCCTTCTGCATGATACTTCCAGTCAAAAAAGCAAATCGGCATTGTTTTGATCTTTGATGTGCCCATTCAAGCTGTTTCCTGTCGAGGAGATGTCTCAGTGTGCCCCTACCACTTTGCCTCAGAATCATACTCAAAAATCCAAGGTTCGTCACCTGTGATCACCTGGCTGAACCATTCATGGTCATTGGCAATCCTCTCAAGAAGATCAATTCACAAATTTGTTTGACCATCCTTCTGCTCATTTTTGAGGTTTCCTGGCAACATTTTGGCACAAACCTTTCATGTGTCCGAAACTTCGGCCACAATCTGATGTACAGTCAAAGTTTTTAAGTTTAATTGGTCACCCGTCAGCCTTATTGTTAAATGTTGGTTTGATCTCATAAGATGTTCTCGTTGGCTTTTGAAGTTGTAGCTCCCCGTGAATGAGGTTTATCTTCAGCTAATTTGTGCCAGTGAAACCCTTGTGCTCTTGATTAGGAATATTCCCTGTAGGTCTGTTTCAGCTTTTCACAGGTCACACTTGTAAATTCCCCAAGTTTTAACACAAAACATTGCTGTAAATTCTGCTCTTCCATTTTTGTAACACACAGCAAAAACACTTCACTGATGTCTGTCTCAAAAATTACGTGACGGTTGTATGGAGCTGAAACTCTGACTGAGCATCTCGAAGGGTCTACACAAATAGAGCAACACAGCATTGCCAGATCACTTGCAGTGCCGTCAGTCTCATTACTTTTTTCACACACCTCATATACAGGATGTGCGGAAATTCCCATTACAAACTTCCGGAACTTGTATAGGTGAGTGAGTAATAATATTTTAGTTGGGAGCCCATGTCTGGAAGTGTCATCCAATGATGCTACAAAGTGTCAAAGTTATAGGTGCCGGCACCTGTAAATTTATGTACATACAGGGTGATTTAATGATCATGTTGCAAACTTTCGGGTGAGATGGAGATGATAAATGTATCATTTTGAAGTGAGACTCCCTTATTGTAAATTAATGAGTTGGAAGTTATGAACAAAATCCTTTCTGATACCTCTGACAGTGGAATACCTGTAATGGTGCTGTTGTTTCTATGATTGTAGGGTAGGCAATCTTCAGAGGTGATAGGACCAAAACAAGAAAAAAATGTCTAGTACAAGGAAAAAAAAGTCTGATAAACTTGGGCTCTAAAATGCATACCTTAAGAGCTATAAGGACTTGTTCGATAGAGGAGATGTGTTTCACACTAGTGAAGGTGAACAAGTGCTCACAGCTCTTAAGGTATGCATTTTAGAGCCTATGTTTACTAGACTTTTTTTGTTATTTTCTTTCAGATTACCACCTCTGAAAGTTGTATGCCCTACATTCTTGGCAATAACAGTACCGGTACATGTATTCCCTGTCATAGGTATCAGAATGATTTTTTTCTTGGAACTATCGACTCGTTCATTTCCAAACCAGGGACTCTTACATCAAAGCAATACATTTATCCATCTTGATCACCCTTGAAAGTATGTATCATCATCACGAGATGACTCTGTATATACATACATTTACAGGCACTGGTGCCTATAATTTTAACACTGTGTAGTGTTGTTGGATGACGTTTCTGAATTTGGGATTATATTCAAAATATTATGTACTCACTCCCCTCTGCAAATCCTCCAAGGCCGTAATGGGAATTTCCGAACACACTGTGTATGGTAAAGCAACAACCAACTATTTTTCATCCATATCCAAACTTCTGCTGCCACTCTACAGTTCCATTGACCCTTCCTTTTTCTTTAATATTTACATTGGTGCCCTACATTTCAAAGTGACATAAATTCATGAGCCCAGTTTTGGACATAGATGCCAAGTTTCTCTAAACAGTGATCAGAACATTTTACCAATTGTTCAGTCTCTCGATGATAAAAATCTGCTCGTTGGTCATCGAGCCAGTTGAGAACTGATTTTTGAATGTCTTCATAAGTGAAAATCTCTACCCCTTACCACCTCAGATGTTGTTTCTGCTTGCTAGGAATATGAAAATCACATGCTGTGAGAGCCGAATATACCAGTCAGCATTACCTATGTCTGTACGGCCTTCATAAAATTGTTGGCACCATGTAACGACAGCTAGATGCAACATTTTGTTTGGTCCGTATACTACTAGAATTTCGCAGTGAAACTGTGTGCAATTGAGTTGTTTTGTCCAGAATTGACTGCCCTGTAAACTTCAACTCTGGAATACATTTCCGGTTGCTGTGCCATTTCAATCGCACACTCTGATGCAGCTGTTATCTGTGCTGTAGCAGAATGTACGCTCTCGTCTGACAATGCGCCACTCTTGCTTTGCAGTAGTTTTAACGTGGGATGATATGCATAACTTCCTTTCTGCAGTCGCTACGTATAACTGCATTACAACAAGCAATTCAATTTTGGCTTTTCCTCCTTGTAAATGTGGCATCTCCTGAGTGTGGATCTTCCCCAATGATTACATGTCCTTGGAGTAGATGTGAAAATAAGAGTATAAATTAACGAGCTCTTTGCCAGGCCATGAAGGCCTTAGGAATGCCTACTGGTTGCCGTGTCATTCTATGCCTTGCAGTGTCATGCAGATGAGATGAGGAGCATGTAGTCAGCACACGGCCCTTTTGGCCATCTTGCGGACTTTCCAGACTGTGGAGCCACTACTACTCATTCAAATGGCTCTCCATTGGCATCGTGAGGCTGAGTGCATTCAATATAAGCCCACCCACCAAGGAAAAATCTTTGGCAGTGCTGGGAATGGAACCCAGATTCTCAGTATGGCAGCCATCAACACTGACTGATCAGCTGACACTTAATATAGACACTTAACAAAATTAACTTACACCCAATCACTGTAATAAATGTTAGTTGACTGTAGTTATTATTTTGACAGCTGCACGTTTCTGTCATTTGACAATAAGAGATCGTGAGAGATGCCTGCCATACACTGTATGGGAGGTGCCGATCACTACAAGTTCCATACTGGTGTACCTGGTACTGAACTTTCTTATTATTCTTTAAATACATACTTTTTTTTAAATTTTGCAGCAACAGCAGCAGGCGGCAGTGAAACTGGTGCAAACGCAGGGCGGCACCATCGCGAGCACTGCACAAGCAACGCAGCTGAGAGTCGTGGGGACGGCGGGCACTGCAACGGCAGCTGGCATCAACTTGGCACACATCGGTGGCAAGCCTGTCATCATCGCGGCAGGCAAAGGGCAGGCAGCAGGCCAGGTGAGACACACCATGCCATGCCACATAAGTTTCTGTCGCTTCTCGTAGTGCGATTGGGTGTGACCAGACAAAATAATCAAGTACAGAGCACCGTGATATACCTTGTTGTTACGAGACCATTTTTTGCATACCACTACATATGTAAATACATAGCTGTACCACTTTTATTATCTGTGTAGTTGCAGGTTCTTACTGGGAATATTTATTGTTAGTATGCAGATATATTTTGTTGTCATGGTCTTCAGTCTGAAGTACAATTTGTTGCACCTCTCCACACCTGTCTGTCATGTGCAAGACTCTTCATCTCTGCATAACTACCACAACCTATATCCATTTGAACCTGCCTAATGTACTGAAGCTTTGGTGTCTTTCTATTGATGTAACTCCCGCCCCCCCCCCCCCTCCCCCCGCCCTCTCCTCTCCCCCGAAAACGTGCGCACCCAATTCCTTCCATTATCAAACTGACAATTCTCAATTCTTTGATGCATCAGGATGTATTCTGTCAACTGATCCCTTCTTTGAGTCATTTTATGCCATAAAATTTCTTTTCTCCCTAATTCAGTTCCGTGTCTCCTCACTAATTACTTGATACACCCATCTCCTGTAGAACATTTCAAAAACCTTTACCTTGAGGGAAATTCAAAATCGGTATACGAGGTGCGGCTAGAAAAAAACCGGACTGATGCTGGAAAAAACATTTATTTACAATTATTTACAATTTCATGTTATCTCCTTCAATGTACTCTCCTCCTCGGTCTCTACACCGCTCCATACGAATTTTCCACTGTTCATAGCAATGCTGCAGATCATTTTCGGTAAGTCCATACATTACTTCCATCGCTTTTTCTTTTACTGCTTCAACAGTCTCAAATCTAGTTCCTTTCAAAGCTGACTTGACTTTAGGGAAAAGAAAAAAGTCACAGGGGACCAAATCAGGTGAGTAGGGTGGATGATCTAAGATGGGAATGTTGTGTTTTGCCAAAAACGTCTTCACTGACAACGCACTGTGAGCTGGGGCATTGTCTTGGTGAAGGATCCATGACTTTTTTCTCCACAAATCGTTTTCTCCGTACTCGCTCACGTAGGGTAGCCAGGACGCTAATGTAGTAATGCTGATTCACTGTTTGTCCCTCTGGTACCCAATCAATGTGCACAATCCCTTTGATGTCAAAAAAAACAATCATCATTGCCTTGAATTTCGATTTTGACATTCGTGCTTTTTTTGTCGTGGAGAACCAGGAGTTTTCCAATGCATCGATTGGCGTTTAGCTTCGGGATCGTAAGTAAAAAACCACGATTCATCGCAAGTAATAACATTTTGTAAGAAGGTGGTATCACTTTCAATGTTTTCCAGGATGTCAGAACAAATCATTCTTCGGCGTTCCTTCTGTTGAATTGTGAGACACTTTGGAACCATTTTTGAACACACTTTGTTCATGTTGAAACTTTCATGAAGACTCTGCCTAACACTTTCCTTGTCAACTCCTGTTAACTCAGACACTGCTCTGATTGTTAAACGGCGATCTTGTCGAACAAGTTTACCGATTTTTTCAAAGTTTGCATCAGTTTTTGCTGACAATGGTCTGCCAGTGCGAGTGTCATCACTGGTGTCTTCGCGGCCATCTTTAAATCGTTTAAACCACTCAAACACTTGTGTTCGCGATAAACAATCATCGCCATACACTTGTTGTAACATTACAAACGTTTCACTTGCAGATTTTCCTAGTTTGAAACAAAATTTGATGTTAACACGCTGTTCTTTCTGTACACTCAACATTTTCCGACGCACAGACAAAACGTCAACTACTTAAAACAGACGCCACGGGCAGACTGAGTGCAGGAGGCAGATGAAACTCGAGCAGTAGGCGGAGCGAGAGTCACGTGACAGGCCACGCGACTTTCAGCCTTATTGCATTCGTTTTATTGTTTCACCAGTACTAGTCCGGTTTTTTTCTAGCCACACCTCGTACAACATTGTAACAGGAGACAAATATATACACTGAAGAGCCAAAGAAACAGGTACACCTTTTAGAGCTCCTGTGAGCACGCAGAAGTGCCGCAACACGATGTGGCATGACTTGGCTAATGTCTGAAGTAGTGCTGGAGGAAACATACACCATGAATCCTGCAGGACTGTCCATAAATCTGTAAGAATATGAGGGGATGCAGATCTCTTCTGAACAGCATGTTGCAAGGCATCCCAGATATGCTCAATAATGTTCATGTCTGGGGAGTTTGGTGGCCAGCGGGTGTGTTTAAACTCAGAAGAGTATTGTACCAATTCTGGATGTGTGGGGTGATTCATTGTCTTGCTGGAATTGTGCCAACCACAGCATTGTATTCTGCCTGTTTACAATTCTCCGTATTTGAATAGGCATGTCTATACCAGTTTCTTTGGCACCTCAGTGTCTTTGCAAGAGCTGAAAACTAAAACAGCTGTCACTTGTTTGCATGTTCCAAGATGAACTGAAACTGATAAAAATTATTCATTCATGAAGCACTTCTGAGAAAATGACAGCTTGCTTCTACAAGTATTCTGGACATATGACTGTTCTGCTAGAGGATTGAAGAGCAGTTAATGCCAGATGGTACCAGTATACTACAATTTGTTTGCCACAAGTCATTGGTGAAATCGGGAAAAACAACTGAAAATATTGCTACATTCTTCATCACAGCAAATCCAGTTGTCAAACAACACCTCAAACAACTGATTATTTGTCCATACTCGCCCAGTTTATTACCTGATGACTTCTAATTGCTTTTGAACAGAGGTTGTGTGGACATCTGATTTTCATCAACTCAAGAAGCTACTGTGTCATTCCGGAACTGTTTCTGAGGTGTCAACATCAGAGTAGCAAAAACTTTTCCATAATTGGTTCAGATGTACACAATCTGTGCATATTGTACATTAAAGGCTGTCATGCCAGTTTCTGTCTGTATGTTATGGGTAATCTCAGGAACTTGTGTAGGTGTTTTGATAAAGTTTTCACTAATAGATAAACTGATTCACAAGGAAGGTTTGTGTATATCACTACATATTGTGAACAAGTTGCCTGGCTGTATATATTAAGCGTTACCAATGCAAAACTGGAAGGGTCACTAGTAGTGTATAAATTTTAAAGGGGAGTGCTTTGGGAAACAGTTTATACCAAAAACTTTTTTCTTTCATTGTTCTTGGTAAAAGGTAAAAGTGGAACTTCTGCTCTAATGAGGGAAACTTATGCATTGATCCTCTTTGATTTTCTTCATAGTTACAGGTTATCAACTTCCTTAAACAATAAAACATAACTCTCAAAAATATTGGAATAGTTGTCTTTGAACAGTATATGATTTTTGAGTGCTGTCAACTTTAAAACAGTTCAACTTCATAATCGTACTCACGAGTAGCTCAGTACGTGGCATAGAAGTCAAGTAATTGTGAAAGCACTAGTCCAGATCTCACTAGTAGAAGCTTTTTCTCACTTTTATTTAAATTTGCTATTTATCAACAAATGGAAATGTTTAAAAAATCGAATTGTAATTATTTACTTAAAATAAGATTTTTTATTCTTAATTACTAATCACATGAAAATTTTCACAAGAAATTAAAGTTGGTACAAAAATACAAAATGTCAAGTAGAAAATAAAATACTTAGATTAAACAGTGTACACACACACAACACACACACACAGTGATCGCTCAGGTGCCCCTACCAATGTCGTTTTATGCAACCTGCAATTCTATATCTGTCCTTCAAAAACCACACATGAGATTGTCATATTTTCTTGCTCAATACGTGCGCACTATTAGTCCTACAGAAAAGGAACAGTATCTTTTTGTAGGAAATGAAAATTTTGTAGTGGAACAAGCTTTTTCTGGTGGCCACATTTTTCGAGTTATTCAAGAAAAACATGCAAAAGTGACCTTCGAATACACCTCTCTCCCCACTCTTAATCTTCACCGGTCAGCGTTTCTAGTATGTTGTTTGTGACACTCCCTCCTATCATTGTAAAAAAAAATTTCTAGCTTTATGAACTACTCCCGATATTCAACTTTTTTTTGGTCTCTATTGATTGGTCTACTAAGTTGAGTGATTTGTCAACATTATTAATTTAAATATGTCCATGAGAATAATGAAAGGAAAATGACCTTTTGTAAACATTACGCTAAAACTACACTGAAACGCCCAAGAAACTGGTAAAGGCATGCAGTCAGCAAATGCCTATATAAGACTACAAGTGTCTGGCGCAGTTGTTAGACTGGTTACTGGTGCTACAATGGCAGGTTATCAAGATTTAAGTGAGTTTGAATGTGGTTTTATAGTCAGCACATGAGCAATCTTATTTTAAGTAAATAATTACAATTCGATTTTTTAAACATTTCCGCCGGCCGAAGTGGCCGTGCGGTTAAAGGTGCTGCGGTCTGGAACCGCAAGACCGCTACGGTCGCAGGTTCGAATCCTGCCTCGGGCATGGATGTTTGTGATGTCCTTAGGTTAGTTAGGTTTAACTAGTTCTAAGTTCTAGGGGACTAATGACCTCAGCAGTTGAGTCCCATAGTGCTCAGAGCCATTTTTTAAACATTTCCATTTGTTGATAAATAGCAAATTTAAATAAAAGTGAGAAAAAGCTTCTACTAGTGAGATCTGGACTAGTGCTTTCACAATTACTTGACTTCTATGCTACGTACTGAGCTACTCGTGAGTACGATTATGAAGCTGAACTGTTTTAAAGTTGACAGCACTCAAAAATTATATACTGTTCAAAGACAACTTCACGATGAAGTCAGGATTTTGCCGTACGACCATTTCCCAAGTGTACCATGAATATCAGGAAATGCGTAAAACATCAAATCTCTGACATCACTGCAGCCCAAGAAAGATCCTGCAAGAATGGGACTGACGACGACTGCAGGGAACCGTTCAACATGACAAAAGTGCAACCCTTCCACAAGTTGCTGCAGATTTCATTGCTGGGCCGTCAACAAGTGTCAGCATGTGAACTGTTCAATGAAACATCATTGTTATGGGTTTCAGAGCCAAAGGCCCACTCGTGTACACTTGATGATTGCGTGACACAAAGCTTTATTCCTCGCCTGGGCCCGTCAACACTGACATTGGACTGTTGATGACTGGAAGCATGTTGCCTGGTCAGAGAGTCTCATTTAAAAGTGTGTCAAGCGGATGGATGTATACAGGTATGGAGACAACCTCATGAATCCACGGATCCTGCATGTCAGCAGGGGACTGTTCAAGCAGGTGGAGGCTCTGTAATGGTGTGGGGCATGTGGAGTTGGAGTGATATATGACCCCTGATATGACTCTGATGTTTGACATGTAAGTAAGCATCCTGTCTGATCACCTGTACCCGCTCATGTCCGTTGTGCATTCTGAAGGACTTAGGTAATTCCAGAAGGACAATGCGACACCCCACACATCCATATTTGCTACAGAGTTCCTCCAGGAACACTCTTCTGAGTTTAAACTCTTCCGCTGGCCACCAGAGTCTCCAGACATAAACATTATTGAGCATATCTGGGATGCCTTGTGATGTGCTGTTCAGAAGAGACCTCCACCCCCTCGTACCCCTATGGATTTATGGACAGTCCTGCAGGATTCATGGTGTATGTTCCCTCCAGAACTACTTCAGACATTAGTCGAGTCCATGCCACATCATGTTGTGGCGCTTCTGTGTGTTTGTGGGGGGCCTACACTATATTAGGTAGGTGTATCAGTTTCTTTGGCTCATCAGTGTAATTACATTGACAGTTCGATCCAGACTTAACTCTTACAAGCAAAGTAGTTTTGTAGTCAGCAGATGTGATGAATACAATAATGTAATTGTTTATTTTGTACAGCTAAAATTCACAAAATTGTTAGGCAAAATCTACATGAACTTCACTTTTACATTTGTAACTGCTCTACTGAGCCATTTGGTAGGGGCAGCTGAAACACCCTGAGTGTGTATCTATTTTAAAAATAAGGCATCTCACATGACTGTATTGACTTTCAATTAAAAATAAAAGATGTGATGTTTATTAAAAATTATCATTAAATATTTGTTAACTCACATTTCCATATGTAAATAAATATGGAACTTAAATCTAAGTAAAAAGAAGTTGTTACTAAAGACATGTGCATCAGTAATTGTATGACTACAAAAATCTTAAGCTATAGCCGCCAGCATTCTGTGATATGTTAATTAGATAGGAATGGTAAAAAAATTTCTATTTTTTGAAGGTTATTCCCCCCGCCCCCCGCCCTCTCTCTCTCTCTTTCTCCCAGTGTGGAAAGAAGTTCCATGTATATTACTGATGACTTTGTATAATTTTGAAGCAGAGTAATATTTTCTTCTGAATTTGGACAACTGTGGAACCTTAAGGCTTCTTGGACTTTCTTTTCATCTCTTCCCAGAACCTCTTCACTATGCCACTTCTTTTCTTTATGTATTATACATTATTATTTTATTATTACCGTAAGAAATCATTTGTAATCCATGTGTGGTACGTACAGAATGTGCTGCTGACGACAACGCAAGCGAGCAGCGGGCAGACGCAGCAGCAGACGGTGGTCCTCGCGTCGAGGGCGCAGGGCGGGGCCCTTGTGCTGCAACCGGGGGCTGCTGGCGGGGCGCAACAGATCCTGCTGCCACCGGGCGCTCTCAACCTGAAGACGTTGCAGGGACTCAAGGTCATCCCGCTGTCTCAGGCCACGGCAGCTGCCGCAGCGAAAGGTGCGTACTGGAATGGGTATAGGTGGCAGTGTAGTTTCTGCATTGCCTCTTATTTCTGCACTAAATTTCTGTTACAAATGAAGTTATTGTCTTAGTAACTACTAAATAATCATCATAATCAACAGCATCTAGAAGGCACTTGTGGTAAGTGAAAGGGTTTTCTCGAAGTTCTTTCTTCTATGGCCAATAACAAGTAAGAAGCTGCACTAGTAGTGAACACAGAAAACCTTTAAATCCTCTGCAAGTTTCCATCACAAATTTCAGCTCTTAAGACACATTTCAATTTACAATAACACTACAACACAAATTTGAAATGCATGTAAATCATAGTAATTACTAAATAAAGTACAGTCTCTGCATGCAGCATGTAACGGTACCACTGACCACCTTAAAACAGCAATTGATTCTAATGTTATACCTCTGTGAGGAATTTTTTAAAGTTGTGACCATGAGATAACCTAATGGAAACAGAACAATAAAACTAGGTTTTGTTTGTGAAACACCACAGCAATGTATAACAAACAGTAAAAGGTGGGTCAGGAACAGACATTCTCCCAGTACAAAAGCAGGTTGTAACATCACAGAATTAAACCGGTCGCCAGCCTAATTAGGCATTCTTGTGTCAAGCAAAATGATAAAACAGAGTGCTAAGGCTAACCTAACTTTCCTTCACACACACACACACACACACACACACACACACTAAACTCTTTACTTATAACTGTTCATACAACAACAAAGCAACCTAACCTTGCAGATAATGTTCTACTAAGAAACATATGGCCAATGAGATAGTAAACAGTAACATATGCCTCTCAACAACATGTACCTTAAATGAACTAGGTGTAAACCAATGAAACTATTAGTAGTACTGAACAGGGAAAAGCTTGAAGTGAGTGTGAATTGAAATCAGGGGGTCTGCTAATGATCATAATCTAGAACTTCATTACTTAGTACAGGGTCTGTATGCCCGTGCACTAACTAACTTGTATTAGAATAGATAACACAGTAAATAGTTCTTCCTTAAATTTTGTTTGAAGCAACTAAACAGAATGCATATCTACCTACACTGGCTTTGAAGGAGCCTTTGCATTGCTTCATTAACTAACTAGCCTAATACATGAGTGGCCTTAAATTTTCATGGTCTGAAGAACCATTCTTATTAACAAAACTATACCAGTATGTATGAGAAATGGTAAGTATTCTTACCATTAATTATTAATTAAGTAAAGCACAACAAACTATAACTCTTTATGTAACAAATGTGCTTTGATAAACAGTCTTTTGACATACTCAATACTCAAAAGTATAATTGGCTGTGCAAATGACAACACAACATTAAATTCAAGTTCAACCACTTTCTCATAATGAATTAGGATACTCGGAACCAAATTCACTAGGATAGGAATCCTGGCCAGGTTTGTGATTTGGGATAATCACAGGTGTAAAATAGAGTTTTCAGCTACATCTCTATTATTATTATTATTATTATTATAAAACCAACCAAATTTCACAAATACCTGGTCCATGTACAGAGTGCTAAATATAAACAATTTAGTGGAAGGCTGGTGGCCTAATTTGCAGTGGCTATTAACCTGGCAGCAATGCAGTCAGAATTATATTTATAGGACCAAAACCCATGCCATGATAATGGTATCACCAATTGCAGCATCCAAGGCCCATAAATACTGCTCTTAAACTCTTCTGGCCTCCGCTACTGCTAGCGAACTGTCAACCACAGCACTGCTCAGCCCAGACTCCTTACCTCCTCCACTTCGCCAGGCTGCTTCTGTAGCTCCGGGGCTTCCCCACATCTCTTACATTCAACCCTATGTTCCCTAACTATGGACCAAGTCATTCACAGTACTTTACATAACAATCATTCCATTAGTTATTTGAATCCACAAGCATTATTTAAACAACACCGTTCAAAAGTTTCACATAATTAATATGGATACAAAGTCAAAGAATTTCCATGACAGATACAACATTATACAGAAGCAATACTACAAATTTTACATAGAAGTATCGATACAGATACAAAATAGGTCAAAAATAGGTGTTACGAGCATTAATGGCTTGAGATAGAAAACACGTATTTGAACAGCGATGCAACGTAAATGTCATAGTCTACAGCTAAGAGATTGGAATGTTTGATCCCTTAATCTGGTACGTGGATTAGAGAACATGAAAGGAAAAAATGGGTAACTTGAAGTTAGATATAGTGAAAATTAGTGAAGTATGATGGCAGGAAGAACAGGATTTATGGACAGGTGGATATGCTGTAATCAAAACAAAATAAAATAAGGTAATGCAGGATTAGAACTAATAAAGGATTAGAACTAAAAAGGAATAAGAGAATAGCAATGCAGATGAGCTACTATGAACAGCATAGTGTATGCATTATTGTAGATAGATGGATTATACAGAACTGTGTCCATAATAGTTAGGGATCACCTTAAGTATGGACTAACAGGAAGAAATTACAGAAACAGGCATTTTACAATTTAATGTTTTCAAAAAATCGCTAATCGTATGTTACTAAAATGTTTTATAGATTGTAATGATTTCCTTCCTGAGTATGTCGTAAACCTGTCTACAAATGGTTTCATCACCATGGCTTACTAAAACTTCTTTTGAAATGAGATGTTCAAAGTTCAAGGCATTTGTGTGTAAGCTGTTGCAATTTTTCTAACGGGGTGATATCACAAGATGCACTGTCCACCTATCTGTCCATACTTGATAATACACACAACACTGATGCTATTATAGTAATGACCATCTCCATTTATTTTAGTTATGTAATTTTTAATTGTGTTGGGAGTAAATTATTATACACTGATGAAATTGTTGGTAATTTTGTAACATATATGTTTTTGGGTGGATTATTCATATTTTTAGAATTCAAAACAACTGTGTATATTGGGTTAGCTGCTCAAGATTTGAATTGTTTCATCAAAATGCAAGCAATTAGACTTTTTTTTATTCCTTTGGCAACTGTTAACAGTTTCCGTAAAGACAAGCTAAATGCAAATAATGTGAAAAATTAAACACTGCAAATGGTATCCAGGGTGACAGTGAAAAAAATAAGATGAAAGCTTCTGTAATTACAAGTACCAGTTCTCATGTATTTGCTTATTAAGTCAATTGTTGTAAGAAGGAAAGTGCAAAAATGAAAGTGGAAAATTATCACAAGAAAGAAGCAAGTGCTGTGAAAGCATGCCTGAGTACTGCAACAAATTCAGATAGTAATATTGTGGAGCACCAACAGTGGATGGCAGTGTAAAATAAATAAATAAAAAAAATTTTAAAAATGCAAAACTGGACAGAAACTTAGGAAACAAGATAGCATAGAATGGTCATGTCTGGTAAAATGTAATAAATCAGATCAACATATGTTTTGTACTGCGTGTTCACAACACATTTGTATAAAGCATGCTGTCTTCAGACACATCACTGTCATCATTTGGAATATGACCTGATGAGGAGGATTCTGTCACTAATGCAGAAATGCTTTTTTGTTAATTTATAGTTGAAGATGGCCTGCCAGTTTCTTGTGTAGATCATACTTCACAGCTGTTAAAAAAAAAAAAATCCTAGTACTCAGGTTGCTAAAAAATTCTGTCTGGTAGAACTAAAACAACTGCAGTTATAGTTATAAATTCTTTCTCATGTGGAACACAGGATGAAGTAGTAGAATATTTAAAAGTAAACCTTTTTCCTCTTGCAATCGTGGGTGGCAGAGTTATTAAAGATGTTAACTGTACTCAGTTGCCATTATGTTGATGTTAAACAGGGAAAGATGTGCACCAAAATAATATCTGTGGTGTCACCATCAGACACCGCACTTGCTGGGTGGTAGCCTTTAAATCGGCCGCGGTCCGTTAGTATACGTCGGACCCGCGTGGCGCCACTATCAGTGATTGCAGACTGAGCGCCGCCACACGGCAGGTCTAGTCTAGAGAGACTCCCTAGCACTCGCCCCAGTTGTACAGCCGACTTTGCTAGCGATGGTTCACTGTCTACATATGCTCTCATTTGCAGAGACGACAGTTTAGCGTAGCCTTCAGTTACGTCATTTGCTACGACCTAGCAAGGAGTCATATTCAGTTATTATAATTACTTCAGGAATGTATTCTGAACAGATAATATTGTGACTCATGCACCATCAAGAGTGACGTTCATCATTAATGGATTAAAGTTAAGTATCAAACTAATTACGTCCGCTTTCTGAATTCTAATTCCTTGTCATGTTCCAGACCCCACGTCAGTATAGTTCTTCCCTCCTCACGCTAGCCTGCTTGAGCTAAAACACGTGCATTTCGGCCTCCACTTGTAATATGGTGTTGGCTCTTCTGCTAGCACAAAAATATCCTTGATGGAATCAAGTTTAAATACCGGCAAAGGAATTTTTGCCCTATTGAATGTCCAGCTGCTAAGAAAAGGAATTCCCTGAAAAAATTACATTTCATTCACACATGATAATGCAAATTCAGTGGTGGGATATGGAAAAGGATGTGCTGCTTTTTTGAAGGGCATTCAGCCACACGTAAGAATACAAACTTGTTCCTGCCACTTGCTTCATTTGGCTGCATCAACCATCATGAAAAGCCTAAAATATTTCGATGCTGAAAAATTTATAGTGGACATTTACTACTTTCTCAAAAAAAGTTCAAAGAGACTATATGCTTTTAAACTTTGACACAATACTCATATATGCAGGGTGACAATTATTGAACTATATGAAAAAAAGTTAATCAGTTACAAACTATGGTATGCACACACTTTATTCAACATGTAAACATCACTACAGATATTCAGATTTAGGTTACGACATGTTCAGTGCGATGATCTGACGCAGATGAATAGTGAAATTCTGTGTGACATACTGAAGTGTTGGAATATTGATGACCTCCTGAACGGCTGTTTTCAGCTCAGCAATGGTTTTGGAATTATTGCTGTACACCTTGTCTAAAATACAGCCCCACAATAAGGAGTCGCATTTATTCAGATCCGCAGAATATGGCAGCCAATTGAGGCCATGCCAGTGGCCTCTGGGTACCATAGACCCAGAATGTGGTCCCGAAAACGCTTCTCCAGGACATCAAACACTCTCCTGCTTCAATGGGGTTGATCTTCGACTTGCAAGAACCACATCTTGTCCATATCTGGGTCACTTTGAATAATCGGGATGAAATTGTCTTCCAAAACCTTCACGCACCGTTCGGTAGTCACTGTGGCATCAAGAAATATTGGACCAATTATTCTGTACCAGACATTGCACACCATACAGTTACCTGTTGAGGTTGAAGAGATTTCTCGATCGTGAAATGCAAATTCAGTCCCCCAAATCCATCAGTTTTGTTCATTGATGAACCCATTCAAATGAAAGTTGGCTTCGTTGCTAAACCAAACCATGCATGTGCATACTAATTCCGTCTTTCCCCGTGGCCAACCATGCAGTTTGAATGCCCTAATGCAAACCATTCAGAAGTTGTGATGATTTTGTTTCATATAGTTCAAAAACACCATAAAATACTGAAGTATGTTTGTACAAATGGTTCTCTTTGCTCCAATGAATAGAAAGAATAATTGAGCAATGGGAACATCTGGCAAACCTTTTCGATGAGGAAACATAAAAAAATGTAAGCAGCTCTCACTTAAGTAGCGTACGCTCTATTATAAATGATCCAGTCACCAAACTGTGTGTTCTATTCTTGCATAAAACTATTTTATTATTTACCAAAGCACATGTATTCCTTCAGAGAGAAGAAACAGTAATTCATAAACTTCATAGCATCATAAATATCTTATTTACATATGTGATTGTGAGATTGATCAAACTTTCTGCACTACTCGAACTGAAATTTCAAGAAACTAAGTATCACAAAGGGGATGAAGATATTCTCATTGGTGTAGACACCAGAAGCTACATTCATCATACTAAGTTTGTAAAATTATTATTCTAAAATTTTATGAAGTTATCAGAAGTTCCTTTGTCAACTAATACAGTTACATCAGAGAAAAATTTGCACTAAATGATGACTTCTTAAAAAATATAGATGTTATAGATATTGGATCTAGAAAAGATAAATCTGTTTCATCAGTTGTAAAGTTGAATGAGCTGTTTCCTGATGTTGTGGGTGAACAGGAAAAAACACAATGGAATTGGATTTTTTCAATCTACCAGTTTTAAGACTTTTGAGCAGTGGAAGAAGATATAGCTGATATTGCTTGATAAGAAATGTCTACTATATGTGATGCATCAGGCATTAAAAAAAGCATCCATCACTGAGCAAACAAACTTGTGTCACTGCTTGTTCCTTGCATAAATGCTGCCTGTGAGAGAGTTTTTAGTGTTGTTAAGAAAACAATCCTGAATTTTGATCTAGTATGGATACAGCAACCTCGAGCACTATGATGATAAATAAAATGAAACATCCGTCTTCAGGAAGAGCATGTTACCAAAATAACTTCACAAAGGATTAGATATGGGCTGTGACGATTGCAACAAGATTGTCACTCAAGAGAAAATTACCTTAATTCACTAATGAAAATCCAGATTCTGTGTTGTACAAGGCAGAAGGGGAGCTAGTGGATGAGGAAGGTTCGTGCATATTTTTGTATAAAACACTGAAGGCATGCCTCTCTCTTAATAATTGAAGTGGATATTGTTTTAGTGTTGTATTTTCGTTAATAATGTGTGAGATACATGTATATTGATTTTACAGTATTAGAAAACTACAGAAATGTTTATAAAGCACCCAAGGTGTTTACTAAACTAATTTTTAGCCTTTTTCACTTAACCTGATTTATTTCACTTACAATTAGTCTTACTCCTGGAAAATCTTCATTATATATGGCCAGAAAGAGTCTGAAATATAGTATTTTAATTTTTAAAATTTTCTAGGCCAGGTACCCCGGACTCTCCAAAAGACAGATTTTGAAACCAGATTTTAAGCTGCAGAACATTCCCATTGGCAGATGTGGGCTATGACCAGTATTTGTTGGTTATGAGACAGAGATTAAAACTGAGAATTTCCAAAAGGTGACAAATTAAGGATATGGAAGCTGGATAATTTGAAAGAACAAGAGGTGGTTGAGAGTTTCGAAGGGAGTAATAGGCAGCAATTAAGTGAAGTGTGCAAGGAACACAATAGAAGATGAATGGGTAGCCTTGAGAGATGCAGCAGCCTTGAGAGGGAGTAGAGGAGCAAATAGGTAAAAAGCCAAGACCCAGTAGAAATCCTCAGACAATGCATAATACATCGAATTTGACTGATAAAAGGAGAATTTGTAAAAAATTTTAGTAAGTGAAGCAAGCAAAAGAGTATACTAATCTTTAAAAATGAGAATGACAGAAAGTGCAAAATAGCAAAGCAGGAATGACTATAGGAAAATGCACAACTGCTGACTGCAGTACAATTTTACTGCCGCCAACTTATATTTCGCGGAAACACCACAAACATAAGATAAGAGAGATTAGGGCTCGTACAGAGGCATATAGGCAGTCATTTTTCCCTCGTTCTGTTTGGGAGTGGAACAGGGAGAAAAGATGCTAGTTGTGGTACGAGGTGCCCTCCACCACACACCGTATGGTGGATTGTGGAGTATGTATGTAGATGTAGAAACAGGCTGCTGTACAGGAAAATTAAAGAAACTTTCTGAGAAACGTAGAAAAACTGCATAAATATTAAGGGTTCAGGTGGCATGCCAGTATTAAATGAAAAAGAAAATGCTGAAAGATGGAAGGAATCTATAGAAGTGCTGTAGAAGGAGAAGTGTTATAGATGGAAATGTACTTGAACACAATAATAGAGAAAGAGAAATGGAAGTAAATGAAGATTAAACAGGAGATATGATATTACAAGAAGAATTTAAAAGTACAGTGAAAGACCTAACTCCAAACAAGGCACCTGGAGTAGACGAGGGATCCTCGGGAAAGCTATCCATTAACAAATTATTCCACCTGCTCTGCAAGATTTATGAGACAGGTAAACTAGCCTATAACTTTAAGAACAATGTAATTACTCCAATTCTAGGAAAGGCAGGTGTTAACAGGTGCAAATATTATCAGGCCGTTAGTTTAGTGAGTCATGGTTGCAACATACTGACAGGAATTATTTACAGAATTATGGGGAATGAAATATTCAGGGAATGAAATATTATCTTCAACTTGTACAGAAATAGAACCATAGTTATTAGAGCCAGTGGGCATGAAAGGGAAACAGTAGTTGAGAAGGGACTGAGACAGGAATGTGGCCTGTCCCCAACATTGTTTAGCCTGTACATAGAGGGAACAGTGAAGAACAAGTAAAAATTCAAAAGGGAATTAAAATTTTCGGAGAAGAATTTATTGTCATTCTTTCAAAAATAGGATGGATGGTTTATAGGATGAATATTAACACCTCAACATAATGGGTTTTCCTCTTCTTCTTCTTCTTCTTCTTTCTTTTCTTTTTTTTAATTGTTCCAAAAAATAATATTTTTTTATTAATTAAAACATCCCGTAATGAATGACATTACATTTAGAGACATAAAGACACCTTTTAAAGCTCAAAATAATGAGTTAAACAATTTTGAAGATCACCAACAATAAAATACTGAGTATACTCGGGCACTGGATTTCGATTGAAACATCCTGAAACTTGTAGTGATATTTTAGTTTCTGTGTAGCTGTGAAGTCTAACCGTGTATTTCACAACAGTTTCTGGTGAACACTAATCTTCGAGGAGCAGGCTGGAGCACAGTGGATGTACAGGGTGGTTATAATTAAAATTAAACTTCCAAACCTCTGCAGAAATAACACCACTGGTGAGAATGACTTCAAACTGCAGCAGAATATTATCGGAGAAGGGGGGAAAATGTATCGTAGATGAAAAATGAATAGTTACAAAATGTAGCAATAGATGGTGCTGTGAGTATCATAATTTAATAGTAGTCGACTACAAATAACAAATGAATCATACAGCAATGCCTAAGGTGTATGTTTGACATTAAACAAACTCTACTACTCAGTGTGCACGGGTGTACAGATGTGATACCATTAGTTACGTAAGCCTATCCACCACGGCAAGGTCGTATCACATTGGATGAGAAAAATCAGTTTCTAATTGTCCTGAGGCCGAAAACCGCATAAAAAGCATCAGTCATAATCAAATCGGAGTATTAATTTCCATATGACTGGTGCAAAACATGTTCAATATGCTGTCCACTGTTTTCTGCAACAAGTTGAAATCAAGAAACAGCATGTTCCAATTGCTGAGGAATTTAAATTAGAAGATGAGACAGTAAATGTAGTAGATGAGTATTGCTATTTGAGCAGCAAAATAACTGACGGTAGCTGAAGTAGAGAGGATATAAAACACAGACAGAAAATAAGAAGAAAAGCGTTTCTCAAAAAGTTTCACTGTGGAGACTGTTGTAATCATCTCGCATTGAAGTCCGCTTTAATTTCAAACTTCTGTAAAAGATCGCCAATCTTGGGGATTTTGCGTCTGTTTAAATTTGGCATGCATGTTTCGCTCTTTCCGCAACAATGTTCTCACCCGTTTTGTGTACCAAGAAGGATCAGCTCCGTCGTTTGTTAAATTATTTGGTATAAATCTCTCAATTGCTGCTGATACTATTTCTTTGAATTCAAGTCACATCTGGTCTACACTTATATTATTAATTTGGAAGTAATGGAGACTCTCTCTTAGGAAGTTGTCAAGTGAATTTTTATCTGCTTTTTTGAATAGGTATATTTTTTGTTTATTTTTGGAGGATTTGGGGGGTTACAATTTTCAATCTCACTTCAACAACCCTGTGTTCACTAATCCCGGTATCCGTTTTGATGCTCATTATTAACTCAGGATTATTTGTTGCTAAGAGGTCAAGCGTGTTTTCACAATCGTTTACTATTCACGTGGGCTCGTGAACTAACTGCTTAAAAAAATTTTCAGAGCATGGATTTAGCACAATTTCGGATGATTTTTTATGCATGCCTCCTGAGTTAAACGTGTATTTTTTCCAACATTTTATCTCGATATGAAACATTTTGTGCCCCTCGTTAGGGTTTCTTTCCATTCCAGTTGTGTAAGGAGCACAGGAAAGATGAATGTCTAATGCTCTAATTAGTCTAATTTTGTCTTTATGGTTCCTAGTAGAGCGATACGTAGGGAGCTGAAGAATATCCCTAGGTTCTTCACTTAGTTCTGCTTCTTGAAATTGTGTTAGTGGTTTTTTGCAGGATAAGTGGAGTCTATCTTCACACCCCTTCGAATAGCCATCCATGTTAATGCACTGCTTCGAGGATGGTGAGGTGTGCCAGCCCCAGTTCAAACCTGTCTGCTGGATTGACAACATGGTTTGATGTGCCAGCCAGCCGGAATGGGGGCTTTAGGCAGTTTGCCACATCCCAGTATGTGAATACTGGGCTGGTACCCAAGTCCCATATCAGTTACATGATTTGCAAACATCTAAAACACTTTCACTCAGTTTCAGATGATTAAAATTATATGCAGACAGTAGGTCAATGTATACATTTTCTGTCCCAAAGGGTAAAGGGGTAGCATCAGGAAGAGCACAAGGCCACCCCTTAAAAACCAACCATGCTAGATGTCTTAATAACAAATGCAGGGCAAAGGCACAAGAAAAAAAAGAAAGAAAGAAAGAAAGAAGATGAGTTTGAGTCTAAGAGCCTGAAAATTCAGGTTTTTCTAAACTTCACTGACACTCCCCACGAGTTGGAACTGTGACCATTTGTGCTGACCTCATTAATGTATTTCTGTGACTGAATCAAAGAAAATATTGAGTTTACAATTAAAATTATTAAGCTCACTGTTTTGCAAATACCTCACAGGTCGGCAGCAGGTTTACGCACGCATCCTGAGCCCTGGCATCCGAGCTCAGGGGGCGACTATTGCTACCAGTGCAGCCAACATCATGGTTGCAGCACAGCAACAGCAATCGGGAGGAGTGGCAGCACATGCTGTCGGAGGTGCGGGTGACAACACTGGATCTGGGACCAACCCTGACCAGTGAGTATCTGACAGAGAGAAGAGTCTGGTAGTGAGTACCCTGAATCAAGTTGTGCACCCTAGAGTCGCACACACCAGTATCGTCTTGAAGGTGTAGCTTGCATTTTCTTTAGTGGGTTACAGTAGCAAATCTTTAGAAATCAGATGTCCTTTCTGATAAGATATTTGAAAAATGCGTCCTAAGAAGTAGTTTAAAAGCAACAAACAAGTGTTTTAAAATGAGGAAGAACTGGGGCAAACTTTATCTGTTATTCATAATGCGTTTTATTTACAGATGATGGACAAATGTGCTTTTCATGTAAATGAATAATGGTTTCGAATAAGTATTTTTATTTGTTATTATCAAGTAATAATTTTTATCTATATTTGTTATTTGTCATTTAAATAAGTTTTGCCCAAGTCTTACAGAAAGGAAGCATATTGTGCTTGTGCACACTCTAAATTTGCAGTCTACACACGGGTGAGTGCTTGCTCTCAAGCTTTGGTCGAATGCTCACTCAGAGTCTTATGCGAGACTGCGATGTCGGTCATCTTCAGCAACTTCTGCCACCCTGTGTGAACTGTATTCTCTCTCTCTCTCTCTCTCTCTCTCTCTCTCTCTCACACACACACACACACACACACACACACACAGATGGCAGGCATGTACAGGCCACTCGGATGAGCTACATGCTTGCAGGGCTCTAATAAGCAGCAGATCTTTGCTTGGCTATTGTACTCATTAAAACTGATATCTGAAATAATTAACACAAGAAATGCACATGCACAGAATTTACATAAATTACTGCATGCTATACTACAGTGTCAAACTGAAGTAACTTCTCAGTGATCCTGTATAGCTGTTGTAGCGATCTCGTGGAGTAGGCCACTTCCTCCAACACAAATGCTGGTAACCCATCAGTTGATGCACCGGCTGTAGGAGGTGCAGCTATTAAGATAATGGACATGGGTTTCAGGCGGAATGTTACGATCCTGATTTAGTGCTTTTTCGCAAAATTTTTTTTTTGGTCTTCAGTCTACTGACTGGTTTGATGCGGCCCGCCACGAATTCTTTTCCTGTGCTAACCTCTTCATCTCAGAGTAGCACTTGCAGCCTACATCCTCAATTATTTGCTTGACGTATTCCAATCTCTGTCTTCCTCTACAGTTTTTGCCCTCTACAGCTCCCTCTAGTACCATGGAAGTCATTCCCTCATGTCTTAGCAGATGTCCTATCATCCTGTCCCTTCTCCTTATCAGTGTTTTCCACATATTCCTTTCCTCTCCGATTCTGCGTAGAACCTCCTCATTCCTTACCTTATCAGTCCACCTAATTTTCAACATTCGTCTATAGCACCACATCTCAAATGCTTCGATTCTCTTCTGTTCCGGTTTTCCCACAGTCCATGTTTCACTACCATACAATGCTGTACTCCAGACGCACATCCTCAAAAATTTCTTCCTCAAATTAAGGCCAGTATTTGATATTAGTAGACTTCTCTTGGCCAGAAATGGCATTTTTGCCATAGCGAGTCTGCTTTTGATGTCCTCCTTGCTCCGTCTGTCATTGGTTATTTTACTGCCTAGGTAGCAGAATTCCTTAACTTCATTGACTTCGTGACCATCAATCCTGATGTTAAGTTTCTCGCTGTTCTCATTTCCACTACTTCTCATTACCTTCGTCTTTCTCCGATTTACTCTCAAACCATACTGTGTACTCATTAGACTGTTCATTCCGTTCAGCAGATTATTTAATTCTTCTTCACATCACTCAGGATAACAATGTCATCAGCGAATCGTATCATTGATATCCTTTCACCTTGTATTTTAATTCCACTCCTGAACCTTTCCTTTATTTCCATCATTGCTTCCTCGATGTACAGAAGGCTACAGCCTTGTCTTACACCCTTCTTAATACGAGCACTTCGTTTTTGATCGTCCACTCTTATTATTCCCTCTTGGTTGTTGTACATATTGTATATGACCTGTCTCTCCCTATAGCTTACCCCTACTTTGTTCAGAATCTCGAACACCTTGCACCATTTTATATTGTCAAACGCTTTTTCCAGGTCGACAAATCATATGAAAGTGTCTTGATTTTTCTTTAGCCTTGCTTCCATTATTAGCCGTAATGTCAGAATTGCCTCTCCCGTCCCTTTACTTTTCGTAAAGCCAAACTGATCATCACCTAGCGCATTCTCAATTTTCTTTTCCGTTCTTCTGTATATTATTCTTGTAAGCAGCTTCGATGCATGAGCTGTTAAGCTGATTGTGCGATAGTTCTCGCACTTGTCAGCTCTTGCCGTCTTCGGAATTGTGTGGGTGATGCTTTTCCAAAAGTCAGATGGTATATCGCCAGACTCATATATTCTACACACCAACGTGAATAGTTGTTTTGTTGCCACTTCCCCCAATGATTTTAGAAATTCTGATGGAATGTTATCTATCCCTTCTGCCTTATTTGACCATAAGTCCTCCAAAGCTCTTTTAAATTCCGATTCTAATACTGGATCCCCTATCTCTTCTAAATCGACTCCTGTTTCTTCTATTATCACATCAGACAAATCTTCACCCTCATAGAGGCTTTCAATGTATTCTTTCCACCTATCTGCTCTCTCCTCTGCATTTAACAGTGGAATTCCCGTTGCACTCTTAATGTTACCACCGTTGCTTTTAATGTCACCAAAGGTTGTTTTGACTTTCCTGTATGCTGAGTCTATCCTTCCGACAATCATATCTTTTTTGATGTCTTCACATTTTTCCTGCAGCCATTTCATCTTAGCTTCCCTGCACTTCCTATTTATTTCATTCCTCAGCGACTTGTATTTCTGTATTCCTGATTTTCCCGGAACATGTTTGTACTTCCTCCTTTCATCAATCAACTGAAGTATTTCTTCTGTTACCCATGGTTTCTTCGCAGCTACCTTCTTTGTACCTATGTTTTCCTTCCCAACTTCTGTGATGGCCCTATTTAGAGATGTTCATTCCTCTTCAACTGTACTGCCTACTGCGCTATTCCTTATTGCTGTATCTATAGTGTTAGAGAACTTCAAACGTATCTCGTCATTCCTTAGTACTTCCGTATCCCACTTCTTTGCGTATTGATTCTTCCTGACTAATGTCTTGAACTTCAGCCTACTCTTCATCACTACTATATTGTGATCTGAGTCTATATCTGCTCCTGGGTATGCCTTACAATCCAGTATCTGATTTCGGAATCTCTGTCTGACCGTGATGTAATCTAATTGAAATCTTCCCTTATCTCCCGGCCTTTTCCAAGTATACCTCCTCCTCTTGTGATTCTTGAACAGGGTATTCGCTATTACTTGCTGAAACTAGTTACAGAACTCAATTAGTCTTTCTCCTCTTTCATTCCTTGTCCCAAGCCCATATTCTCCTGTAACCTTTTCTTCTACTCCTTCCCCTACAACTGCATTCCAGTTGCCCATGACTATTAGATTTTCATCCCCCTTTACGTACTGCATTACCCTTTCAATATCCTCATACACTTTCTCTATCTGTTCATCTTCAGCTTGCGATGTCGGCATGTATACCTGAACTATCGTTGTCGGTGTTGGTCTGCTGTCGATTCTGATTAGAACAACCCGGTCACTGAACTGTTCATAGTAACACACCCTCTGCCCTACCTTCCTATTCATAACGAATCCTACACCTGTTATACCATTTTCTGCTGCTGTTGATATTACCCGATACTCATCTGACCAGAAATCCTTGTCTTCCTTCCACTTCACTTCACTGACCCCTACTATATCTAGATTGAGCCTTTGCATTTTCCTTTTCAGATTTTCTAGTTTCCCTACCGCGTTCAAGCTTCTGACATTCCACGCCCCAACTCGTAGAACGTTATCCTTTCGTTGATTATTCAATCTTTTTCTCATGGTAACCTCCCCCTTGGCAGTCCCCTCCCGGAGATCCGAATGGGGGACTATTCCGGAATCTTTTGCCAATGGAGAGATCATCATGACACTTCTTCAATTACAGGCCACATGTCCTGTGGATATGTTAATGCAGTGGTTTCCATTGCCTTCTGCTTCCTCATGTCGTTGATCATTGCTGATTCTTCCGCCTTTAGGGGCAATTTCCCACCCCTAGGACAAGAGAGTGCCCTGAACCTCTATCCGCTCCACCGCCCTCTTTGACAAGGCCGTTGGCAGAATGAGGCTGACTTCTTATGTCGGAAGTCTTCGGCCGCCAATGCTGATTATTTATCAAAATTTAAGCAGTGGCGGGGATCGAACCCGGGACCGAAGATGTTTTGATTCTGAATCAAAGACGCTACCCCTACCTATATAAATAATTTAGGAGACAAATGGTTCAAATGGCTCTGAGCACCATGGGACTGAACTTCTAAGGTCATCAGTCCCCTAGAACTTAGAACTACTTAAACCTAACTAACCCACGGACATCACACACACCCATGCCCGAGACAGCATTCGAATCTGCAACTGTAGCGGTCGTGCGGTTCCAGACTGTAGCGCCTAGAACCGCTCGGCCACTCTGGCTGGCTTTAGGATACATCCTGAGCAGCTGTCTTAGGTTTTTGCAGATGAAGCTGTCATTTATCGACTAATATAGTCATCAGAAGCTCAAACCAAATTGAAAAAGGCTTTAGAAAAGATATCTGATTGGTGCGAAAAGTGGTAGTTGACCCTAAATAATGAAAAGTGTGAGGTCATCCACATGATTGCTAAAAGGAACTCATTAAACTTCAATTACACAATAGATCAGTCTAACCTAAAAGCTGTAGATTCAACTAAATACCTAGGTATTATGGCAGGACACTTAGAAAATGTAACAGACCTACTAAGGAGACTGCCTACACTATGCTTGTCCGTCCTCTTTTAGAATACTGCTGCGCGACACGGGATCCTTACCAGAAAGGACTGACGGAATACATCGAGGAAGTTCAAAGGGGGGCAGCACGTTTTATATTATTGCGAAATAGGGGAAAGGGTGTCACTAAAATGATACAGGATTTGGGGTGGACATCATTAAAACAAAGGTGTTTTATGTTGCGATGGAATCTTCTCACAAAATTTGAATCACCAATATTTAGTTGACACCAACCTGTATAGGGAGAAATGATCATCACAATAAAACAAGAAAAATTAAAGCTCACACGGAAAGATATAGGTGTTAATTTTTTCCGTGCACTGTATGAGATTGGAATAATAGAGAATTGTTGTGAACATGGTTCTGTGAACCCTCTGCCACGCACTTAAATGTGATTTGTGGAGTATCCACACAGATGTGGATGTATATTCTTACATGTGGGCCTCTTCACACTGAAAGCATGTATTCCATGAGTGGCTTTCTTTGGCTAAATCAGTTACTTTTGGTGAGTGCCAGTGTGCAAGTTATCCACCAGTCATGTCACAAATAAATGAGACAATGTCTCAGTCGCTGACTGATTGTGCTGAGTTGGAGGTTCTGAAACCCAAAGTATGCATCTGACTGCATGTGCTCAGTGATGGGGGATTTTGAAATTGTCTGCTGATATTGTAAGTTAAACGGTTTTCACTCCTGTTATGGTAATGAAGTTTATGCTTTTTGACCTACTAATCTTCATTTTATCCTTTGTCTTGTTTTTGTGACAACTTTCAAAGGTTGCACGAGGTCTCAGTATTTTTCGTACAGTCTTTTCTCACATCTGACACCAAATATCTGAAAGTGAAAATGTATTTATGTTTTACAGTATCTGGACAAGGAATAAACCTACACTGTGAATAAATAAGAACATGAATATATAGAAAATATCTCTTAAAGAAAATTGTTTTAACCACTTAAAAGTGTGCTCTATTGAAGGAGAAAATGGTTTTGAATGTTATTTGCTCTTTGGAAAGAAAACAAGATGCAAAAGATAAAGCAAAAAGACACTATGTGCTGCCTTTCAAACGTCGATTGATGTATGTGTATGTAAATAATTTCTTTGGCATAAATGTTGATATTTTGAAATGTCTGGATGACACTTCTCCTATTCTTTTAGTTCTCAATAATGTGGAGAATTTACTGTGAGACCTTTGTCAAGAATGTAGACTATTAACTTTAATTTCATCATTAATAAACTCTACTATAATTGCTTGTCCCTTGTACTGTTACTATATTCAGCATTTTAAAAGGAGTCCTTCATAACCTGATTCGCACTATTTAGTACTGGTCTAAGTTGCAGACTGCACCTAGCACACATGCAGTTTTGGCTTTGATGTGTAAGCATAAAACACCATCAGTGAAAAGTAAGTCTCAGTACAGGAATATAATGCCACAGGTGCTGCGGTAGACAAACTTGCTGTGAGTAGTCAACTGAGGCAGAAAAGTCTGTTGTGTAAAATTAGCCTAAGGGAGCTAGGTGTGTTTTATCCTTTTACTCAATAATATCTTTTTTTAAAGTAGTAAGTTATACATGGGGAGCTGCTTTGTATGCATGTAATTGCGGTAATTTACTCACGTGAAATGCAGTTTCTCTCTATGCATTGCAGTTATTTCTTGCAATTCTCAGTTACAGTAAATACATACTGAGCACCATTTTATCTTCATCACTTATTTGAAACAAAACTCCTTTGATTTAGTTAACCATTCAAAATGTATTTGTCAGTAGTCTTCATTACGTATCACCAAACAACAACCAAGTGTCTTTCCCCCATATCCAGATTTGAGCTGCTTCTGTCTCTCCATTCCCTCACCTTTTTTTAAACATTTTCATTTACTGCTCTTCTATGCTGGAATACCACTGCCCATAGTGCTTATATACACAAACTACAATGATCAATATTACTTTGGTGTAGACTCAACATCCGCCGTGCGGGAAATCCGTGCAGAATATTTACAAAAAATAGGATAATACATGCATGACAGAATTGGCAGACAATTATTTCCTTTCAATAAATATGAGCTGACTTTACTATTCTTTCACAGGTACACAGTAATTGTTGTTTCGTGGTAAGAAATTGTAAGGTATTTGGATAACTACAATATGTACCAAGTTTGATTGAAATTGTTCCAGGCATTGCAGAGCTGTATATACATTTTCATAATATTCTTCTGGGTTGTAGACCACATTATGTTGTAAAATGTACCATAGTTTCGCCCATTGCTGGAAGTGACCTCTGTCAGTGTATAATAATCCCTAATAATAATAATAATAATAATAATAATAATAATAATGGTTTCATGTGGCTTGATAGCCAGGTGCAAGTCCTTCCACTACAGACCATTTTGCCGACTTGCCTGTCCCTGTTATCCAACTGGGGTTAATGTGGAATCCGAACTATGTGTTGTTCCTTGCGGCTACTCACCTTTTTTTATGTTAACAATTGCTGTAGTATCCAAGATATCAGAACATTTTACAATAAAATGCACTGTGCAATATTATGAAAGTTGACTCTGGCTGCATTAGCCTACTAACTTGCTTATGCTTGCATGTCTCCCTCGGTATTAAGTTTGACCGGGTAAGGTAGCTAAGGCAGTGGTCAGCACACTGGACCTTCGTTTGGGAGTGGGGCGGTTCAGATCTCTGTCCCAACATACAGATTTAGGATTTCCATGACTTCCCTAAATTGCGTAACGCAAATGCTGGGATTATTCCTTTCGTACTTTGATGGAGAGTGGGATGGGAGGAGAGACCTGAGAGGGGGGAACTTGTGCTCTTTCTCTAATGATCTCATTGCCAATGGGACATTTAAACTCTGATCTGCCTTCCTTAGCAGTTTGTTTGCTTCAGGAATCTTTTAAAATGATTTTGACACTAATCTGAAAAGTCTTTATTTTTGCTTTGTTGCAGGTGAAGCTGTAAATGTATTTATAAATTGCATGTTAAACCTGTTAGATTGGACTGCTAAGAAGATGAACAGAGTATGCTCTCGGATTGGGGTAAAGCAAAACACCAGCGAGGACCCATCAGCTGTTGAAAACTGCTCGTCTGCTGTTAACAGAGTGTGAACACTTAAGTACCTGAATGCCTAACATTGCTGAGAGAGCATGAGCTCACCACTGGCATAATTTCTTTTATTATGCATTGTTTGTGCCGTACAGAAACATCCTGTTCTTTTGTATTTTTTTTTTTTTAATGTAGAAAAAAGAGTGAACTACTTCATGGCTAAGTACATTCCTTCAGAAAGTACTAATCTGTACAATTTTTTAAATGTGTTTTACTGTGGAGAAGGAACACTACTTTCTCATATGACGTATTCTAATCAGTTATACAGATTACCGCATTTTGTAATTACTTTATTTTTGCTGGTGCATTGTGGCAGGCTTGTGTATAAGTACAGAGCCAAAACGATTAAAAAATTGTACCCAACATTCATTATTGGAGTTGCGCACCCAAAAGAAATTGATGTAAAATGTGACTTTTGCATTACTTTTCAGGATGTTCATACAGTTTAAATTCTGTTTGTTTGATACTGTTGTTGTCTCTGTTGTGTGTGTTTCTTTTGATTTTAATTTTCCATATTTACTTTCAAAAGAAGCTATTACTGCCTCTAGGAAAGAAAAAAAGAGGAAAATTTTTTATTGTGATTTCTTCTATTATCATAACTTGAAATGTATAACTGCAATTTCTTTGCAATCTGCAAAATTTTATTCGTAACGAGCAGATTTCAAGAGAAAAACAAACTACTTCAAGTGTAGAATGGGAGTAAACAGTCCGTGTCAGTCACCATCTTTCTGGATATATTAATGGAATAAGAAATAAAAATAATAAGATGTCTAAGTGTGCAGAAACTGATAAATATTTTTCTTAGTAGTTGTAGATCATACCTTTTTGGGATAATACATTTTTGGGACAGCCAAGTCCCAAATAGCTGAATATACTCACTGATCTGTGTTAAGACATGCATTAGCAGTGTATCAAAAAATTAATTTGTAGGGACATGCCTACCATCTATGTATAAATAACAACAAGTTTGAAAATATATGGAAATAAACAGACAGCTGTTCATAAGAATATCCCATGAGCTTTGATTATAAAAGAAAGAAATAACGTTTTAGAACAGATTGTGTTTTTAGTAGTTTTTTGGTGTTTCAGCCATCTACTGAGCAACAGCAGTACTATTTCCAATTCCCACTAGTTCTCTCAAAATGTTACAGTTTTCGGTAACGTCTCATGTTGTATCGTCACCTGAACGAGTTTATCTCTTCTTTTTGGTATGTTAATTCCATTTTTTCTATTTTCTACATTAATGGTGTACTTCTTAGTGTTCAGCTATGTAGCTTCCATTTTAAGCACAATATTTCGATGCCCGACCCAGTCATCTCCTTCAGGCGCTGAGAGTTGTGCTGTGGCATGTACTCACCGTCTGGACTCCAACCACACTATGAACTATCATTGATCTTGTGCCGTTGTATATAGCTGATTTTGAATTCAACTGCTAACGTCCACAGTGCCTTCTGAGGCTCTTTAGTTTTTCAGAGCCTGTACTTACATTCTGTAGAACGCATATTCTGCCAGTGTTTCCCAGGTCTGGTGGATGTGATGGCTGGTGAGATCATATCTGAGTGCCGGGCCCCAATCTGTGTTGAAATTGTAACCTCTGTCTCTATTTATTAGGTTTATTGACATACTTGTTTCGATACTTTCCTTAACTGTGCTGTCCCAGAAACTAATCTCACTGTGTTTCGCTTGGTGGTTTTAATGGGGTGTGTCATTGATGTTCATTGCATCTCTCTTTGACTGTTCTGATAGTCTGCCCCACACAAGGTGTGACACCTTCATACCGAACTCAGCTTTCAGAGACCTCAGTCATCTTTAACAGTACAAAGAATGCTTTTTATCTTAGTTAAAGGAAACAGAATACACTGGATGCCCTGTCTCCCTAGAAGTCTACCAATCTTTCCAGACATTGGCAAGCATAAGGTAAATGAGTGAGTTTTAGTTTCTCTTTGCCTGTCTCCGTTTCAACCTCTTTCTCAGGTGTCCTTGATTTTGACTCAGATTGATGATCGGAGTAACCACTCCTTTGGAACACTGTTGGTAGGTGTTGTAACTCTTCGGCTAGGCTCTCCTTGTCCGATTTCTGTGGACAACAGTCTTTAGCACTGAATATCTGGGTGACAGATGGTGATCGCTCAACGTGAGGGGACGGAGGTTGATGTGCATGAGTTTTCTGTATGCACTGTGACCCATCAATACCATAGATCTTCTGTTAACATTTCAAGTAAAGGTAGCTAGTCCTCTTCTTCAACACAGCTGAACATCTGCCTGGGAGCATACCATTAATGAGCCACACTGAGAAAATCTGAGAGATCACATTTATTATACTCTTTTTCAAAACTTTTCCCCTTTGTGACTTGGAGAATGTCTCCTGTCTGGATGTCTCCTATAACACTACGCTTCAGAGGCTTCTGATATTTTTATTTGTGTCTTCCCTATTGTACAAATCGTGCACCCACACATGTCCTATGCTCCAAATACATGGTTTTGTGAATCTTTTTGTGATCTTGAGCTTTATATTATTGGATGTTAGTAGACATTGCTTTTTATAGAAAGACTTTTTGCCTTGTGCATTCTTGGCTATTGTGCCCTTCTTGTCTATTCCTTCTTTAACTGTTCAGTTATAGAGATAGCAAAATGCCTTCATCTCATGTTAAATTTTGATAATGGAAGTCCTGGTAGGATGTAAGTAATTATAAACAAAGGTAACAACTTACTGAATAGTAGAGATGTAGAGTTGTAAACAAGCAGATAATTCTTGTTTAAGTGTAACATTTAGCAACTGAAAGACCCACCTTCTAGGCATGTGATTGTCTTTGCTTTCTTTCTGTTTATGTGCTTACTACAGCTATCAGCTAGTACAATTGTTTATAACATTCTTCTTCGTTTCCCGTTTTTTGGTTCTTTGCAATTGAAATCCTCACCATCATTGATTGAAATCAAATATTTGTCTCTTTTTTTTCGTTACTAGCTGCACATAGAGTATAATGATAATTTGTTCTTATTATTTAACTTCTTTAAGCTTAAGCTCGTAATGTTAAAATTTCACTTTGGGATTCTGTGTCACAGTACGAGTACCTCCTGTTTATTTCTGTTCACTGTTGTCTTCAACACTATCATTCTACTTACTGTTGAACATTTTTCTCTTTTTCACAAGGAACAGAACTCCATATTTTGTTCTATACAAATTTTTGCACACTGTAACAAATAGTAACAATAATAATAATTTGTTATTACATCAGCAATGAAAGTGTACTCTAATTTTGGATGCAGTAAGTTATATTTCAGTAGTACAGATCACAGGAAAAGACAAAATATGTACTTGAAAAGATAATTATTTTCAGTCATTTAATTTTATACTTCACTTCTTCATAATATCATATTGGAAACTGATATTGTGCTTGCCGCATTTCATCGAACTATCTCTGTGAACACTTTTCCAATGTATGCACTATAGAACTGCAGCAAGTGTTGTTGATGAGGTGAGGATTATAATGTTTCTCATAGCTTGGTATTGCACCATGGACTAAAATCCAATAATGTATTTCTGTACCTATTGTTCAATGGGCTTGATTTTTCTTTGTTTTTATTAGTCCTTTGTTGTCATGGTCATCGGTCCATTTGAACCTGTTTACTGTGTTTAAACCTTCACAATTTCTGCCTCCCACACTTCCGTCCATTACCCAATTAACTATTCCTCAATGTCTAAAGATTTGTCATATCAGTCTAACCCTTTGTGTGCTCAAGTTGTGCCTAAAGCTTGTTTCTCTCCAGTCCTATTCAGTACTTCTTCATTAGTTCCTCAGTCCACCTACAAAATTTCCTGTAGCAACACATGTCAAAAAGCTTCTACTCTTTTCTTGTATGTAGTGTCTATAGTTCATGTTTCACTTCCATGTAATGCTCCACTCTACACAAATATTTTCAGAAACAGTTTTGTAACACTTAAATTTGTATTCAGTATTAATAAATTCCTCATTTTCAGAAAATTTTTCCTAACTATGTGCAGTCTACATTTTGCGTGTTCTTCACTTACATTGTCAGCAGTTATTTTGCTATCCAAACAGGAGAATGCAGTCTCTCATTTCCTAATCTAATTCTCCTAGCATCACCTGACTTAATTCAGCTCCACTCCATTACTCTTGATTTATGTTTGTTCATGTTCATCGTGTACCCTCTTTACAAGACACTATCCACTGCATTCAGTTGATGTTCCAAGTCCTAAGCAACCTGACAGAATGACAATCTCATTTCTTCTTCCTGAACTTAATTTCTTTTGCAAATGTCTCCTTAGTTTACTGCTTGCTCAGTATACATATTGAATAACACATGGGATAGGCTACAATCCTGTCCTCCCCGTTCATTGTAAATTACTGCCTCCCTTTCATGTTCTTTGATCATCAGGGCTGCATTCCTACATATTTTCTTAAGCAGACTAATGAACTGATATAGTAACTGATAAATTAAGTTGCTTTTTGTGGTGCATCTTTTCACGGGGACAAAGATTTTTAGCAGATAGAGTATTAAAGACATTTTCCTAATGTGATTTACGTACAGTTGTTGAAATCTTTTGTGAATTTTTAAAATACTAGACACTCATTTGATGTATTTGTTACCAGCTGTCATGTATTAGGTTTTAAAGATGTGTCATTAGGTGCTCATTGAAAGAAAGATATTTTATATGTATAGTGTGCATTTTCATCCCTCTTTTTTTTGCTGTAATAGGAATATAGACTGATCAGTTGAAATGTTATTGTCTATGTTGCACTGCTAATGCATATTTGAAAAAGGGAGACAAGAAGAGGAGGAAAAGAAGGGAAAAAACAATAAGATCAACCACTGTGTGTCATCGACTTTCACCAATATGGTGTGCTCTACGTTCTTCTTAGTCCAGAGAGAGAATTTGGTGATTATGGTTATTGTATTTTCTGTTGGACATGTTAATTTACTTCTATAGTCTATCTAAAAGTGTCAAAAGTTCTCCAAGTTGCTACAAATACCTCATTCTGCTTCCTCTCCGTTTTACTGCCTGTATGAAACATCCTGAGCTGTAGGTAACAACTGATTTTATTTCAGTCCGATCGTAGCATGCACAGAGCTTTGTAGTTCTCCTGTCATTGGGAAAAAGGAAACACAAAAATAAAGCCATGGTTCTGTTCAGTTTGTCTTTCTTAATAGCTGTCTCACGCTTCCTGCCAAAAGGGCAACATTTTATTAGGTTAGGAACAAAGATTTCAGTATTTAATAACCTAGCTGTGGATGTATGTAGTGTGCTAGCTCTCAAGTGCAAGTTGTAAAATAAATTATTATTTACAAATTGTGAACTTGTAGATTATTTTTAAAATAATAGATTTTTATTTACAAAAGAAATATTTTTACAAAAAGAACATGCTTGTATATAGTAATTTATAAAGTTGGCAGCTTATAACCGCTCAGAGAGAGAAATAGATGTGACATCAAAGTACAAAATTGACTCCTTAGCTTATTACGGTACTCACTAAAATTATTGAAAAAAGGCTTTCATTTTATAAAGCAATTTATTAACATCAACGAAGAATGGCACGGGTGGTGATATCTTGACTGTGCCGTCCCATTTTGTAGTAATGTCCTTAGTATGTATGTGCTAATAGATCTGCATTTAAATGACTTAGGGTGAGTGAAGGTGTGCTTTGTAACATTTCCTTTTTATATATGTAATGTGTAAAAAATGTAAATAAATTTTTGACATTATTTACTACAGACTCCACCATACGTTCTTTCCTTGTTCCAGGAGTCATAATTTTTCCTCCAATATCTGCTTCACAAAGACAGACATTTGATATGTTACTTGTTGGCATTCCTTGTGGGATCTTAGGGATCAGTACATTGAATGTAAACAGCATTGCAAGTTGGGACAGATGGAAATATGTGCCATGCCTGAGCACACACTGTGTGAAGTCGATCACATAAAATTTGCCAATGTGCGGGATATCACTGTTGATAGAATTACTTTGTCTTTTTGTTCAGGCAAGCCATCGAAATTCACAAGCATGGCAATAGTTTCAACAAGAAAAAGGGAAGTCTCAAGATAATTGGAGCCCAGATTCCCCTGATACAACAAATAACTGCTGCAAGTAACAAAGAGATAACCACAGCAGTAACGACCTGGGTAATGCCCCTAGACATTGGCGTGACAAGAACATATTACCTCTGGCCGCCAGCCCGACTCTGCTCTGCCCCCAACAATGAAGGGTGAATCTCTGCCAATACCAGCCACTCGTGCTGGCGAATGTTAGAAGAATCATTAAATGTGTGTATGAGATGAGTGCCAACAGGCAGCATGTCAAGAAGTGGCAGCTTAAACTGCAGCAAATTTGGCGTTCTGGCCCAAGCTGTCAGTGCGAGGTGTGCTTGTCAGTGTATATGAATGGTGTGTGTCTTTTGCTGACGAAGGCTGTGGCCGAAAGCTGTGTGTAGTGTCATTTAATTGTCCCTGTCTGCAATTTAATTATGTTTTCTTTATAGTAAGTAGCAACCTTTTTTTTTTACTACATTGTTCAAATTTATACAGACATTTATTTGTACTATGTATCACGCATGAGTGGAAAATTTTTGTATGTTAGACTGAGTGATGTGTGGAAACCATGTGTATAATTGTTCATGCTGCACAGATGTATGGATAAACATTATGTGATACGGATATTTACTTTTAAGTGACTGACTTGTTTTCTCTTTGTTCACATGAAATTTATGCCCAACTAGGTCAGATTTGCTGTTGCCGTTTTTCACAGTTTGCTACATGTCGTTTCTCCAGGAACGTGTGTGTGTGTGTGTGTGTGTGTGTGTGTGTGTGTGTGTGTGTGTGTGTGTGTGTTTTCAATGTCTAGGTATCTACAACACAGTGGTGACTTGACTGGAAAACCTGGAAAATCAAGAATTCTTAAGGAAATTAAATTTTTTGGAAAAGCCACGGAACTCTGAGACTCTAGGGTGTTTTCATCTATTCATTGACAGAATGGAATGTGCTGAGTTATTTTGTTAAAAGCACTCTAGGAATCTGCTTTGGAAACAATGAATTGTTATGTCATAGAAGATTAAGATATGCTTTAAGTGGCTATGATGTTTGTTGCTCAGTCATAACTACCTCCATCACTCACTGACCTCAGGTATCTACATTATTGTCTGTGCGTTCTTGGGCTCGAGGTTCATTTGCATTGCGTGCTTGTGACTGTCATGGACTGTAATATGTGTATGAGTATTTGTTATGTAACTGTGAATTTGTCATTTGCTCAAAAACTTTTTTAAAAGTAAAAGTGATATGAATACAGATCCATATATGAACAGACGTGTTTCGTTGACTAGCAGTGAACATTCAGGCTGCAGTTTGTTTTTACTGATTTCATTGCAAAGTAGCACTTTGCCAAATCTCTTGCAGTGTGGAGCTCCAAGTCAGAAATGACCACAGTGTGAAGAATGTCTGGTTTGGATTGTGATACACCCGTGAAATTCACTGACATTGCATCTGGTTTGGATTGTGATACACCCGTGCCATCGAAATTCACTGACATTGCATTCTAGTGACAACAGTGCGAAGTGTGTTCCTATGATGATGTCTCATTTACTTGGGGTTACCACACAATGATACAGCATGTATCATTGGCGGAAAGAGCTTATAACTTCCAGAATTGTTGATGAAACTTTAAATCCTAGCTAAACTTCAAACAGTCACTAATAAGTGATGTGGCACCTCGAAACATTTCACTCGTGTCCACAATAACTTGTAAAGTGAAACATACTGTCACAAACAACAAAACCAGGTTCAGGGAAGTCTGGCATTTCAATGTGGAAATCTCAGGGAATTTTTTTTATGAAACAAAGTCTCTACACTAGTGAATCTTCGGCAATGCTATCAGTTCGTGCTGGCCAAATGTCAGAAAAATTACGAAACAACTGTTGCCCAACGATCCTGAAGTGAGCGTCATCATGCAACATATCAAGAAGTTGCCACAAAAGCCTCAGCAGTTTAAAACCTGTTGTCATCGTAGAGAGGGGTTGCGCATCCCTCACTACTAGGAGGCTAGGAATTGTCTTACTGAAATATGTTACATCAAGGAGGGGAGGCAGTGCTTCAGATTATTAACCCCTCTCCTATATTTTGCTGTTCAGAAGGACCAGTGCAGGGGTTGCTGAGAGCAGAGGTACTGGTAGAAGTGTAGTAGTATTTTGCAGTTTGTGGCAAGGTTTCAGTTTTGAATGTATAAAGTCATTAGAAGTGTGTGTCAGATCTGCTTTTGTATGAGGGATGTTCAATAAAGACTGGGCACTAACTCTCTGAATAAGGTGAGGTGATCAGAGGAGCTACCTGTCACTGTCTACACAGAATGCATCTTTTTGGCTTGAGCTGCCAGAGTTGGCAGTCATGTGTGTGAGTTGTGCATGGTTGTGTGTATGGATGGTGTGTTTCACTTTTTCTGATGAAGCCTGTGGCCGAAAGTTTTGTATATGTCTTTTAATTGTGCATGTCTATGATTGAATGTGTCACCTTTACAGTAAGTACCAATCCATATTTCCTTACATTGTTGGTATTCATACTTGGAGTTTTGATCAATTTATCTTGTAATTAGTGGAATATTTTTTAGTATCCATGAGGGGGACCTTACACTTTTTTATTTCAGGATCAACTGCCATTTTCTCCACCATCCAGACATCCTGCCTAAATTGTTTTGCGGGTCCTTCTGTCTGATCATTATTTTACAAGACAGTAAAAAACAGCATCATCTGAATCATTAATATTTAATATAAGGAACAACAGAGAGCATATAACACTTCCTTGTGGAATTTTGGGTATCATGTTAGCTTCACTAGATGACTTTCCATCAATTACTACAATTGTGATCTTTATGACAGGACATTGTGAGTTTAGTCGCACAACTGAGATGATATTCAATAGGCACACAGTTTGATTAGCAACTGCTCGTGAGGAATGGTGTCAAGGACCTTCTGGAAATCTACAGTATATGAATAAAGAGTCAGTTGTCCTTCAGAAAAATGATATTTTCTGAATCCATGCTGGTTGTGTATCAATAGATCATTTTCTTATAGAGGTTTTTCGTAATGTTGGAACACATCGATATAGTGATGTGGGTCTATAATTCTGCAGAATACTTCTTCTATTTCCTTTCTTGCATACTGTTGTGATCTTTGCAACATACCAGTCTACAGGTTGTATATGATTGGTAAATATGGAGCTATTCCATCAGTGTACCTGAAAGGAAACTAGTTGATATACAGTCTGGGCCAGAAGACTTTTCTTTACTAAGTAAATTAAGTTACTCTGCTACACCAAAGGTATCTACTTCCAAATTTCTCACAATGGTAGCTGTTCTTGACTGGAATAGTGATATATGTACCGTACCTTCTTTATGAAGGAATAACAGAAAACCACATTTAGTAACTTCGCTTTAGTGATGTTATCAGTAACATTGCTGTAGATCTAATGATGTGAGGGGTTTGATTGTGTCTTGCTGCCCTGTACGTACCACAAGAATCTCTTTAGATTTTTTTTACCAGATCTGAGACAGAGAATTAAAAGCATCTTACAATTAAGTGCACATCAAGTTGTGTGCCATGGTGGGGCAAATGTGGTTATTGACTGGGGTAAAAGTTCACAGTATGTTTTTGATATAAATAGAGCCAAGTTTCCGAAAGACAAATTTTATTTATTCCTTGGTAAATGTGAAATATCAGTATTAACCTAAAGAAATTCTTTTCCTTCTTTTTTTAACAAATATTGTACTTTTTAAAATTAACATTAAACTGCAGTATCCTCCCGTGCCTTTGTGTCCCGGTTGTTTTTGCAGAAGGCTGGAGACAAATAATATCAGACCTCTCCACTATTGACTCATCTGGGACAAAAGGGAATACAAATCTAGATCCTTTTTTCCGTAGACAGGAAACATACACTTCCTCTTTCCCAATGATATTCTCAACTTGTCAAAAATAATATTTAAAAGTCCTCTTGGTAGCAAAACGAACCAAAACAAAATCACCAGACCTCACTTCTAAATCATCTGTCAACATTTGTAAGGTTTGGGCTTCATTGTCATCTCTTTCACAACATCCCTTATTCTCAGATTCCAGCATAGTGGATGAAAGGGTTTCCATTTCACTGTCTGTATCGTCACTGATTTAATTTTTTGCAGAGATTTTCAGGTCCTCCTTGCTCTGCAATAAAGTCTTCTTTAAAGCTGATCCCATTTTACCCACCACTGCTGCTTCCAGTTCGTCTTTGATTGGAGTACTAGTGTAAACTGCAGATTTCTTTTGCCTAAATTTTCCTTCTCGCCTTGTGGCTTTTGGGAAAGGTTGACAGTCTTAAAGAGATGGAATTTCAACTAGGACTGCACCTGAAGTGGAAGGTGCAGCATCACACAAACTTGCAGGTTCCATAGGAGAAGATGTATCACAACTTGGTGTAGTGGCTGCTGGCTGCTCAGTTACTTTTGATGGCATAAAATCGTCTTCAGTAAATGCCAGCTTATTAAGTGGCCACAATCCAGGCACCTCGAAGCCACATGCGAAATTTTTTTTGTGTAAATGAAAGTGTAAATGGTGTCCCACAAAACAATGCCATCTCTGAAATAGTGACCAGGATGCATTCTCATCGAGTCAGCCATTGCTATTCTTAGATATCCCTTAAATGGTCCAAACACAATGATATCTAGTGGCTGCATCCTGTGGAAGCTGTATGGTGGGAATGTCATCAGAGTGATTCCAGCATCTCTGGCAATATTGATAACGTCAATGCTGATGTGACTTGCATGGTTGTCCAGAAGTATGAGTAGGCAACTGTCTTTCGAACAGCTCATCTGCTTAGCTACAAGCTTCAAAACTCCGAGGAACAATTCAGCTGTCATGTATCCAGATTTGTCGGTGAATCCAATACTACCATTTGGTGTACCATCGAGAAATTTATCTTTCATATGGACTCGTGGATAAATGAACACTAATACGACCTATTCCTAGTACTGCTTGAGCATTTGGGATCCCTATCAGGTCAGATTGAGGGAGGACATAGAAGCAATTCAGAGGCGAGCTGCTAGATTTGTTACTGGTAGGTTTGATCATCACACGAGTGTTACAGAAATGCTTTAGGAACTCGGGTGGGAGTCTCTGGAGGAAAGGAGGCGTTCTTTTCGTGAATCGCTACTGAGGAACTTTAGAGAACCAGCATTTGAGCCTGATTGCAGTATAATTTTACTGCCGCCTACTTATATTTTGCGGAAAGACCACAAAGATAAGATAAGAGAGATTAGGGCTCATACAGAGGCATATAGGCAGTCATTTTTCCATCGTTCTGTTTGGGAGTGGAACAGGGAGAGAAGATGCTAGTTGTGGTACGAGGTACCCTCCGCCATGCACCGTATGGTGGATTGCGGAGTATGTATGTAGATGTAGAACACTGGCGGTATGGCCATCCTTGAGGCTTAACAGAAAGCATACATGGTGACATTTTCCCCTCTCTCTTGTGATGCTACCATTCCCACTTGCTTCTTACCATGTTCTGCCATAACTTTGGGAGGCTGCATTGTGGTGAGAATGCCATATTCATCCAAGTTAATTATCCTGTCTGGAGTGAACTTAAATTTGTCCAGTACATTCAAAAATTGTCAAAGACAAGGTTAACATTTACTTTGTTAAATGCTGCATCCCTTGCGAAACTTGTATTTTTAGGTCTACGAAGAGAGAGCTTCTGTTGCCTATGTAAAAATCCATACGACCAGCTCCTAGGGTAATTAATTTTTTGCAGTATTTTAGCATACATATATGCCAGTTCACAAGCTTGGTTGTATGTCAGTCCATCATGTAAATTCGATGCCTTCATGACATATTGAGCTAATAATTTCTCTTGAGGATCTGTGAAAACCTTGGGAACTTTGTATTTAGCCTCTGTCATATTAAGTGTTTTGATTTCTTCATCTGAATTTCCGTAATCACTTCCATCGCATGGATCTAAAAAAAATATGTAACATAGTCAGCCACAATGTACAGAATAGAAAAGGATTTTTGCAGTTACACAATTGTATCTGTTGTTTGTCTAAGACAGTTGGTTTACAAAGTACAATAAAATTAGTATATGTTGGCGTAGTTGTTTGGAAACTCACCTGGATGGATCGGAATGCTTTCAGCAGCATATTTCTTAGCTGTAGTGCTGCATTTCTGTAGCTTAGACTACTTTCATCCAAATTTCTATGCTGTTTGCTGAATACTCCCCTTTTCAAACAAAACTTCTTTTATCGCTTTCTGAACTTTTTCTTCGTCAATATCAGCCCTGTCAGTTTTCCAGATATATGCCCTCACTATCTACAATATAGGTAATTTACTGAAATCATTTATAAACAAAAAATTATGAAACTAAAAGTTGACCTCTGTTCTAAATCAGGACTGGGGTAACAGTGGACATCATCCACACTTGCCCTCTTCAAGTGTCCACACTTACCCCAAGGGGCCATTTTGCATGTGAAATAAAATTGTAGCAAATGTGTAGTATTTAGATGAAACATTACACAAGCAAAAGTCAGGGAAATCTTTATAATCTTATAAACCACACCTGATAATATGTTCAGTACTAACCTTTTATAGTAATTTTGAAAATTGTTTATGGCAAAAATCGAATAGAAAGGACAGAAATCGAATTTTCACTTCTCTTGCTTGCAACAATAGCGAGCCTGGCACCAAAAATTGTTTGATTGTTTACTACATCCCACAGAACTACCAACATGAACATATAAAAATTCCAAAGATTATTTCACTGAAATAATTCTGTGTCCACTCTTACCCCACATCCACACTAGCCCCACTCTCCCTTACTTTGTGCTGCCACTAGGTATCACACTCAACGAGACGTCTTTAACTGTGGTGGCACGTACGAACGGACGATAGCTGAGTGCAAACTCCACTGTTATACACTCCTGGAAATTGAAATAAGAACACCGTGAATTCATTGTCCCAGGAAGGGGAAACTTTATTGACACATTCCTGGGGTCAGATACATCACATGATCACACTGACAGAACCACAGGCACATAGACACAGGCAACAGAGCATGCACAATGTCGGCACTAGTACAGTGTATATCCACCTTTCGCAGCAATGCAGGCTGCTATTCTCCCATGGAGACGATCGTAGAGATGCTGGATGTAGTCCTGTGGAACGGCTTGCCATGCCATTTCCACCTGGCGCCTCAGTTGGACCAGCGTTCGTGCTGGACGTGCAGACCGCGTGAGACGACGCTTCATCCAGTCCCAAACATGCTCAATGGGGGACAGATCCGGAGATCTTGCTGGCCAGGGTAGTTGACTTACACCTTGAGCACGTTGGGTGGCACGGGATACATGCGGACGTGCATTGTCCTGTTGGAACAGCAAGTTCCCTTGCCGGTCTAGGAATGGTAGAATGATGGGTTCGATGACGGTTTGGATGTACCGTGCACTATTCAGTGTCCCCTCGACGATCACCAGTGGTGTACGGCCAGTGTAGGAGATCGCTCCCCACACCATGATGCCGGGTGTTGGCCCTGTGTGCCTCGGTCGTATGCAGTCCTGATTGTGGCGCTCACCTGCACGGCGCCAAACACTCATACGGCCATCATTGGCACCAAGGCAGAAGCGACCCTCATCGCTGAAGACGACACGTCTCCATTCGTCTCCTCGTGCCTGTCGTGACACCACTGGAGGCGGGCTGCACAATGTTGGGGTGTGAGCGGAAGACGGCCTAACGGTGTGCGGGACCGTAGCCCAGCTTCATGGAGACGGTTGCGAATGGTCCTCGCCGTTACCCCAGGAGCAACAGTGTCCCTAATTTGCTGGGAAGTGGCGGTGTGGTCCCCTACGGCACTGCATAGGATCCTACGGTCTTGGCGTGCATCCGTGCGTCGCTGCGGTCCGGTCCCAGGTCGACGGGCACGTGCACCTTCCGCCGACCACTGGCGACAACATCGATGTACTGTGGAGACCTCACGCCCCACGTGTTGAGCAATTCGGCAGTACGTCCACCCGGCCTCCCGCATGCCCACTATATGCCCTCGCTCAAAGTCCGTCAACTGCACATACGGTTCACGTCCACGCTGTCGCGGCATGCTACCAGTGTTAAAGACTGCGATGGAGCTCCGTATGCCACGGCAAACTGGCTGACACTGACGACGGCGGTGCACAAATGCTGCGCAGCTAGCGCCATTCGACGGCCAACACCGCGGTTCCTGGTGTGTCCGCTGTGCCGTGCGTGTGATCATTGCTTGTACAGCCCTCTCGCAGTGTCCGGAGCAAGTATGGTGGGTCTGACACACCGGTGTCAATGTGTTCTTTTTTCCATTTCCAGGAGTGTACTTTTGGCACTGCGGCAAACACATGAGATGAAATTGTGGAAAATACAATAGTTAACATGTTTTATACTATTGTATGCTTGCTGGACCAACAATACATCTCTCTAGCATTATTTACGCTAACTATACATGAAGTTCAATACAGAGAATGTAAAATATGTTCATACAGGTAAGCCTACATATTTCTGCTTTGAAGTTTGCTCTGGAGAAACATCACTGAACTATGAGGGCCACTCCAAAAGAAATGCACACTATCTTTTTAAATCCATCTTTTATTCTACATGTTTGAAAGTTTTACAGTGTGTAGATACATCCTTTAGGAACAATATTTTCATTTCTCCACATAATTTCCATTCCTCTCAACTGCCTTATGCCATCTTGGAACCAGCACCTGTATACCCGCACGGTAAAATTCTGGACCTGCCTGTTGGCAGTGTGCACAAGGGAGTCATCATCTTCAAACCTTGTTTCACAAAGAGAGGCTTTCAGTTTCACAAAGAGAGGCTTTCAGTTTCACAAAGAGATGATAGTCACATGGAGCCAGGTCAGGACTGTAAGGCGAGTGTTTCAGCATTGTCTATCCGAGTTTTGTGATCGCTTCCATGGTTTTTTGACTGACATATGGGCGTGCATTGTCGTGCAACAGCAAAACATCCTGCTTGGTTGAACACGACTCAGTCAAGCTTGAAGTTTCTTCAGTGTCGTCACATATGCATCAGAATTTATGGTGGTTCCACTTGGCATGATGTCCACAATAAAGAGTCCTTCGGAATCGAAAAACACTGTAGCCTAGCCATAACTTTTCCAGCAGAAGGTGTGGTTTTGAATTTTTTCTTCTTGGATGAATTTGCATAATGCCACTCCATTGATTGCCTCTTCGACTCTAGTGAAATGATGGAGCCATGTTTCATCACCTGTCACAATTCTTCCAAGAAATTCATCTCCACGATTCACGTACTGTTCCAAAAGTTCGCTGCATACCGTTGTTCTTGTTTCTTTGTGAGCCACTGTCAACATCCTGGGAACCCACCTGGCACAAACCTTTTTTCAACAAACACTTTCAGTATTCTGCAAACACTTCCTCCCCGTATCCCAACGTAGCGTGACAATTCGTTCACTGTGATGCGTCTGTCAGCAGTCGCCACTCTCTGCACATTGTGTGGAGTGTGTGCAGTACGAGGCCTGCCGCTGCGAGGACAATCCGCAATATTGCCGTGCCCGATTTCATCACATAACCTGCTTGCCCACTGACTAACTGTACACCGATCGACAGCAGCATCTCCATACACTTTTTTCAATCTCTTGTGGATGTTTCCCACTGTCTCGTTTTCACAGCACAGGAATTCTATGACAGCACGTTTCTTCTGACGAGCGTCAAGTGTAGCAGCCATCTTGAAGGCATGCTGTGACAGTGCCACTAACGGGAACAGGTTGAACTAAGTTTGAAAACAAGTGGGAATGATGTATCTACACACTGTAAAACTTTCAGACATGCAGAATGAAAACTGTATTTTTACAAAAATAGTATGCATTTCTTTTGGAGTGACCCTTGTAACAACAACAGAGACCACAAATTTAGATGTTTCAAGATTTGTTTTTCACGTCAAGTGGAAGAAGTTAAACATGAAACACACATTACAGCAGATAAAATTAAATGGACGTATGGGATTTGTGGCAATGATTCTCCTTCTGGGAAATTCTGGCGCCTGATGCAAGTCTTTTTAGTTGACGACACTTCGCCGACTTTAGCATCAGTGATGATGAAAATGACGACAACGAACACGCCCAGTCTCGAGCAGAGAAAATCCTCGACCCAGCCGGGAATCTAATTGGGGCTCCGTGATCGGCAGGTAGCAATGCTAACCACAAGACCACGAGTCTCTGACGGCCAGGTAAGATAAAATCCCAATATGTACACTATTGGCCATTAAAATTGCTACACCACGAAGATGACGTGCTACAGACGGGAAATTTAACTGACAGGAAGAAGATGCTTTGATATGCAAATGATTAGCTTTTCAGAGCATTCACACAAGGTTGGCACTAGTGGCCACACCTACAACGTGCTGACATGAGGAAAGTTTCCAACCGATTTCTCATACACAAACAGCAGTTGACCAGCGTTGCCTGGTGAAACGTTGTTGTGATGCCTCGTGTAAGGAGGAGAAATGTGCACCATCACATTTCCGACTTTGATAAAGGTCGGATTGTAGCCTATCGCGATTGCGGTTTATCGTATCGCGACATTGCTGCTCGCATAGGTCGAGATCCAATGACTGTTAGCAAAATATGGAATCGGTGGGTTCAGGAGGGTAATACGGAACGCCATGCTGGATCCCAACGGCCTCGTATCACTAGCAGTCGAGATGACGCATCTTATCCGCATTGCTGTAACGGATCGTGCAGCCACGTCTCGCTCCCTGAGTTAACAGATGGGGACGTTTGCAAGACAACAACCATCTGCACGAACAGTTAGACGACAATTGCAGCAACATGGACTATTAGCTCAGAGACCATGGCTTCGGTTACCCTTGACGCTGCATCACAGACAGGAGCGCCTGAAATGGTGTACTCAACGACGAACCTGGGTGCACGAATGGCAAAACGTAATTTTTCGGATGAATCCACGTTCTGTTTACAGCATCATGATGGTGGCATCCGTGTTTGGCGACATTGCGGTAAACGCACATTGGAAGCGTGTATTCGTCATCGCCATACTGGCGTATCACCCACCGTGATGGTATGGGGTGGTACTGGTCATACTTCTTGGTCACCTCTTGTTCGCATTGATGGCACTTTGAACAGTGGATGTTTCATTTCAGATGTGTTAGGACCCGTGGCTCTACCCTTCATTTGATCCCTGCGAAACCCCACATTTCAGCAGGATAATGCACGACCACATGTCGCAGGTCCTGTACGGGCCTATCTGGATGCAGAAAATATTCGACTGCTGCCCTGGCCAGCACATTCTCCAGATCTCTCACCCATTGAAAACATCCGGTCAGTGGTAGCCAAGCAACTGGCTAATTACAATACGTCAGTCACTACTCTTGATAAACTGCGGTCTCGTGTTGAAGCTGCATGGGCAGCTGTACCTGTACTCATGGCGAGCTCTGTTTGACTCAATGCCCAGGCGTATCAAGGCCGTTATTACGGCCAGAGGTGGTTCCGCTGGATAAGTCAGGAGTCCACTACACGCAACAAGCGTCTACACGGGTAGCAGGGGTTGTGTGGCGTGGGCTGGGCGGTTTTTTAGGTTAGATGGCCTTGGGCAAGTACAGAAAGGGCAACAGCTTCAACGGGTGCGGGGCAAAGTCAAGACATGCGGGGACCAAGCAGCAATCAGTATTGTAATTGTAAACAGTCGAAGCTGCGTTGGTAAAGTACTGGAACTTCAAGCGCTGATAGAAAGCACCGAAGCTGAAATTATTATAGGTACAGAAAGCTGGCTGAAGCCAGAGATAAATTCTGCCGAAATTTTTACAAAGGTACAGATGGTGTTTAGAAAGGATAGATTGCATGCAATCGGTGGTGGAGTGTTCGTCGCTGTTAGTAGTAGCTTATCCTGTAGTGAAGTAGAAGTGGATAGTTCCTGTGAATTATTATGGGTGGAGGTTACACTCAGCAACCGAGCTAGGTTAATAATTGGCTCCTTTTACCGACCTCCCGAGTCAGCAGCATTAGTGGCAGAACAACTGAGAGAAAATTTGGAATACGTTTCACGTAAATTTTCTAAGCATGTTATAGTGTTAGGTGGAGATTTCAATTTACCAGATATAGACTGGGACACACAGATGTTTAGGATGGGTGGTAGGGACAGAGCATTGAGTGACATTATACTGAGTGCACTATCCGAAAATTACCTTGAGCAATTAAACAGAGAACCGACTCATGGAGATAACATCTTGGACCTACTGATAACAAACAGACCCGAACTTTTCGACTCTGTATGTACAGAACAGGGAATCGGTGATCATAAGGCCGTTGCAGCATCCCTGAATATGGAAGTTGGTAGGAATATAAAAAAAGGGAGGAAGGTTTATCTGTTTAGCAAGAGTAATAGAAGGCAGATTTCAGACTACCTAACAGATCAAAACAAAAATTTCTGTTCCGACACTGACAATGTTGAGTGTTTATGGAAAAAGTTCAAGGCAATCGTAAAATGCGTTTTAGACAGGTACGTGCCGAGTAAAACTGTGAGGGACGGGAAAAACCCACCGTGGTACAACAAAAAAGTTAGGAAACTACTGCGAAAGCAAAGAGAGCTTCACTCCAAGATTAAACGCAGCCAAAACCTCTCAGACAAACAGAAGCCAAACGATGTCAAAGTTAGCGTAAGGAGGGCTATGTGTGAAGCGTTCAGTGAATTCGAAAGTAAAATTCTATGTAACGACTTGACAGAAAATCCTAGGAAGTTCTGGTCTTACGTTAAATCAGTAAGTGGCTCGAAACAGCATATCCAGACACTCCGGGATGGTGATGGCATTGAAACAGAGGATGACACGCGTAAAGCTGAAATACTAAACACCTTTTTGCAAAGCTGTTTCACAGAGGCGGACCGCACTGCAGTTCCTTCTCTAAATCCTCGCACAAACGAAAAAATGGCTGACATCGAAATAAGTGTCCAAGGAATAGAAAAGCAACTGGAATCACTCAACAGAGGAAAGTCCACTGGACCTGACGGGATACCAATTCGATTCTACACAGAGTACACGAAAGAACTTGCCCCCCTTCTAACAGCCGTGTACCGCAAGTCTCTAGAGGAACAGAAGGTTCCAAATGATTGGAAAAGAGCACAGTTAGTCCCAGTCTTCAAGAAGGGTCGTCGAGCAGATGCGCAAAACTATAGACCTATATCTCTGACGTCAATCTGTTGTAGAATTTTAGAACATGTTTTTTGCTCGAGTATCATGTCGTTTTTGGAAACCCAGAATCTACTATGTAGGAATCAACATGGATTCCGGAAACAGCGATCGTGTGAGACCCAACTCGCTTTATTTGTTCATGAGACCCAGAAAATATTAGATACAGGCTCCCAGGTAGATGCTATTTTTCTTGACTTCCGGAAGGCGTTCGGTACAGTTCCGCACTGTCGCCTGATAAACAAAGTAAGAGCCTACGGAATATCAGACCAGCTGTGTGGCTGGACTGAAGAGTTTTTAGCAAACAGAACACAGCATGTTGTTATCAATGGAGAGACGTCTAGAGACGTTAAAGTAATCTCTGGCATGCCACAGGGGAGTGTTATGGGACCATTGCTTTTCACAATATATATAAATGACCTAGTAGATAGTGTCGGAAGTCCCATGCGGCTTTTCGCGGATGATGCTGTAGTATACAAAGAAGTTGCAGCATTAGAAAATTGTAGCGAAATGCAGGAAGATCTGCAGCGGATAGGCACTTGGTGCAGGGAGTGGCAACTGACCCTTAACATAGACAAATGTAATGTATTGCGAATACATAGGAAGAAGGATCCTTTATTGTATGATTATATGATAGCGGAACAAACACTGGTAGCAGTTACTTCTGTAAAATATCTGGGAGTATGCGTGCGGAACGATTTGAAGTGGAATGATCATATAAAATTAATTGTTGGTAAGGCGGGTACCAAGTTGAGATTCATTGGGAGAGTCCTTAGAAAATGTAGTCCATCAACAAAGGAGGTGGCTTACAAAACACTCGTTCGACCTATACTTGAGTATTGCTCATCAGTGTGGGATCCGTACCAGATCGGGTTGACGGAGGAGATAGAGAAGATCCAAAGAAGAGCGGCGCGTTTCGTCACAGGGTTATTTGGCAACCGTGATAGCGTTACAGAGATGTTTAACAATCTCAAGTGGCAGATTCTGCAAGAGAGGCGCTCTGCATCGCGGTGTAGCTTGCTCACCAGGTTTCGAGAGGGTGCGTTTCTGGATGAGGTATCGAATATATTGCTTCCCCCTACTTATACCTCCCGAGGAGATCACGAATGTAAAATTAGAGAGATTAGAGCGCGCACGGAGGCTTTCAGACAGTCGTTCTTCCCGCGAACCACACGCGACCGGAACAGGAAAGGGAGGTAATGACAGTGGCACGTAAAGTGCCCTCCGTCACACACCGTTGGGTGGCTTGCGGAGTATAAATGTAGATGTAGATGTATGTAGATGTACTGATTTCCTAGGCTCTATGCACCCAAATTCCGTGAAAATGTAATCACATGTCAGTTTTAGTATAATATTTTTGTCCAATGAACACACGTTTATCATCTGCATTTCTTCTTGGTGTAGCAATTTTAATGGTCAGTAGTGTATTAATGTCTTGATTTAGACAATAGATCTGCAAGTATGCTATGTCATGGGACTGCGCATTGTTGGCAAGGCGATTTGTTCAGGAAAGTATCTTCAAGCGGACGCTTATTTACTGTTAACAATGCCACAGCAACCAACTATTAATGCGGAAAACAAGGTTACATACTCAGTTTATCAGCGCCAAGTCAATGGTAGAGTACGCGCGCATACCGTGGGAGATCGGTAGTAGTGTGGGTTGCTGGCAGGCGCTGTAGCGGAGATGGCGAGCGCCGTTCTAAACTGAAGCCTGCACTCAATTTTGTTGTCAATATTAAGTGGAGCCCTCCACACCCACATTTGTATGGTGACCATTCAAAAAGATCTACTGTCACCTCCACTTTAGTTAATATCTAGAAAGAATTCCTCTGAAAATGCAACAAAAACAGCTATTTATTTTCGCCCAGCTTGCCAATAATTTGTAACTTTCAGAGAAGCACCATGAGTGGCGAATTTGTAGCGTTTTACCAAAACACAACTGAGTTGTGAAAACTCAATGTCGCTCCACTAACAAGTAGTGCAGTTTCGAGAGAATTCTGAAACTGTGGTTTATTAAATGAGAGAAAATAAGGTCAATAGCTTATGGAAAAGAACATCATTGATACAAAAATAAACGTGTAATTCCTGCTCTTATGCTGTTCCTAAACCCACAGCATTTCTTATTTCACCATGTTCCCAAAAAATACATTCTTTCATCGAAAAAGTCTGTAGTTAGTGGATAACAAGGTAGATAACCAAGCTTTGCAGAATAACCACGTGGCAAAATACTCCCCTCTTTTCAAGATATCATTTGTCAAAATCTCATTTCGATATCTTAAACCGTTTATGAAATATGGGAAATGTCGATATTTCATTCTGGCTTTATCGACGGTGTGCGCGATCGCAAATGAATGTCCTACATTAGAACAGTTTTCTCGAGATTGGGCAGATAGAACCACCACCCAAGACTGAAGAAAAACTCAGTAACTTAGCCAAATTTCATATGCAGCAACATACGTCATATGTACCAAACATAAAATCATAGTGACCCCTATTTTTCATTGCAAAATTTACTTACATGCAAATATCACAATAACTATAACATTAACGAAATTATGAGTATGTCATTATGAAGCTGACATATGAAACTACAAGTAAGACAAAAATAAAACTTTTTTTTTACCGAATAGTTTCTGTAAAATCGTCTGTGAAAAATGGTAGCGTGTGTGCCTCGATTTGTCATCGCAGTGTGTAGCCAACCGGCAGATAGCGGGCAAACGATGCCCAGGGTTTTGGACGAAAAGATCACTGCACATCAGCCACCATAATCTGTGCGGACTGTAGGAAGCCCATTTACAGGGTTATTACAAATGATTGAAGCGATTTCACAGCTCTACAATAACTTTATTATTTGAGACATTTTCACAATGCTTTGCACACACATACAAAAACTCAAAAAGTTTTCTTAGGCATTCACAAATGTTTCGATATGTGCCCCTTTAGTGATTCGGCAGACATCAAGCCGATAATCAAGTTCCTCCCACACTCGGCGCAGCATGTCCCCATCAATGAGTTCGAAAGCATCGTTGATGCGAGCTCGCAGTTCTGGCACGTTTCTTGGTAGAGGAGGTTTAAACACTGAATCTTTCACATAAACCCACAGAAAGAAATCGCATTGGGTTAAGTCGGGAGAGCTTGCAGGCCATGACATGAATTGCTGATCATGATCTCCACCACGACCGATCCATCGGTTTTCCAATCTCCTGTTTAAGAAATGCCGAACATTATGATGGAAGTGCGGTGGAGCACCATCCTGTTGAAAGATGAAGTCGGTGCTGTCGGTCTCCAGTTGTGGCATGAGCCAATTTTCCAGCATGTCCAGATACACGTGTCCTGTAACATTTTTTTCGCAGAAGAACTTTAAAGCGTGAGATTGCACAAAACACGTTAACTTTTGGTGAATTGCGAATTTGCTGCACGAATGCGTGAGGATTCTCTACCGCCCAGATTCGCACATTGTGTCTGTTCACTTCACCATTAAGAAAAAATGTTGCTTCATCACTGAAAACAAGTTTCGCACTGAACGCATCCTCTTCCATGAGCTGTTGCAACCGCGCCGAAAATTCAAAGTGTTTGATTTTGTCATCGGGTGTCAGGGCTTGTAGCAATTGTAAACGGTAAGGCTTCTGCTTTAGCCTTTTCCATAAGATTTTCCAAACCGTCAGCTGTGGTACGTTTAGCTCCCTGCTTGCTTTATTTGTCGACTTCCGCGGGCTACGCGTTAAACTTGCCCGCACGCTTTCAACCGTTTCTTCGCTCACTGCAGGCCGACCCGTCGATTTCCCCTTACAGAGGCATCCAGAAGCTTTAAACTGCGCATACCATCGCCGAATGGAGTTAGCAGTTGGTGGATCTTTGTTGAACTTCGTCCTGAAGTGTCGTTGCACTGTTATGACTGACTGATGTGAGTGCATTTCAAGCACGACATACACTTTCTCGTCTCCTGTCGCCATTTTGTCTCACTGCGCTCTCGAGCGCTCTGGCGGCAGAAACCTGAAGTGCGGCTTCAGCCGAACAAAACTTTATGAGTTTTTCTACGTATCGGTAGTGTGTGGTGACCATATGTCAATGAATGGAGCTACAGCGAATTTATGAAATCGCTTTAATCATTTGTAATAGCCCTGTATAGTCAGCTAAATGTAGGCCTAGCTGTTTCAATATTGCAAATTGTTTTGTATTTAACAGTGCTTGGAGATTATCTCATTTTAAGAGGCAACATCGAGTTTTTCTTTCTTGAAATTTGTGTTGCACTGATTTTCAGATCTTATAAATATACATAAAAGAAATCGAATGGGGCCAGTCCACAAGGCCCTCCTGTCAGATAAAATATATATACACGGTCACAGACGTAAAATCTTTACACGCTGCTGTTTGACCAGTATACAAACACGTACAGTGCGACATTAACTCAAAAACGCTGCAATCATTTTCATAAGTCTGGAAAAGAAAGTCGTGCTTAGAGAGCATCTACTGGCAGCCTTAAGTCTAGTTTACACGACGACACTAGTAGGTTGCAGGCAACTGTGCTACCGGGCACTGCGCATGCGCGTCGCGCGTTTGTGCAACTCCTCAGTGAAACTAAACAGTTTCGGCGTGTTCCAACTTTGGCGACACTAGTTGCATGGGTTTTGAGGTTATGTGTGTTCGTAGAATGTAGACAAAGTGAAATATAAAGTGCGGAACGGAGAATAATGTTCGCGTTTTGTATAAATATGCTTTGCATAGGTGTTTGTGGATTTTCAGTGATGCTGATTACAAAAATAACATGATGCTGCTCCTGAGACCTTCATGTGCGAACAGAACATAGTTTGACAATTTCTGAGGTGCAGGGCAAAATTTATTGAATTAGGAGCACATATTCAACTGAATTAAGAAAAATACAAGCAAATGTAATTCTAGCTGTAGAAATGCACTTGTCTACAAGACATCGTTCGAGTTGGGCCACACTTTCTTTTTTTTTTTTAAAAAAAAAGTAATATTGTTGACAGGATGGAAGGCTACGTAAATCAAGAAGATACATTCTTTATTCAATATTCATCTATTTAAAACGTCGCAGCAGTGCTCCCCATTCAAATATGTTTGAATTTTGAAATATTGCCACTGTACAGATCTATCTTCAAGAGAGAAGTTTGCAAACCTGATTTGAATAATTACTGCTGTCAGTGTTAATAATTATTACTGTTAATGTTAATAATCATTGGTGTTAATGAAAACGCATCATCACCATCTGAAACCGCACCTTATAGCAAGCCGAAGGTTCCCGACTGTAATGCATCCAATGAGATATGTAATTCTGGCGACAGTGCATCATGCATTACAATATCTTTATTCCTTACCGCATAATTAACTCTATTTAGAAGAAACGTTAACAATTCTGGCAACATTCTTAGATAATTAAAGCAACTTCTTGGGCCTTCCATTACAAATTATTTCAGCAAGAATGCTGAACAATCGAGCTGACGTCTTTTCTTCATGCAGCCACGAATCGAAACACATTTCTAATTTTTTTGTTATGCAGCGATTCCACGCAACAAGCTTTTAACTCTTATCACAACTCGTGCGACGTGCAGCTGCCAAAACTTTCATTTCAGGCACGTCTTAGGAACCCACAAAACGACGAAACTGAAGTATATACTGGTTTCGCCGTGTCTTCCGTCAAATATGAAACCATTTGCGTGCAACTCATTCCACGCAACGAGTGGCGCAACCTAATGTCGTCGTGTAAACTAGGCTTTAGATACTGGGTGGTGTGACGTCATGATCGACGACCTTAGGAAGCTCAGGATTTAACGCCGAATGAATCTTCAACACAGTTGTCGTTTGAAGAAAAAATAACTACATTTGTAAAATTTGTCGTGTATTGATGAGTCGATTGAAGAGTAAGAATGTGGGGATCATTGGACTCCATCCAAGATTGTTACATGACATGGAAAGTGACAATAAGGACAAAGAACAACACTAATATGTGCTTCTCATGCATGTCATACTGTGTTTATTGAATATTTTATTGCTTTCAGCGGGGTGAGCCGCAATTATACACATTGTGGGTAATACTTCCTCGTGAATGTCATTGAATAAGTGAGGTTCGCCCCTTTTTACATTTATTTCACGATTATTCATGTCTGGATAGTGTGCAAAAGCTACACACACAAACATATGACAACTAGGACTATTCGTTAATTCAGTAGAAAAATAGTGGAGAGTGGGGGAAATACACGCACCTAAGGAAAAATCGATGTGAACCATTCGTTACGTCATTAAAACCTACGAAAATAAGTACATACCATACAATGGACATTTCTCCACATATTCCAATCGTCTATAAATAGTTATAAACAGTACCTTAATTTTGAACATTAAAATAAAAAAAAGTGCAAATGCGTGGTATTCCCCACCCCTGAGGGTAATGACACGCAAAGTACTGGGTAATAACACGAAAAACAAACAAACCATAAAAATGTACAATACTTGCTATTTTTATTTGTTTATTAGTTACTACAAATAGTAAACAGTATATTTAAGAACGAATTAATGTAATTCTAGAAACATCTCTTATAATTTTCGTTTTTTACATATTTTTATGTGAAAAGAGTTCACTTTCTCATACCATACAGCGAAGATCGCACTTGTAAATTTACCCCTTTCCAAGTCGTAGCCCCACCTATTTGTTTAACACCTTTAGGAGCCGAAATTCTCTCGGGCTTTGTATTTATGCCCGTTTCATCGACGTTGAACACTCGCCCCTCTTTAAATTTATATTTATCAAAGACATGTTCTAAGTTTTTAAAATGTGCATTAACTTCTTCTTCATTAAATGCCTGTATTCTGTTAATGCTAGTTACTTCAGGCTTTCTCATGCTAATACTTGGGTTTCTTTTTAAAAACAGAGCTAGCCAATCCTTTACAGCTAACCTAGATGACTTATCAAAATTGTTTGCAATGTTGTTAGCCTCTGCACACTCAAATGCAATCTTTCGCAGCTGGATGCATGTAATGCCATTGTAATAACATGATCCATAATCTCATTTTCCTGTTCTGTCGAAAATGTTGGGTTTCTTCCAAGTTTTGGACCCTCGGTATTTTTAACGTTCATTGTCGTTCGCAGAGTAGCTTCATCAGCACAAAAAGCTCTCGATACTTCTCTTTTTTTTCTTCAAGATTTGATGGCATCAAGAGTCTTACAAAGTTCCTCTTGCGTCCATTTTGCTTTCTGGGTTTTTCTTTTATAATATCTACCCATCTGAGATTAAAAAAAACTCGTTAGTATTGAAAATATAACCTGCAAGGGGGCACGTGGCATTACCCCACTGTAAGTTCGATGACTAACCTAAGCATAACTCGGCACCTAATTCAAATAGCGGGACAAATCTACAATTAAATTAAAGGTTTCATCTAGGGTTAGTAGTTGATACGCAAGAATTACATTAAAGCAACTTATAGTAGCACTTACCCTGCAAAATACAGCTGACCAAAATTACATGAGACACGCCGAAAATAAACAATACTTCACTACTCCAACAATGCCACTGGAAAATGGCTGGCATAAGCCGCATAGTAGTTGTTACTCCTGCCGGCAGGGTGTAGCACCAACTGGGAACAGCTTGCGCCATTCAAACTGCGTAAATCAGCCTGCGTGGGATTACCCACATGCGTGTAATTCCCCCACCTTCCCCTAATTAAAAATAAATATGCCTTGTTCTGATAACAACTTCCACAGCAAATAATGCAGAGATGGGAAAAACCGAAAACTTCAAGGGATAGCGAACTAAAAGGACTCGAAAAATTCGTCAATTACAACAGACCACCTCTTGTTTTAAGTATCTGTAATCTGCATGCGATTGGCGCCCCGTTATGTTCGGTAATTAAAAGAAGGATAAGCAAATTCGGATGGAAAAACTTACCAGTTAAGACCAGTAGCGAAATTTTAGTTCAGAACAACCGGTATTTTTCGGTTTCTGTTTGGTCTCGGTAATAACAGGTGTTTTTTTATATTTTTTTTACCAATAGCCAAGTATAAAAAAGCGAAATATCATTTAGCTGTAACAGCAGTGCTAAAATTCTACGTTTTTACATAAACCTTTTTTAAAAAGGAGTAATTTTTAGCCGTAAAAGCTGCATTGTTTTGAAATATTATGTTATTATAGAAAGTGGAAAAGTGATCAGTGCTATTTTAATAACAATGGCGACAGAAATGAGCAGCAAACACATGCCATAAGAAATGGTACAGCATTGATGAGTTAATAATTTTCATGACCAATTTTGAAAGTATATGGAATTTTGGTAAAATTCATTATGAGGCAGTAGGAATATACCAGTAACGAGACGGGAGTGACGATGTAAGAACATACAATTTATTGACAAGCACAATAGAAGAAACATGTCCATTCACAGATATAGTTTGGAACACCCTACAGTCTTTGGTCAAGCCACAGATATTGCAGTCCTTGTTCACTAGAGATGGTCATGTACATAGCCTCTCCCTCGTAGTGCAGTGCACTGAAGGGAGGACGTCATGGGGACAATGACTGACGAGAAACAGGTGCACGTGACTGACCTTGCTGTGGCAGGTGTTGATGCAGGACACAGTTGGACTTTTTCTCAATGGTATGTGGTGCAGATTGGGTGTGGTGCTTATGCCAAACAGATATTATGGTTGCAGATGTTGAGAAGGTGGTCAGTTGCACTCGTATCTAGATGTCGGCAGGTGCACGAGAGGCGAAGGATGTGTCACGAGTGCAGTCTTCCCTGCACATGCATCCAATGTGTTGTGTGTTGTGGGCAAATACATTGTTTGCAGCCTAGTGGTACTAGGGCATGTAACTGTGTGGCCGCTGTATGCAGACACTGTGGACAAGATGGCAGCATAATCAGTGTCATCTGCAAGGGAATAAGTACGTTACAGCCGCCTGATATGTGCAACTCGTTCAGAGATGGGTCATTGTTAAGTGTTGCTATAGTTAAGTCATCATTGAAGGGTTTTGGTGAAAAAAATAATAATTTCGTACCATAGATAACATTAGAATAGAAACAAAATAAGTAGAGATACGCTTTTCAACTGATTAATTTTTATATGTTCACCTGTTTGTCTCAATAAGTGATACCGGTCAGACGTATTACGAGTTCCGCCGAGTTAATATTGTTAAAAATGTGTATTCCAGTCGTACATTAAAAAGTGTTATAGAAAGTTATCAGGATAGCAGAGTTTACTCGCCCAGTCATATTCTGTTCATTATTCCGCGACAAGCCGAGAATCCTGCATCTAGGGGATCGAAGCTAACAAGAAGAATTTGCGTGAGCTGAGGAGGGGTAATCCGCAACCAGTATTTTCGTACCAATCTCTATACACAATAGCGGTAACAAGAAAAGGATGTACATAAATTTACGAATGTTGATCTAATAATGTACTGAATATTGAAGGTCTGTTGATAATGATGCCAGCTAAAGTTCACTGAAGATATGAGTATTTTCCAATTTCTTTCAATTATTCTTTCAAAATTTCTTTTTTAATTATTTAAGCAGCAATTTTTAATCAGTTTCCGTTTTATATTATATTTTATGCACACCTCCCTATTCGCCTATTCCCCTCAGCAACTAGTCAAATGACATTCAGCTGGATAATGAGAGATGGTGTTGCACTGGGTGTAGCCATCTGCATGAAATTCAGAGGTGGGTGGCACCTGGTGCTACTGGAATTGTCTGGAGTGTGGCCTTGTTGAAGTACCCACACGGTTTCAGTTGGTTGACAATGACAGTAGTAACTTTGTCATTGACAGAAATGTCAAAGTGCGTATGTTTCGTTTGTTGACTCTATGGGCCTGAATAAGGCGGTTGAAGTGCAGGTTGCACTTCATCATCGTCAAACATAATATATTTGGAGTCTGGAAGAGCTTTGTATGCAAATACTCGAGGTGCAGTGTATGGTCAAACAGTCTCCTACTAGGGAATAGGGAAACAAATAGGAAGGACTGGACCCCTTTTGTTATCACTCGTTTTGTTTAACAATCATATAAACAAATTCCTTTAAAACAACAATATCTTTAGGTAATAAGAATGGCAAGACAAAAATTTTAGTGAATCTGCTACCAATGTCCTTTTTATGAAACAATGTCTATCTCATACATAAGAAAATCTTAAAACTACTAACATTTATGCGCCTGATGGCTTAAATTAATTCACAATTGGCTGCTGCTAACAAGTGGTGTCACATACAAAGACTGAGACAGCGTGGAGTTTTACAATTATTTATTGAACTTTCTTTACACTTTCTCCCTCGTCGTCGCTGCCCAGCCCTGCGGATCCCTCCGCCTGGCTGCTGCTGTGTAGATTCTCCGACAACACGCGCCGCTGACCGCACCCGGGAGCCTCAGGCCACCAGTGCTCCGCTGAAGCCAGGGTGCCCTGTGGTGGAGATGAACTCGTCGCCGCTCTGTACCCCAGTACGGGCACCCCCATGGAGCCGCGTCGCCGTGAGGTCAGCTGCCGACGCCTGCTGCACCAGCAGCTGGGAAGCCGTCAGTCGCGATTTCCGCGTGGTCCCGTCACGGACGGACCACGCGCCGCGGGGCCGGGTTGCCGTGGAGTCCGGGCGTCAGTCCCCGGCGGCGCCTGTGACCGAGACTGCACTGCAGCAGGTCCTGCTGGAAGTTCTCACTGTAGTTAGTCAGCCATGGTGCCGACCAATCTCGGGCCGACCTCCAGAGCTGAAGTTGAAATCTGGCGGCGAACGGATGACTTCTGCGAGCTGGAACAGACTTCCGGAATCGTCACCTACGAAGATTGAACATTCGGACACGGACCACATCCGTCCTCAGATCCGAACTGCTTCCTAATGGCTTCTGTCTGTTGCTGCCTGCGCTCCACTATTTATATCTGGGAGGAGGACGTTTTTTACCCTCAGTGGTAGTTTTTTGTTATTACTCCCGCAGTATATGGCAGCTTAGCGTGCTGGCCTCGCTTCCTCTTACTCAGCACTCTCCAGGCTGCACTCGGCGCTCGGTCTGTGTGCGTCCTTGAGTCAGCCTGTTGGTAGACTGCTGCTGTCAGCAAGGCTATCTGTGCCTGCCTACTTCGCAACACCTCGGTCGCCTGCGTGCCTCTGTTTTGCCATTCTCCACTGCATGAAGCAACGCTTACTACATATGGCCGCAACACAAGTTTAATAAATATAATAAATACTCAGGTAAACATACACTCCTGGAAATTGAAATAAGAACACCGTGAATTCATTGTCCCAGGAAGGGGAAACTTTATTGACACATTCCTGGGGTCAGATACATCACATGATCACACTGACAGAACCACAGGCACATAGACACAGGCAACAGAGCATGCACAATGTCGGCACTAGTACAGTGTATATCCACCTTTCGCAGCAATGCAGGCTGCTATTCTCCCATGGAGACGATCGTAGAGATGCTGGATGTAGTCCTGTGGAACGGCTTGCCATGCCATTTCCACCTGGCGCCTCAGTTGGACCAGCGTTCGTGCTGGACGTGCAGACCGCGTGAGACGACGCTTCATCCAGTCCCAAACATGCTCAATGGGGGACAGATCCGGAGATCTTGCTGGCCAGGGTAGTTGACTTACACCTTCTAGAGCACGTTGGGTGGCACGGGATACATGCGGACGTGCATTGTCCTGTTGGAACAGCAAGTTCCCTTGCCGGTCTAGGAATGGTAGAACGATGGGTTCGATGACGGTTTGGATGTACCGTGCACTGTTCAGTGTCCCCTCGACGATCACCAGTGGTGTACGGCCAGTGTAGGAGATCGCTCCCCACACCATGATGCCGGGTGTTGGCCCTGTATGCCTCGGACGTATGCAGTCCTGATTGTGGTGCTCACCTGCACGGCGCCAAACACGCATACGGCCATCATTGGCACCAAGGCAGAAGCGACTCTCATCGCTGAAGACGACACGTCTCCATTCGTCCCTCCATTCACGCCTGTCGCGACACCACTGGAGGCGGGCTGCACGATGTTGGGGCGTGAGCGGAAGACGGCCTAACGGTGTGTGGGACCGTAGCCCAGCTTCATGGAGACGGTTACGAATGGTCCTTGCCGATACCCCAGGAGCAACAGTGTCCCTAATTTGCTGGGAAGTGGCGGTGCGGTCCCCTACGGCACTGCGTAGGATCCTACAGTCTTGGCGTGCATCCGTGCGTCGCTGCGGTCCGGTCCCAGGTCGACGGGCACGTGCACCTTCCGCCGACCACTGGCGACAACATCGATGTACTGTGGAGACCTCACGCCCCACGTGTTGAGCAATTCGGCGGTACGTCCACCCGGTCTCCCGCATGCCCACTATACGCCCTCGCTCAAAGTCCGTCAACTGCACATACGGTTCACGTCCACGCTGTCGCGGCATGCTACCAGTGTTAAAGACTGCGATGGAGCTCCGTATGCCACGGCAAACTGGCTGACACTGACGGCGGCGGTGCACAAATGCTGCGCAGCTAGCGCCATTCGACGGCCAACACCGCGGTTCCTGGTGTGTCCGCTGTGCCGTGCGTGTGATCATTGCTTGTACAGCCCTCTCGCAGTGTCCGGAGCAAGTATGGTGGGTCTGACACACTGGTGTCAATGTGTTCTGTTTTCCATTTCCAGGAGTGTAATTAGCAGCAGAATTAATTAGCGAGGAGTAACGCCAGTTCGCTCGAAGGTAGAACGAAAACTTAACTTGGAGACGCCAGGGCGGAGGGTGGAAGCCGGCTCACTTCTCGAGCTTCGACTCAGAGTCAGACCACCCACTACCCACTATTTCACAGCCCCAATACCCATAGGTGGAAAGGTAGCGCTTACTCCAAAACACCAGCCAGCCAGCTGTAACGTTTTAACAAGTGCACAGAACCGGTCCACAGGGACAATGTAAACAACCACCAAAAGATATTAAATAACAGCACACTGCCTTTCTTGAGATCAAGTACTTTATGTTTCAATTAACATTTATAAACATTTCTCCTCTGGAATGATGACCATGCAGACACAGCTAATCAACTTCCAAATATAAATACACTGTACAGGTCTTATCACTTAGCTGACAGATGAAGGCACAAAATCAGTTTTAACAGATAAGTGCATCTATTGTCAATGAAAAATACTGAATCTTGGATTAATTGTGGCAATACAATGAAGCATACATATTTGATGGTAAAATAAGAATTACACACCTCACTAAATAAATGATTCCTACATTCAAGGCTTATTACATAGCGTATCACTCTGAACATCTCCAGAAATTATACACCCAAGGTTTCATCAATACACCCAAGGTTTCATCAATACACCCAATAGTGGATC